>NC_081391.1:17913866-18265866 GCF_030684315.1 Stegostoma tigrinum | reverse complement strand
TGAGGATCTTTTAATCCCCCATTTCTCTTGCAAAGCAGTACATAGATGCATTGGAGCTGACTTGCCAATCATTTGGCACCTTTTTCATCTGCAGTATAAATCATTGCAGTCATTTTTAATTGAGTACTTTTGCATTTGCCCTGAGTGAAAGACAAAAATGCTTTGATAGCTGGTCTCTCAAGAATATTCAAATTTATACTTATGTAATCTTTTCTCCTGGTCAGTTCTAACAGTAGAGTTTTGGCTGAATACAACTGAGCGGAAAGATTGGATGGGCTGTAATTGTTTTCTTTGGAAGTGGAGGCTGGGGTGATACGTAATTGGGGTGTATTAATATTAGGGGACCTGAGACAGTGAATAGGAAGGACCTATTTCCCTCAATAACCAGGGAGCCTAGCTTGGAGTAAATTTGAGGTAAACGGTGGAAGAATTAAAGAGGAGTTGAGAATAGTTTTCATTTATGGGGTGACGGACGTCTGGAATAGTGACTGAAAGGGTGGTGGAGACAGGAACCCTTGTTGTACTAAAAATAAATTGACTGACACTGCAAGTACCATAATCTAGAGGGCTATAGATCAAGAACTGGAAAGTGGATGGTTGACTCCTTTTTTTAGGCTGACTCAGATTTGATGGACTGCATGGCCTCTTCCTGTGCTGTACATTTTTTCTGATTTTATGACTGACTAAAGTTTGGTAGCCTTCATTTTCCACAACCTCCATCTTGGACACGGAAGCTGAAGTATGGTTTTCTCTTTCCTGGACTTTTAGCAAGTTTTCACATCTCTCTCTCTCTCTCTCTCTCTCTCTCATATGCAGGTGTACCAGGTGTGTGAAGGAATGCCTCAGAAAGGTATCTTCTATCCACCCACCCTCATCACACATGTGAACACAGTCTCCCGTGTTGTCCAGGAAGAGGTAATTGAAATCTGCTGGAAGATCAGTTTCCATTTTCTTGTGGAGCCACTTGTTTAATGAGTGTGACCCTTTTCTTCCATATCTTCTATTTGCAAAATTGTAGAACATTAAAAAAGAAAGGCTTGCATTTTTCATGACCGTCAGATATCTCAAAATGCTTTACATACATAAAAAGAAGTACTTTCAAAGTGTAATCACTGTTGTGATCTAGTAGCTGTGTTGCACTTGGCAAGCTTTCACAGCTGTACTGTGATTGTATGACTGATTAGTCTGATCTTTGTGATGTTTGACTGTTAATATTAGCCAATATGAGACAACTGCTCTGTGTCTCTTGGAAATATGTCATTGGAGCTTTTACGTTCATTCAGGCGGTTAATTATTTTCACATTTCACCAACCTCACCATTTAACAAGATTCTGGGGCTCACCTGAAATTCAGAGGTCACTTGAGTCATGTGGCTATAACAGCAAGTCAGAGCCTGGCAATTCTATGGCACATAACTCACCTGACTCTCTGGAATCTGTTCACCATCTATAAGACACAACTCGGGAGTGTTGTTTAATACTCCCTCCTTGCCTGGGTAATTTCAGCTCCAGTAACACTCTAGAATGCTGCCGCGATCAAGAACAAAATAGCCTCCTTGACCGGCACCCCATCTCTCACCTTAAACATTCACTACTTCCATCATAGCATTATGTACCATCAACAGGATGGACAATTGCATCTTACCAAGGCTTCTTTAACAGTGTCTTCCAAACCTGTATCCTTTGCCACCTGGAATGATACATGAAAACACCATCACCAATAAGTTCACCTCCAAACCACACTGCATCCTAACCCGGAATTGTACTGCTGTTCTTTAATGTCATTGGTTCAAATCCTGGAGTTTTCTTAACAGCAGTGTAAGTGCCCTTTCATCATATGGACTTCAGTGGTTCAAATGGCAGCTTGAACTCCGCCTTTAGGACAATTAGGGATAGTAAAGAGCTACTGACCTTGTTAGTAACTGTCTCATCCTACAAATCCTGCCCAAAAGACAACAGTACAGCACTCTGTCAGTATTGTGCTAGATTGGCAGTCATGATTTGGGTTCAAGCCATGGAGTGGGACTTCAGCCTCTTGCTAATTCAGTGGCAAGTGTTACCTCCTGAGCTACTGCTGATATTAGTTAAGAGCGTACTCTATTTGTATTATTCTGCCTTTCTTTGTAGCTGAGGTCTGGCTTCCTGAGCACAAATCATGCACTAGTTCCTCTTTGCAGTAGCAATGTTTATGCTTTTGTGTAGATAATTAATGAGCTGTTGGATCATTGATGTCGCTGTAGCTAATCTTGTCTTCTTTTGAAGAGATGTTAAACCAAGGCCACTGACCGTCCCAAGTGGACCTAAAATGACCCATCTTGCTATTCCAAAGCAGAATGAGGGAGTTTTCCCCAGTGTCTATGTCATTAATTCTCATCTATTCAATAAAAGCAGATTATTTGGTCATTTGTTTCTGGGAGTTTGCTGTGGGTGAAATGGCTGCCCAATTCATTCCTTATAACACAGACTATCCAGCAAAAGTACCAGATTCACTAAAGTGATTTGAGATGTTGTACTTTATGGGGTTATTATATGTTCTTGTAATGTGACCGTGTTGCACACTCTGGTACAAGTTGAGTTCCACACAGATGTAGATACCTTGATAAACCAGGTAAATGTTATGCATTAATAATGGAGCTGGATGTGGTGGCTGCTGGGGAAAGGGGCTTGGCGTAACATGGATAGCACAGGTGGCAAAAGTTGGTCTACAAACTGTGATGAAAGTGCATCCAAAGTTCAGCAGAATGTGATTTGATTTCTGTGTTGGTTGAGCCTGAGTGAAGCCTGTGATGTTCTTTGCTTCAGACTGAGAAATTATTCTTGCTTTCAGCCTTTGATAGTAATGAAAACCATTTCTGATTAGGTCCAAGTATAACGTGAAAGACCGCCTTCTCTGTAAAATGTGCCAATTATTAACAAGATGCTCAGTCCAAGAGTTGTTCCGTGGCAGCATTAAATTCTGCCCTGAGATGGGCGCAAGGTTTATTGCAAGGGTTTCTTGATTATTCACTCGAGACAATTCAGCGTGGTGAGAAGGGGAGGGGTTCACTTTTTCAGAGAGAAAATAGTTTAGGGTGGGGGATCACCAAGTTGGAGGAAGAGAGAGTGACAGATCCTCTGTTTTGGGCAGATTCCATTTTAGAAATACAAACAGAAAATGTTGAAGAAACTCAGAATTGAAGAGTCATATTGGACACAAAACATTAATCTTGTTTCTTGCTCCACGGATGTTGCCAGACTTCCTCAGTTTCAATAACATCCACTGTTTTTATCTCAGATTTCCAAAATCCAACATATTTTACTTCTATTTAACCTTTTGATTTAGGAGTGCTGATAGTTACTGTACTGATGGGAACTGCTCCGATTCTGTACAGTTGAAAACCTAATGAGCGATTTAAAAGCACTTAGTAGCAGATATGCTGGGAAACTATGAAAGTAGGAAGGTTGTAAAGGACTCGGAAGAAGCCTGCATGTATTGATTAGTGAGTTTTGAGAAGACTTGTAGCTCAGGTTGAGGTTCTAGATGTGAGTTTGCTCGCTGAGCTGGAAGGTTAGTTTTCAGACGTTTCGTCACCATTCTAGATAACATCATCAGTGAGCCTCCGACAAAGCGTTGGTGTTATGTCCCGCTTTCTATTTATCTGCTTAGGTTTCCTTGGGTTGGTGATGTCATTTCCTCTGGTGATGTCATTTCCTGTTCTTTTTCTCAGAGGATGGTAGATTGATTTGGAGCCATTGTGTTTGATGGAGTTCCGGTTGGAATGCCATGCTTCTAAGAATTCTCGTGCGTGTCTCTGTTTGGCTTGTCCTAGGATGGATGTGTTGTCCCAATCAAAGTGGTGTCCTTTCTCATCTGTATGTAAGGATACGAGTGATGGTGGGTCATGTCGTTACGTGGGTCACTAGTATCCGTACATACAGATGAGAAAGGACACCACTTTGATTTGGACAACACATCCACCCTAGGACAAGCCAAACAGAGAGAGACACGAGAATTCCTAGAAGCATGGCATTCCAACAGGAACTCCATCAACAAACACATTGATTTGGAGCCAATCTACCATCCCCTGAGAAAAAGAACAGGAAATGACATCACCAGTGCAGGAAATGACATCACCAACCCAAGGAAACCTAAGCAGATAAATAGAAAGCAGGACTAGCGAGTTTTGAGAAAACTCAAAAGCAGGACATAACACCAGCGCTTCGTCGGAGGCTCACTGATGTTACCTAGAATGGTGACGAAACGTCTGAAAATGTATTGATTCTTTAGCACAACTGAGTGAGGGTTGAAAAGCCCATGAGTAGTATTTGCTTAATACACCCGAGCAAGATTGGAGCTTGGGGAAAACTCAGGGGCAAATCTAGTTTTGTGAAGTTAGCTCTCAGCATAAACTGTTGTCGTTCCAGAAAATAATTATTGAAATGCAGTTTTTGTAGCCAGGCAAGTGTGGACCCAGGGGAGCAGGGTGATTGATTAAAAAAGGAGCAGTCACTGCGGCAGTCCATGATGGAGTGGCTGTAGAGAGGGAATTTTGAGGCCAGATCTGCAATAGTAAATAATTGTAATTCCTTGTAAACACAGATCAGTACAGCGCAGGAACAAGCCCTTTGGCCAACCATGTCTGTGCTGACCATGATGCCATTTTAAGCTAACCTATCTACCTGCATGTGGTCCCTATCCCTCTCGTTCCTGTTCATATATCTGTCTATATGTCTCTTAAACATTGCTTTCATGCTTGCTTTGACCATCTCCCCAGCATCACGTTTCTGGCACCTACCACCCTCTGTATTTTCATAAAGAAAAGAAACAGCTGCCTCACATATCTCCTTCAAACTTTCCCTCTCTCACTTTAAACCTATGTGTCCGTATATTTGACATTTCCACTCTAGGAGAAAAAGGCTATCCACCCATACACGCTGCTTATCATTTTATTTATTTCTATCAGATCATACCTCAGCCTTCAACACTCTAGCAAAAACAATCCACTTTTGTCCAACTTCTCATTATAAGAAATACACTCCAATCCAGGTAACATTCTGGCAAACCTTATTTGCACTCTGCGTTAATGTCCTTCCTATATAGCAGTGATGAAAATTGCGCACACAACTCCAATTGTGGCCTATTTAAAGTTTTATCAAGCTGCAAAATGACTTGTCAACTTTTAAACTCAGTGCCCTAGCCATTGAAGGCAAACATAGCATATATACTTCTTTACCAGGGATCTATTGACTTCTACCTCTGATCCCTCTGTATACAAGTGCTTCTAAAGGTCCTACCATTCATTGTGTACTTTCCTCCTACATTTGCCTTCCCTAAATGCCTCGCCTCCCACTTAGTCGGATTAAACTCTATGTGCCAGTCTCTGCCTAATGTTCCAACTGATCTGTATCATTTGACAATGCTGCTCACTGCCACAACCCCAGCAATTTTCATGTCATCTGCAGATTTGCTAATGAGACCATCTACAAACAACTCAATCACTTATACATTTGTTATATATATTACAAACAGCAGAGGTCCCAGCACTTGTTCTTGTCAACCTCCAGTCAGAAGAACACCCCTGCACTACGATCTTTTGTCCTCTATGACTAAGTCAGTTTTGTATCCAAATTGCCAACTGACTGTGGATCCCATGTGACTTGATATTCTGGACCAGCCTACCATATGGGATCTTATCAAATGCTTTACTAAAGTCTGTGTAGACAACATCTGCTACCCCATCCTCATCACCTGTGTTACATTCCCAAAGAAACTCAAACAAATTTATGAGACCAGACCTCCTCGCACAAAGCTATGCTGACTGACCCTAATTTCCAAAGTCTAAATGAGAGTAAATGCTGTCCCTAAGAATCTTCACCAGTAATTTCCCTACCACTGATGTAAGGCTCACCGGCCTACAATTTTCTGAATTATCCCTGCTCCCCTTCTTAACCAGTGGAACAAATTTGGTTATTCTCCAGTCTTCTGGGACCTTGCCTATGGCTGAAGAGGACTCAAAGATCTCTGTCAAAGTCCCAGCAATTTCCTTTCTTGCCTCCCTCAGTATGCTAGGATAGATTCCATCCATTCCTGGGGAGAAGACACCCAACACCACTTCCGTCTTAATATTGACACGCACAAGAATATCACAGCCCTCCTAATCTTACCACCATCGATGTCCTTCACCTTGATGCATGCCAATGCAAAGCACTCATTAAGGGCCTCACCTACTTTCTCTGGTGCCACGGAAAAATTTTGCTCTTGAGAATCGCTGTATCATTCATGTCCTGGAGAGTTACCAAGACATCCTTTGGCATTTGTCTTGAAAATATTTACTGCTTAATTTGCGCTCTGGGGTGTTTGGTTGAAATATATTATCCATGTTTACCGCATACAAAATCTGGGTGTACATATGTTACGGATTCTATTACTGTTCTAATCTGTAAAGAAAAGTATGGTAAAACCATGCAGTCTTGTGGCTTTATTTTCTTAATAGGTCTCATGGAGCTCACCTATGGTCTGCTTTAAGAAGAAAGGTTACTGATCCCTAGCCATATTGTAACAACATTTGGGTAATTTCCTCCAGGTTCATAATATAGTTGGGGGTCGGGCCTGGGATTAAAACACAGGCATAAACTGTTTCTGGGCAGCAGGGAGAAAGTTTTGTGGATCTTTGTTGCTGTGACATTTAATAAGTAATCGCCCCTTAATTCCTTAGATCTTTGGACCAGTTTTGGTCGCTCTGACATTCCGAACAGCAAAGGAAGCTATTGCTTTGGCAAACAACTCACCATACGGACTCGCTGGCAGTGTTTGGACTGAAAACCTGCCACTGGCACTTGAAGTGGCAATGAGGTAATATTATCTGTGATCATTGATTGACTGGGGTGGCGTGTAGCATCTTCCCTACTTGTTCTTCCATCCTGTCTTGCATATTACCTCTGTATCTCTATTCCTCCTTTCTTACCAGCTTTTGCCTTTTTTCCTTTCTCGTATCATTTTACTACTTCTCTGCTTTTCCACTTTGCTGTCATCCTCTTTCCTCTGTCCCCTTGCCTCTTTACTTCTCTTTCCCACTCATCGCCTTATGCTACCTTTTCTTTCCTTCCTTTGTTTTTCTCTTCCCCTTGCCTTCGCATTCCTGCATCATTCACATTCACGCAGTTACTCTTCCAGATTTACTGACGAACATTCTCTCCTTAGTTTGAAGGCAGGAGCTGTCTGGGTGAACGGGCACAACATGTTTGATGCCGCAGCTGGCTTTGGTGGGTACAAGGAAAGTGGATTTGGACGAGATGGTGGAAAAGAGGTCAGTACTGGAGGACAGGTTATGAGTCCAATTCCATGACCAGTGGAACTGTTCTAAAGATTAAACTTGCATTCCCAATGTCTAATAAAACAAATTTTTGACACATGTTCTATGAGTGCAGTAAGATTTTCCATTTTCCATAATAGAAATTGAGAATTTGCCTCTAGCTTTGCGGGGTAGAGTGGGGAAAAGTATATCAGAAGGAAAACAGTGACTAATCAAAAGACCACAAGAAGGCAATCCAGAAAGAAAACCGCAATGTGCTGCCCTTCTGCAATGAAAATGCTATCCATTCTCGTGCGTTCTTGAATATGCAGCCTGTACAGTGTTTTACTGGATTGGTTTAGCTCCATATTGCCATGACACAGTCTGCAGCCATACCCCCAGTCCAATCAATTAAGAAGCACGGATTTGAGAGGAAATACAACGTAGAACTAGTCTGCATCAGCCATCAGCCATCATCTCTATCTGCAGTTGTAACCCTGCACAGTATTCCCTTCTCCTTCGTATGTTATTCCCTTAAGTGCATTTATAATATTCCTTTCAGCCATCCTCTGGGTAAAGAAGCTTCTTCTGAATTTCCTATTGGATTTCTGGTGACTGTCTTATTTTGTTGGTGTCTAGTTTTGCTTTTCATGAGAGGAAGAGTTCACTGTGTATCAAAACCTAGATAATTTTAAAGACTTCTGGATACAGGTGACATGGTGGCTCACCTTCCTCTCAGCGCCAGGGAACAGGCTCAATCCCACCCTCAGGTGACTGCATGGAATTTGCACATTCTCCCTGTATCTGTGTGGGTTTTTCTGGGTGCTATGGTTACCTCCCACAATCTAAAGATAGGCAGGTTAGGTGAATTGGCCGTGGGAAATGAGGGGTAAAAGGGTGGGGGGGGTGCAGTTGGTGACATGCTCTTCAGAAGTTTGATGTGGACTCAATGGGCCGAATGGCCCACTCCCACACTGTGTAGGGATTCTGTGAAAGTCATTAGAAAATCCCTTCTAAATATGTATGTCTCGCGTGTTCCTGTCATCATTCTTATCGATCATATTGACATCTTTTCCGGTGCCATTAGTATTGGGGTCAGTTAGCTCAGTTGGCTGGTTTGCAATGCAGAGTGATGTCATTGGCTTGGGTTCAATTTCTGCACTGGCTTAGGTTGCCATGAAGGACTCTCCTTCTTAACCTCTCCCCTCACCTTAGGCTTGGGGCCCGTCAGATTAAACCACCTTTAGCCACCTCTCTGTCTAACAGGGGAGCAAACCTACAGTCGAGCAAGACTATACTAAAGTGTCTTGTAGTTGTGGTAGGACTTTGGTCAGCAACAGCTTGATGCCCCTTTTTACAAAGGTCATGTTAAGCGATATATACAAAGCTAGATACATTTTTGAAAATACATACGAACATAAGAACGTAACACCTAGGAGCAGGAGTAGGCCATCTGGCCCCTTGAGCCTGGCCAGCCATTAATAAGATCATGACTGATCTTTGAGACTCAGCTCCACTTACCAGCCCACTCACCATAACCCTTAATTCCTTTAGTGTTCAAAACTTAATCTAGCCTTGCCTTAAAACATTTCAGTGAGGTAGCTTCAACCACTTCACTGGGCAGGGAATTCCACAGATTCTCATCCCTCTGGTTGAAGAAGTTTCTCCTGACTTCAGACCTTCATCTGCTTTCCTTTAATTTGAGGCAATGCCCTTTAGTTCTCGTTTCACCTGCTTGCGGAAACAACCTCCCTGCCTCCACCTTATCTATTCTCTTCATAATCTTATGTTTCTATAAGATCTCCCCTCATTCTTCCTGAATTCCAAGGAGTATAATCCCAGTCTACTCATTGTCTCCTCATAATCCAACCCTCTCAACTCTGGAATCAACCGAGTGAATTTCCTCTGCACCCCCTTCAGTGCTAGTATATCTCTTCTCAAGTAAAGAGACCAAAACTACTCTCAGTACTCCAGGTGTGGCCTCACCAGGACCCTATACAGCTGCAGCATATCCTCCCTGTTTTTAAACTCCATCCCTGGAGCAATGGTGGACAAAATTCCATTTGCCTTTTTAATTACCTGCTGCACCTGCAATCCCACCTTCAGCGATTCATGCACAAGGACACCCAAGTCCCTCTGCACAGCAGCGTGCTGCAGTTTTTTTACCATTTAAAACACAGTCCATTTTGCTGTTATTCCTACCAAAATGGATGACCTCACACTTATCAACATTGTACTCCATCTGCCAGACCTTTGCCCCACTCATTTAGGCTATCTATATCCCTCTGCAGACTTTCAGTGTCTTCTGCACACTTTGCTCTACCACTCACCTTAGTGTCATCTGCAAACTTTGACAAACCACACTTAGCCCCCAACTCCAAATCATCAATGTAAATTGTAAACAACTGAGGTCCCAACAATGATCCCTGAGGCACACCACTAGCTACTGACCGCCAACCAGAAAAAGACCCATTTACCCCTACTCTTTGCTTTCTACTGGTCTACCGATCCTCTATCCATGCCAATACATTACCTGTAATACCGTGCAACCTTATCTGATGTAGCAGCCTTTGGTGTGGCACCTTGTCAAATGCCTTCTGGAAATCTAGGTACACCACGTCCACTGGTTCCCCATTGTCCGCCATGCAAGTAATGTCCTCAAAGAATTCCACCAAATTACTTAAACATGGCCTATCCTTCATGAACCCATGCTGGGTGTTCCCAGTGGGACAATTTACATCCAGATGCCTTGCTATTTCTTCCTTAATGATAAATTCAAGCATTTTCCTCACTACCGAAGTTAAGCTAACTGGCCTACAGTTACCTACTGGATTAATGTAGTTAATGACCAGGAATTTCTTTAGACTCTTCCCTGTCAGAGAGTGTTCACCATGTGCTGATCATGGAAGTATACAGTTTACAAGACAAGGCTTGCCTTTTAGTTTAGGATCAATTTTCCAGTTGGTTGTGGCACACTACATTCCCATAACCCTGGGTGGAAGCATAAAGTTAGTTATTTACTGCTGGCCTTTCACCCTGCAACCCACTCTCCTGTTTAGGGCTTGTATGAGTATGTGAGGCCCGCATGGGAGGAAAGACCTCGTCCAAATCCAGGAGAAATCCAGTATAATACATTCGCAGCCATACAAGGAGCAGATCTTCCACCAATACCAGGTCAGATGACAAAACCCAAACTACTCCAGATTGATGCGGTTCCAAGGTGAGAAGAAGTGGGAATTTTGTCATGAAACCATGTAAATGGGACTGTCTTCATTTACGCAGTTGACTTGGTGTTTTATTTACCTGTAGCATTGACCGTACATATAAAGTGTACTATGGAGGCGCTCAGAAGAGGCCTTACAGCATGTACTCTCGGCCCATCTTTGACCACTGTGGCAAGGCTCTCGCCTACGTGAGTGATTGTAACCGGAAAGATGTCCGGAATGCAGTCGAGGCTGCTCACTCAGGAGCACTGGGGTAAGTAATGGTAAAGGCTCAGCTCGGAGATGAATCAGTGTGTCGGTATGATTCTTCAATTTACAGTTTTGAGCCAGGCTCAGTTTATGTACTGTGGGGCTGAGAGTCAGGAGCTGTGTGTGAAATTGCTGCTGACTGAGTGCAGCAGGCATGGCGATAAAGGCCTGAGTTTTGCCTTGCAACTGTATGAGAAGTCATTAAAGATTATCTGTTGTCTAGGATAAGGCCCCCTGGAGTAAGCAAGATGTGATTTTGACTTAATTTGGCCTAAGCTATTGCTCCTGACTCTTGGAAGTTGTAGACTGGCAAAAAGAAAACAAGTTTATTTTGGAGTTAAGGACTGTAGACTTTGTCATTTGTTCCCTGCAGATGGGGGAAGCGAGCTGCCCATAATAGGGCTCAAATTGTTTACTACATGGCAGAGAACCTGGAACAGCGACGGGAAGAGATGGCACAAAACCTTAGTGCTCTGACTGGTGTTGAGATGGAGGAAGCTTTAAGTGAAGTGGATGCCTGCATTGAAAGACTTTTTTACTGGGGTGCTTATTGTGACAAATTTGGGGGCACAGTCCAGGTGGGTAAATTGATTTGAAAGTTTCCATTCTCTTCCTGTCCCTGATGGCCAACTGGATAAATATTCAAGCTGGTATAGTACTAGCCAATACTTAGGACCCACTCCCACCCTTGTGCTGATCTAAATGTTTGATCAAGCTCTGATTGCTTTGATGCCCTAATGCAAGTGAGTTAAAAATCAGGCTCCTGTTGAAGGCCTCTCACTGACTTCTGCAATGTGATACCTGTGAGAGGATTTGGAGCAAGGACAGGGTCAGTCTTGCATATGTCACTGTCTAGACATGCACTTTGTAAATGAGTCCAGATGGGCGAAGTATCATGGGAGTCATGTTCGAGCTTGAAACTACGTTTGGAGGAGACAAGGGTGGAATATGATGTCAAGCAATAATGACAAAGAGTAAAACTGGTTATGAACATAATGCAGCCTGTCAATGAGGCAATAAATCACTGGTGTAGCATTGCAGAATGTCAGCATCCAGTGATTCAGAACAAGTAGAGTTTATATATGTAAATTCCACACCTGATGGGTACCTGGTTGAGGAAAGTCACTGATTACAGAAGATCCCTTTCCCTTTCTAGAGCCAAGAGTCATTCACTGGAGTGGTCAGCTAAAGAACAGCACTGACCTGGAAATTCATCACTTAACAATATCCACCCTCAAAGAACCCCGAGGAAATTTGATTTTTAGGTTCTGATGTCAAAGAAAAGAAAATGTTGCATTTATATAGTGCCTTTCATGACCACTTGATGTCTCAAAGTGCTTTACAACTGATGAAGTACTGCTGAAATGTCATGATTGCTAAAAGGCAGAGAAGACGGGGAGGTGGAGACAAATCAGGGAAATGTGTAGACTTGTGACAGACGAAATGTTAAACAGAGATAAGAAGTGACACAACTTGGTAGGAAGAAAGTGGTGAAATGCCAAATGGTATCATTTTACAAGGACGTGCAAGAACAGAAAGATTGAGGGTGTACGCACTAATCTTCAAAGGTAGCAGTCCACTTGGGACTCATGGCTCAAAATAAGCAGAGGATTATCAAAAGTAACAATGATATGTTGAGCTTAATTTCTGCTTCGACCCCATTGGAAAATTGTCTATTTCTGTGCTCCATATTTTAGGACTCTTGCAAGTATGGATGAAGGATTTTAATTGCCAGGAGAAATGAGAGAACCTAGTACAGCTTTACAGCAGAAAAATCTAATGGGACAATTAGTAGAGGCATTCATCATTATGAAGGGTTTTGCTAACTAAGTTGCCTGTGTTAGAAACACAAATTTAAAGTAATTTGCAAAAGCACCAGAAGCATGATGTGGAGATTTATTTGTTCTACGGTGTGCAATATTATGATCTGGTGCCTGATGCAGTGCCTGAAAGAATAGTGGAACCAAATTAAGTAATAACTTTTTGGAAAGACAATCGCTAAATACTTGAAGGAGCAAATCTTACAAGGATGCGGGGAAAGAGCAGGTGTTTGAGACTGATGGGGTAGCTCCTAAGTAGGGCTGATGTGATGAATAACCTCCTGTGTTGCATCATCTTACGGTAAAGTATTTAACATGACTCTACTGCATAATTGTTACTCCTCAGATCCTTATTGAGTTGTTCTGCATTCATAAGATTGTCTCTTCATGTAAGCCTGTGAATTTCAAGCTGTTTTGTCTGGATGAAGTTGAACTCAGAATTCCTCTATTCACTAGAGTTGGTGCTAATATCTGTGTAGTTATTGCTTTGCTAACAGTGACGTAAAGGTTTCTTTGCTGTGTAATTTTCAACCATCCCTTCATTCAGCAAATATGACTGTCGCGGATTATTGACAGTAAGAGCACTAACTCTCTCTCTCTCCCTCTCTCTCTCTCTGTCTGTCTGTCTGTCTGTCTGTCTGTCTGTCTGTCTGTCTGTCTCTCTCTCTCTCTCTCTCTCACGCGCGCGCTCTGTGTCTGTCTGTCTGTTGAAGGAAACCCAGCTTTATGGTGCCACAATCATGGTTCGGGAGCCAGTTGGAGTGATCGCCATTGCTTGCCCAGATGAGAACCCCCTCCTCAGTTTTGTGAGTCTGTTTGCTCCAGCCATTATTCGAGGAAATGCTGTCATCATTGTCCCCAGTGAAAAGTATCCCCTGCCAGCCTTGGAACTTTATCAGGTATAGGCCAGAGTTTTAAGACATCCATGCATGAATGAGAATGTTTTCAATAGCCCTTGTGAAAAACTCCCAATCTCTTTAGGTTGTGCGACAATGATTTTGTCAGAATGCAAACTTGGACACATTTAAAATTTTTGGAAAACTCGATCCTTCTAGCAGCTTTGGGCCCTGTATCTAATGAAGGATGTGCTGGCATTCAAAGAGATCCAGAGGAGGCTTACAAAAAATGATCCCAGGGTGTAGCGGTTGTTGTCTGAGGGATTTAGAAGGATATGGGGAGGATCTCATTGAAACTTGCAAAATGTTAAGCCACCTGGATAGAGTGAATGTGGATAAGACGATTCTGCTGGTAGGAGAGACTATGACCTGAGGGCGCAGTCTCAGAGCAAAGGGGCCACCCTTAGAACTGAGATGAGGAAAAATTTCTTCAGCCAGAGGGTGGCAAATCTGTGGAACTCATTGCTGCAGAGGGCTGGATTGGCCAAGTTATTGAGTGTACTTAAGACAGATATCAATAGGCCCTTGATTAGCCAGGCGATCATCTGTTATGAGGAGAAGGCAGGATAATGTGGTTGAGAAACACATCAGCCATGATTTGAATGGCAGAACAAACTCAATGGGCCAAATGGTCTAATCCTGTTCCTATATCTTATGGTCAAGTAGCCTGCTACCTGAGTTCACACAGGAAAATTGCGCACTTGGGTAAGTTATCAGCAGTCTCCCCAGCACCATGGGAGTTAGTGTGGGAAAAATTGATCAATTTGGAAGGATAATGAAGTTTGGTGTTGTTTTAGATATATCAGATGAACATTGCAATGGTAGGTTTTAGCATTTCATGCACTATGCACTAGTAGCACCAATTATACCTGCCTGTTGATCATAGAGTTCTCTTTCTGTATAATTCTCTGAAGTTGTGCACAGCTTTAAGTGGCAGAGCTGTTTGACATACCGTCAGCAGGTTGTCTGCAGCACGGTGGCTGGTAAGGCTCTGAACTGCAGTCAGTGAATACTTACCAATGAATGCGATTGACAAGGTTTTTCAAGGAACCTGACAAGCTGTTAGAGTCAGGTCAGCAGCGTTTTCACACTTTGATTACATGCTGCTAAACAAGACTAAGCATGGATTCTGCATGCCACCAGATTTCTATTTTGTCTTCTGTTGATTCTGAGAAATCCTGCGTCGCATGCATGAATGTAAATAGATTGCTGTGCTGAGATTCCTCCAACGTCTAGGAATGTGACCTCCTTTTGTTTTTGAATATCAACAGTGCATTGAACTGGTTACTCTGCTGACTCAACAATCACTTAACATGCTAGTCGAGGTCAGGAATGATAGTGCTGGCATTTGGAACACTTTCCATCATTTTGAAACCATTATTGTACCAATCTTTCAGGCAGATGTCATTTTACAGATAATGAATACCCTAAAAATCACCTTTGTCATATAACATTTTAAGTGCTGTCTTCGCATGCCCAGTCTTGTGCTCCAGACACGTCCAGTTATCTGGTGAATTCAACTGTGCTTCACAGGAACAGTAATTTGGGTGTTACAGTAGCTCTGTGGTTAGCAGTGCTGTCTCACAGCACCAGGGACCCGGGTTCAATTTCACCCTCGGGCAACTGTGTGGGCATTCTTCCTGTGTCAGCATGAGTTTCCTCTGGGTGCTGCAATTTCCTCCCATAGTCCAAAGATGTGCAGGTTGGGGTGGATTGGCAATGGGATATGCACGGTTACAGAGATAGGGTAGGGGGATGGGATGATGTTTGGAGGGTTTGTGTGGGCTTGATGGGCCGAATGACCTGCTTCAGTGCTGTAGGGTTCTATTAAAAACAACCTTATTCCCCACTGAGCATACAACTTGATTGGAGTTGACTAAATGTTCAAAAATATAAAGCTGATGTTAATTGTTTATGTTATGTGACGTGAATTTTAACAATCCTATCTTTTACATCACGGATTCAAAGAAACAATTTGGTGTGTTTCTTTTTTTAAATTTTTTGTTTTAAAAGCCTTGTGCCTTTTTGAAACTATAGAGATGAAACCATCCATCCCAATGCAGGGCTTTACTGGTGACATTTTACAGATTTGGAATAGTTATAATCATTTTGAAACATTACCTTAGCAAAAAACTTACTTCTCGATTTAAAGTCAGGCTAATTCCTGTGGGTGTTGCATATTTCAACCAAAGAATTTTTGTTTTGGTTTCTGTAGGTCTTTGAAACCTCAGATCTTCCTGCTGGTGTCGTGAATATTCTGACTGGCTGCCGAGACCACCTCAGTAAATTCCTAGTTGAGCATCAAGATGTCCAAGCCATGTGGTATTTTGGATCTGAAAAGGTAATCTGCTGTTGTGTCATTCCTGTGTGGTAATGTTTGCCATTCTGCATTAAGTGTCTACTGTACTGGCTCAGTGGAGAGGACAAATCAAATAAAAGTTACAGATTGGAATCTATTATTGACCTCCTAATGTTTTCAACAAGCAGCCACAACTTGCCCTTTTATTGATGTAACCAGTTCCAAGGCACTTCATAGAAGCACTATCCGTCAAAATTTGACACCACGTCATGTAGGGCTTTAGGGCAAATAACCAAAAGCTTAGTCAAAGTCTTTAGATTTTAAGGAACTTTTTAAATGTTTCAGGAGGAATTCCAGAGCTTAGGTCTTTGGTAGCTGGAGGCAAGACTGCCAGTGGTGGAGCGTTGAATATAAAAATGCACAGGTGAGGTCAGAATTAGAGGGGCAAAGAGATATCTGAGGATGATAGAATTCTGGAAAATCTGAGGTATGAAGGGACAAGGCCATGGAGGCTTTGTAAAATAAATATAAAGAAAGTCAAGACAGTGCTTAACATTGAATTTAGGAACTAGGAGCAGGAGTAGGCCATCTGGCCCCTCGAGTCTGCCCCACCATTTAATACGGTCATGGCTGATCTTTGAGACTCAGCTCCATTTACCCACAAATTTTGGGAAATTTTGGTCACAAGGACAGGGATGATGGGTAAATAAGACTTCATGTAGGCTGAGATGTAAGCAGCATCATTTTGGATGACTTAAGTTCATGGAGAGGGAAAGACAGGCCAGTCAAGAATGCATCGGCATGATCAAAAGTAGCAGTAATGAACATATGGAAGAGCGTTTCAGTAGCAGATAAGCTGTAGCATGTGTGGATTCTAATGCGAGTTTTAAAAGAAATGTGGAAATAGATGGTCTTGGCTAGGGCACAGATGTGAGGTCAGAAGCTCATCTTGGCATTGGATATAATAGCAAGGTTGCAAACAGTCTGGTTCTACCTCAAACATTTATCAGAGACTAACAGATTCCAAAAGGTGGAAATGTAATTGAAAGATTCTATATAGAAAAGTAGGTACTGAGAACTGAGATCTTACTGATGGTTTCTGCAATTCTGTACAGAAACCAAGTTTTGCAAAATGGGATGGAATACGTATAGAGAATTCCTGAGGGTTTCAATATTGTAGAACAAGAAAGTGAGCAAATGAAATTGAGGTTGAATTTAATTGAGGTTTCCGATGGTTTCCTACATAGCCCTGAGTCTAATTCCTGATTCCTCTTCTATCATCTTAATGAATGCTTGCATGGTTTTTATCTTAAATAGATGGTATCGGAAGCAGCTTTTGGGCTGAGCCGGTTGAAGGCGTTTGCATTACAAAATGCATGTTGGTGCTTTTTCAGGCTTCATCTATACCTTTTGGGCTTGAAGTGTTAAGGCCTTTCCTAATGAGATGCATTTTATGTAAAAAGGTTTTTAAAGCTCTGTTTATTCAAAACTTTAAATAGAAATGAAACTGCAACTGCAACTTGCAAAGAAGACCAAGTCATCCCTACTTTGCTTAAATTTTTCACACTTATGTTTGCCACAATGACCAATCTGATTCTTAAGATGCAAGTTCTGCAAGGTGTAGCATGAGGTAATGAGTAAAGTTGACAGGCATAATGTGAATGATTTCAGTGCTGTACACTGACCAGTTCGATTTCACCTTTTCTGTCTGCTGTGGTGCATGTCTATAATGTGCTAACTTCAAACCCTGCTAGCACAGGTGCTTAACATTTTAAAGAGCAATAAAACTGTTATGCAATGGTCACTTTAAGAATTATCAGACAGTCAACAACACAGATATGTAAATTGGATGATTTTGATTTTATAACAGTCTGTAATAAGAAATGAACGTTTGATCAATAAATGTTATCTGTGATCTAGCAGAATTTATTTTTGGTCTTTGGACTTTTGACAAGTGAAGACTTTTTAGAGTAATTAATGTTTTACCATTCCTGAACATCGTACTGTCCGGGAGATGGATCTTTTTGGTACCTTTTTCAGGAAATATTAACTGCAACCCAAACAGTATATAGCCTGTTTGGTTTAGTAGTGACTTGTACGTGGTGAGCTGGCTAGAAGCACGCAGAATGTATTCTAGGGCTTCTAATTATGCCATTATATTACTTGGAAACTTTTTTGGTATGACAAAAATAAATGCTGACCTCAATTTATTTCATCCCAGTGACTGTTTAATGTAATTGATCAAATTTGAACATTGGAAACTCCAGTTACAGATGGAATACGTTGACCTACAACAACAGTCACTGTTTCTGCACAGGGGAGGTTGTGGGATAAAGTGCATCAAAAATCCCTTCTGAACCTTGCTGCTGAGTCTGTAG
Organism: Stegostoma tigrinum; assembly: GCF_030684315.1. NCBI lineage: Eukaryota > Metazoa > Chordata > Chondrichthyes > Orectolobiformes > Stegostomatidae > Stegostoma > Stegostoma tigrinum. The sequence goes on along the minus strand of NC_081391.1, from coordinate 18,247,730 downwards.
CTGTCTGCAGCCAACACCCTCTCACTTTCCATAGAGCAGAAATGGCTAGAGTGTGGCATTGTGTGTTCTTGACACCGCTTCAGCTTTGAAACAAAAATAGAAGCAGTGTTTTTACGCCCCTGTCTATAATTCTGACTGTTACTGCTAAATTCTACTCACTCAATTTTGGATATGAGGAATAGTTGGAGCAGTTGGGTCACTGACGTGGATTCACTTAACAATAACTATTTTCATTGAGGAAATATCTGCTGTCTTTATGACTTCAATGAGGGCAAATTGTAGCAAAATAAGCCTCATGTGAAGAGAGAGAGAGTTTGCCCACCAGAAGCACTTTGAAATTATTTCAAAAAAAAATTATCTAATTTGCCATTTGATCACTTTGAGTAAAATCTGTGTTGGCGATGAAGTGGTGTTAGGTTTTCATAGCATCTAATTGTATTCATCCGTTACCCTCTATAATATGCCTAGCTAGTCCTCTTAAACACTCATTAGCTTTAACATGTGGTAGTGGGACTGAGCAGGGACAGGAAGAGGAAGTGGGGCAACTCATTAGATAACAAGATGTGTGTTCAGTATTGAAAAAATAGACACTCCCAAGCAAGAAAGACCGCACTCCCTGATGGCACATTTCATAAGAATCCTGAGGGAAGTCTGGAAGGAAATAATAAAGACCAAGATTATCATCTTCAAAAATCCTTTGAAATGAAAGTTGTACCAAAGCAGTGAAGTGTTGTCTCTGTAAATCTTTTCTATTTATGCCATCGGAAAGTGATAAACAGTAATTATTGAGCAGTAATAATTATAAATTCTTGTGGAAATTTGAAACCAACACAGAAATGCTGGAGAAACTCAGCAGGTCTGGCAGCATCTATGGAGAGAGAAACAGCAGGCGTTTCAAGTCTGATATGACTTCTTTAGAGCTCAGTAACTCTTCTGACTCTACTTGAAGTTCTGTGTTGTGAAGAAATTATAGAACAGTTAAAATAGTTTATTCTAAAAGACAAATCTAAGGGCTCTAACAGTTTGTAAGGAGGAAATGATGCACATCGATTAAAGCAACTGTGTTGTCTGGAATATGCGTTCATAGCTCTCCCAGGATTAGCAAAGTGTTAGTGGACTGATTGTCTACCTTTGCAATATCCTGTGATCCTAACTGAGTTGCCATTTAAATGTGAAGATAATTTGCTGTTGGAGTATCGAGATTCATTTAAAATGCAAAGCCAGCCTCACTGTTCCATGAAATTTTTGAATCTTGATATTCATCTCCAAATACCTGCAGATCAAACACAGCAGTTATGAGATCTCAAGATAATAAAATGTGAGGCTGGATGAACACAGCAGGCCAAGCAGCATCTCAGGAGCACAAAAGCTGACGTTTCAGGCCTAGACCCTTCATTGTGCTCCTGAGATGCTGCTTGGCCTGCTGTGTTCATCCAGCCTCACATTTTATTATCTTGGAATCTCCAGCATCTGCAGTTCCCATTATCTCTGATACTAGTTATGAGATCTCCTTCATCCATATTGGTGATGGTTTCATCCTAGTCGTGACTCCTTTGAATGAGCAGTTGATTAGATTTTAGTGATTCTGACCAGAATGTTGAACAAGACATTGAGAGAAACTTAAACAAACAACCCAAAATGTGTCTCCGCAAATACTTGCAGGTACTTATTGTGGTATTCAATAAGTGTTAAATCACAAAGGGTATCAAGTGGAGTAATAAACTGACATGAGATTAGAGTTCTCCATTTTGGAACCAGACATCACCTCATTGGTGTCTTACCAAACCTGAGTTTGTACAGAGCTTGTTAAACCCCAGGGGAGGCATTGTTTGGAACTTACCAGCTAAAGGAGTTTGTCTGGCAATTCTGGTTTTGTTTATGGTAGAGAGAAAACCCTTGCTGTAAATTTAATTAATGTCAATGGAATATCTCAACACTTGACCAAACAGATTGGGTAGGCTCATCTCAGCAGCTCCTCTGAAAGATGGTGTCCTCAGCATTGGAGAATTCCCCTACCCCCACATAGATAACGTCAGTTTAGATCAGTAGTTCTAAAAGTCTGCTGTATGGGCCTCTGATGGTCTACAGGGGTCTTTAATGTGGTGAGAAAGCTTGGCTCCATGTACAGTGTTGACTATTCAAGAGTCACCCGATCGGCTGTGAAGGATCTGCTGCCATCTCCAATAATCTACAGTCACATTTCTGACTCATAGGCAGCTGAAAATCAAGTGGAGTAATAAACTGACATGAGATTAGAGTTCTCCATTTTGGAACCAGACATCACCTCATTGGTGTCTTACCAAAAGCAATGCCAGAGTGTTTCCCCCCCCCCCGCCCCCAGAGCTTTTTTTCTGGGGATGGCAAGTGAAGGTGGATGGGTTGGAACCAGTGGGTGATCCACAAGGTCTTTTATCCCACTTGAGTGGTCCAAGGAGCAAAATGTTTGAGAGCTCCTGGCTTAGATCATGTGTATCAGTTTGGAAATGAATGTTGACTACAAATGGTGGTTGGTGCTAATGGAATGAAACAAGCAATTAATCTAACTGCACTCTATCAGTGTTGAAGTAATTAGTCTGACATCACATTCCATTCTAACCCCTCACTTTTAAATGCAAAAAGAGAACACAAGTCCTTTTCATTGCACCCCCTGCACTGCAAAGGTCATCAAGGAAGACAATCTGCTTTTATTGACACATGCAGAAGCCTGAGTTGGCAGGTTGCATTGCACAACCTCATTGTTGCTTTTGGTTAATCAATTCACTTGCAGAACTTGCAGGTACTTATTGTGGTATTCAATAAGTGTTAAATCACAAAGGGTATTATTACTTGTGCTTATGACCTGCTTGCACACTATTTGGGTTAATTCCCCTAGTTAGAGTTGACGCAGAGGCTAAAATGATTTTCCTGTTGCAATGTAGGTCAATAACCTCAACTTAATAAGTGCTAATATTTAACCTCTTGTGTGTAAAGTAGTGGAGAGTTGATAACGAATTTTAGCAGCTCCCTGGGAGAATTAGTTGGTTAAAGGCATCACCAGGCAGAGCAGAAGAATCTAAACTTGAACCTGAGTTTGTACAGAGCTTGTTAAACCCCAGGGGAGGCATTGTTTGGAACTTACCAGCTAAGGAGGAGGGAGAAACCAGCCAGCATTCCCTGTCTTGTGACTCTTGCTCACAAAGCTATGCATGGGAGATGATATTTAAGTTCTTTCGTGGGATTTGGGTGTTATTGGCAAGGCCAGCATTTGTTATCCATCTCCTATTACCCTTGTACTAAGTGGCTTTCTAGGCATTTCAGAGGGCAGTTTGTTGCAATGTCTTCTATCAGGCAGAAGATACGAAAGCTTAAACACATGTCCCAACAGATTCAAGAACAGCTACTTCCCTGTCATTAGACTTCTGAATGGACCTCTCAAATTTTAAGTTTAATGCTGATCTCACTGTTTGTGCACTTCTTTGCAGCTGTAACATTGTATTCCTCGCTCTGTTCTATCACCCCACGCACTTTCTATGGTATGATCTGCCTGAACTGCACGCAAAACAAAACTTTTCACTGTGCCTAGGTACGTGACAATAATAAATCAAATCAAATTTTAAAAAAACTATATTGCTAATGGTATGGTGTCACATGACCAAGTAAGATGACAGATTTCCTTGCCTAAAAGGCACCAGTGAACCAAATGGGTTTTTAATGACAGTTGCTGAAGGCCTTCAGGGTCACTATTACTGAGGTTAGCTTTCAATTCCATATGTAATTAGTTGAATTTCAATTCCACCAGCTGCCGGATAGGATTTTTATCCATGTACCTGGAAAATTAGTCTGAGTTTCTGGATTATTGGTCCAATGACATTAACACTTTGACAACTTCACTTCAGTGATACATTCCCTGGTTGAACTGCTGGCCAGCAGCTGTTATATAGGCATAAGGATGGGGAGTGACCATTTGGACAGGGAATGAAAGAAATAGATACCAATGGACCATACTTCAACACCTTTCAAAAAGGAGAAAACTGATGTGTTTATTTCAGAGTTTCAGCAGCATCAAAGCTAAATATTTCAGTTTTGAGTTAATGGTATACAATTACGTTGACATTCTGATGGTGCACATGCAGTCTGAGTAGTTAGGCTTCCTTCAATGTGAAGACATTGCTGATATCATTCTGAAAGTGGAGCACTCCTTTTGTCTGAGACAGTAAACATACGAATTAGGAGCAGGAGTAGCCACTTGAATCCTTCAGTCTGCTTATTCAATTCATTGGGCACAAATGATTCCATGACTGGTATCAACAAAAAGCACTTACCGATGTCCCTGATATCCTCTAAAACCATACTGGGCCTTTTAACTTATTGTTGCTTGTGTAATCTTGCTGTGTGTAAATTGTTTTGAACATTTCTGTTGTTAAACATTCGACAGCACTTCCAGAAGTGCTTCACTTTATTGTAAGGTAGTTTGGAGCATTCTATGATTTTGAAAGGTACTAAATAAATCCAAAGACCTTTTATTCTTTTTGTGCTACAGGTTTATGCAGCTGTCCTAATCCACAACACTAAATCGTCTTCCTCTCTGAAGCCTTGCATCATGGGCTGTGCCCATCATTATAGTTCCTTTCCTTTAATGTTCAAAGATATATGTAACAGTGTTACCTTTCTCTTGTCTTCTGCAGGGATCAAAGTTTGTTGAGTGGTCGTCAGCTGAAAATGTAAAGCGGACCTGGGTGAACTATGGTGCGCAGCGAAACTGGTGGAACCTTCAGCAAGGTGCAGGTGAAGAATTCCTCTACCAAGCCACACAGTGCAAGAACATCTGGATCCCTATGGGAGAAATCTTTGCCAACTAGAGGCAGCCTATCCAAGCTAACAGACTGCAGCCCTTTCAGAGTGTAATTCTTCATTCAGGAAGGGATCAATCATTGATTTTCAAGAGTGGGAGAATGGAATTCTATTGTGTTAAATTCACATGCCTTTTCTGTTGTAGTATGGGTTTTGAGTTAGCTGACAAACAGCAATGGCTTCCAAACTAATTGGTCATGGATCTAATCTGTCCTTTGTCTAAATTGGCAGAATATCTGATAACAGGGAAACATTAATCAGTAGCAATGAACAAAATCAAAGACAAATTGGCTATAAGTTCTAGGTTTCAGAATTGCACGAGTTGGGGGATCATAAATAGATTGCAACTCAGATGAGAAAGAACAAGTTTAATCTTTCTTTGTAACTCTTTGAAGAGTCGACCATCAAATTGAACTGGATTTCCCATCTTGTTCTGTCTTTGATTTTGATCATTATATAAAGAGCTGAGTGCCAACATATCTTGTAGGTCCATTCCATCTTTTTCATTCCTTCTCCTTCTGTGTGTCTCAGCTGAAGCTTGTTCCCTCATCTACGAAAGCACGTCCCACCAAATTCATTTGTGTAAGGATAGGTCAGATATATAATCTGTACTCCATGACATTACCCAATCATCAGCCAGCTGATGTTGGCGTTAACTCTGAATCAGGAGTCTAGGTGCTAATTTCACTGATCCATTCCGAAAAAGTGCTACCTGCCAGTCGTGAACATTACTTGTGAGAAGTATTTCCTGTTAGTCCATGATCCACTGGCCATATTTGGGTAACAACATGCAATTATCTTTTTTTAAAAAAAGAAATCTTCTGAAGAATAGAAAATTTCACCAAATATGCTTGCCACAGATCTGCACATCAATTTCACCATCGTAAATCGGTTGTGATCCCAGGAATATCATCCCACCATCTCTTTGAGAACCTTTTTGCTTGATGTAATGATTTGCATGTTTTATATTTTGAACAAATATCAGGCAAAATGAACGAATCTCGTACAAGTTCAGTCTTGTGTGAATCCACCATGAATTTCCTAGATGGTGCGATAGCAATCCTGCAATTTTACTGATAGGAATCTGGAATGAATCCAGATCAATAGGAACAAACTTACCCCTCATCCTCCTTTGCTGTCTTCAAATGTTTAATGTGAAGTCATAACGTGAACACAATTCTTCAAGCTAAGTCTGTAAGTACCAAAAATGCCCATAGTTCTTGTTCTCAGTTTGGCTTTGTATAGGAAATGTTGCAAGAATGATTGAGCTGAGAAATAAAAATACCAACTACGTCCTTTTGAGCAAAAGTACCCATCCTTTACGAGTCACTTCTGATGAACAATAGAATTTGTGTTTCTTATCATCAAAATGAGAATAAATTTCTGAAAAGCAATAGCCTTGTTGATAAAAATGAGGTGTGAAACAAGGGAATAAGGTTGTAAAACAACAAATCTTTGTGTAATAACTTTGTGCCTGGTGTATGCTTCTCCCCTCTTTAATCAGGAATGTATTTATTTTATAACTGTATCAGATTGCAACTGGATGAAAGGGAAGCAGCCCCTAATTTACAAAAGAAGGCTGGTGTGCGTTTCGATAAATACTTATCAGATTTGAGAAATATTTTAAAATGCTTCACATATACTTTTTACTGCTCTGATAATAGGTTCAGGTATAAAACTTATGACTAAGCAGACAAAGCAGGTGTGGAAACCCCTCTGGTTCATACAAGATAAGGGATCATCAGATCTGAGTTAATTTTATTAACATAAAATTTATCAACAAACAGGAAACACAGAGAAGGGCTAAACAGATCATTTTTCACGATGATAGGCTGCTACTAATGGGGTGTGACATAGAACAGCCCTAGATTCTCAGCAGCTTACAATCCTCTTGGATGAATTAAATGAAAGAACAAATGTAACGCACCTAGTTTTGTTGGAGTTAGAACATAGAACAGTACAGGTGCTTCGGCCCACGATATTGTGCTGAACTTTTACCGGAAATCTAAGTTCTATCTAACCTCCACCCCTGCCTTGTACTATTATCCATTTGCCTATCTAATAGCAGCATAAATGCCCCTAATGAGGCCGACCTCACCGCCCTCTCCGGCAATGCATTCCATTCCCCTACCATTTATAACCACACTTATAAAGTAAGCTGGGAAAGTAAACAGTGAACAGGATGTAATGGTCTGCAGGTAGAGTGGTTAAGAAGGTTCAGGTGGAGTGTGTATAGGAAAATGTGAGGGTATTTAGGATGGGTAACAAATATGCGTTTTTCAAATACAGGTATTTCAGCTATAACGCATTTCATTAACACAAATGGGCCATAATGCAACTAATGAATAGTGGATGCTGTTTGGATAACATGAACTTTCCGCTGTACAGATATTGCGATTTCCCTATAACGTGATTTTCTGTGGAAGTTTTCTATAGCGCAAGATCACACGAATGCAACTATCACATTACAGGAGAACTACCTGTAGAGAGCATCTATTAAGTATTGGTGTTCAGAGGAATTAAGGTGTCTGTGTACACTACTCAAATTGAAAATGTAGGTGAAGCAAACAATTAGAAAGGTAAGTGATACGTTAGCCTTTGTTGCAAGAAGGTTGGAGAATAACAGAAGGCAAATCTTGTTGCTATTGTACAACAAGCCTTTGCTGAGACCTCATCAGGCCACTTTGGTGAGAAGATCAAATTCATACAAAAAGGCAGTGTAATTGCCCAAGAGATTGTTCCAAAAAGATTCACTGAATTAATTGTTAAAATAGGGGGATTTTTATGTGAGGAGATGGATTTGACAGGAACTTTATTGAAACATGTTAAGATTTTGCAACAGGATTGATGCTAAGAGGCTGTTTCCTCCTGTCTGGAGAATCTAGAACTTGTGGATCAAAGCCCTTAGGAATTGGAGTTGCCCATTTGGGACAGAGATGCAATTTTGTTTTTACCCAAAGGATTGCCTGTTTTTGGAATTTGTAGGATTTTGAACTCTGGAATTCAGATGCTCAGTTGCGAAGATGATCAAAGCTGAGTGAATGAATTTTGGGTTTTAGGAATCGAGGAGATTGGTCAAGAAAGTGGATCAGCTGTGATCTTATTGAATGGCAGAGCATGTTTAAGTGGATGTATAATCTTCTATTTCTTACGTTGATCCGAAACAAAGGAATTGAGTTCAATCTGGTTATTAACACAGTATGCAATCATAAAGGTTTTGTAACAAGAATATTAAACAATTAATTTATAAGCATAGGTTTAGTGCCTTAGGTGTAAAATACTACCCCTTCTTGTCCTCACTGCAAAACCTGCTGGCTCCTTTTGCACCACTCCTGTGCCTAACTTATTCCAGTCCAAGCCCTTAATGTTTCACATATCTTGTGCCAGTGGAAATTATACTAACAAATTAGATGATATTTTCCATAAACTAATTGTCTGCAGCAGCCTTCAACGCGGTCCTTGTTCACAATCGAAATTAAAGAAAATCTGTTCCTACTATCTGTCTCATCTCCTCCTGTTTAAGTACTTCACATTGATGATCAAAGATTCCATTTCATCATTTAATTGGGGCGTTCTGTATTTCTTAAGTGATGAAAAAAAATAGAAATTGCTGGAAAAGCTCAGGAGGCCTGGTAGCATCTATGAAGAGAAACCAGAGTGACCCTTCCTCAGAACTGACCTGAAACATTAACTTTCTCTCCACAGATGCTGCCAGACCTCCTGAGCTTTTCCAGCAATTTCTATTTTTATTTGATTTACAGCATTTGCAGTTCTTTTTGGCTTTTATTTATGGGATAATTTTACTTATTTTTATCCACGCAAGGACCTTTTTTATCCTGACTTACCCCGATTGCACTGAATGCCCTTCCCTCATTATGGTAGCCTTTGCATTATTTGCTGTGCAGAACTAGGTCAAGTTGAGCTTGCTACTTTGTTTGAATTGAACAAACTCGATGCACTCAAAAGATCCTCTCTTCCACAGTGCAAATACTTTCCTACCACAAACTATTTTTGGTTAATTAAAATCTCCTGTGGCTATGACTCCATGATTAATATAAAACGCTCACTTGCACTGTCTTAATGTGTGCAAAGTAACTGACAGGTCTCTCGCATTAAATGACTTTACTTCAAAAGTCCTTCATTGGTTATAAAGTGCTGTCGTGTTGAGGTTGGGAACTGGGCCATCAAAAAATGCAAGTCCTTTTCTTTGTCATGTTGTCACAATATTGTGACCAATTCTTCAGCCCTGTGGGGGGAGAAAATTCTTTTTATATTGTTTAGGCACTAATGCATTTTTTAAAAAAAATATTCACAAGATGAGGGTATTGCTGGCTGAGCCAGTATTTATTATTGATCCTTAATAGTCCAGAGCAGGGCATTTAAGAGTCAACCACGTTACTATGGGTCAGGATGGCAGTTTTCCATCCTCAAGGTCATTAGTGAACTAGATGGGATTTTTCCCAACAGTTGAAAATGATTTCACATTGTTATTGAATTCAAATTCCACCATCTAACATGGCAGGATTTGAACTTGGTCCCAGAACATTACCTGGGCCTCTGGATTAATGGTCCAGTGATGATACCATTGGGCCTTTACTTCCTTTACTCTGTGTAATTGATAATGGTGTGTCTCCATTGTATGTACCTCCCTTTATACCTGTAGAAAATATAATCTGGAAGTTTTAATTGTCAATTCTGACCATTGGACAGCAATTTTTGGTTATGATTTGTATTCTATTTTAAAAAGTAACAAACGTTCACTATCCACTAAGGTGTACACCTGTTTGTTTGCATTTGTTTTGTTAGACTGTCTACTTTTGCAGCTTGGCTATCCTCTTTTTTGTGATATTCACTTGTCACAGTTGCTTTCCCATTTATTTTACTCATTTGTTCAGTTTAACTTCTGTTAGTCTTTTAAATACAAAACAAAACCTTTTGCGAGCCGTTCTCCTTTTACACGCCCCTACCTTCCTGCTATATTCATAGAAACCCATTCTCAAGCCAGAGCTGGGTAGATTGCCTAATAAAAGGGATTGTGCTTATTGTGATTTTGTGTTTTTTGAGCGACTGTTTAAATATGATGAAAAGCTCCGAAAAGGACTAAGAAAAAAAATCCAACTGAGAGGGACTTTGATGGTTTTTCTGTTTGCAGACTTTTCCTTTGTTCTATCTTGATGTGCAGAGTAACAGATTAAGAAAGACACCATTTCCTGTTGAGGATAGTCCCGTTCTCTTCCAAACACCCAATAATACAGAGATAGTAGGAACTGCTGATGCTGGAGAATCTGAGATAACCAGGTGTAGAGCGGGACGTACAGCGGTCCAAGCAGCATCAGAGGAGCGTAAAGGCTGACGTCTTGGGTCTGGACTGCTCCACGTTCATCCACCTCTACACATTGTTAACCCGTTAATATACTTTGCTTCCAGGGGATGCTAGTGTACACCTTTCCAATCACTTGTTCGATCCCATTAGGCTGAAGACCAGAAGAGGGGTACCCAAGGTGCCTCCTTCCTTCTCCCCATTACTTTGGTTAATAACCATTTTGCAATTTTTGTCTTGCTGTGTGTTGACCATTAACTCCAACCAGATGCATATCTAGTTGTACTTTGGCAAGTATGTCTGCATGTCCCTGCCTTTGACTGCTGAGAACTTTCTTTGCAGCGAGAGAGAAGGAACAGCCTTCTTTCTCACAGTCTCGTACCTGCTAATATCATAAATTAATGTATTTTGTTTTTAGCAAGAGAATTTCTTACAACTGAATGATGCTTGTACCATGGTTCCAAGTAATTGAAAGAATTTACTTTCCTCCAGGCATTTAAGGAGGTGAACGACCCAAGGTTCATTGTTGCTGATATTTAACGGAGTCAGAATAATGGTTTGCAGCAACATTCTCATGGGGAGTGTGTTTATTTTCTTCCTTTAGCATGTGCCATCAGGATGTTGCGTGTCTCTCTGACTGCCAGACAATTGTGACAATTTGGTAGTCTTTAATAACAAACCAGTATTCCAAGTAGAAAAGAATGTTTTGAACCCAGAACTGGTTTATCCATCCGTTTCTAAGGGACTTGAAAACTGAGGCTTTTTTGGTATGTGCTTCCATTCTCGTTTTCAGTGAGTGTTTATAAATTCAGTTGTCCTCAATGTCTTTCTGAGCACTGTTCAGGTGCATACTGAAGTAACCTGTCACCAAGTTACACTGCACGAATAAGTAAAGGGTATAAGCTGTGACCAGCCAGCTCAGTCAGTTGCCTGAACTGAGGAGATTCTAACCTCCTGGTTATATTGGTCACCCCGGGCTTTCCTGATTTGGTCCAGGTTAACCCCAATCAAGGATCTTGTAGTGAACAAGATCCAGCTGGTTACAATCACTGCACACACTTTATGGTAAGGCTATGATTTTGTTTCAGATGTGTGACTGAGTCCGTTTTGATGTATAATTTTTATGCTGTTGTAATCTTGTTAAACATGATCCTTGTCTGCCCCATCAGGTGCACGTAAAAGAATCCATGCACAGCATTTGGAAATACAGAAGAGAAATTCTTGCCAGAGACCTAAGTGATATTTACCTTGAAACCAATGTCACTGAAATGGATTACCTAATCCTTCGTAACATTGCTATTTGTGAGAACCTGCTGTGCATGAATTGGCTGCCTCATTTCCTCCAAAGTGATAGATTGGATTACAAAAATTAATTCATTGACTGTAGGATGGTTTAGAGCAGAAAAGCAGCTTTCTAATTAAATTGAGAGAGATTTTGGAACTTTAAAGTACAGAGGAATCTAACTGTCCCTGTACATGAATTGCACAAAATTAGTATACAGCTGCAGCAAGTGATTAGGAAGGCAAAAGAATATTGTTCATTATCCACTTGTTTTTTGTAAAGAAAATAGAATATAAAAGGCTTGCTATGCTACAATTGTAAGAGACATCTGTGAGGTAACATGTAAAGTATCACTTACAGTTTGGCCTCCTTATTTAAGAAAGGCATTAGGAGCAGTTCAGGGAAAGTCATTCTGTGTTTTTCATTTGTTCAAGGATGTGGGCATTTCTGGCTAAGCCAGCAATTATTACCCATCCCTAACTGTCCAGAGGGCAGATGCTAATAATCAATGACATTGCTGTCGGGTTGAAGTCACATGCGGGCTAGCTATGGATGGCAGATTTTCTTTTTGATAGACTATTAGTGAACCAGATGGATTTTTGCAATCATCAAGAATTGTTACATAGTCATCTTTAGGCCAGCTTTTGTGCTGTAAAAAAATTATTGAATTTAAATTTCACCATCTTCCTTGGTGAGATTTGAACCCATGCCTGGGACTCTGGATGACAGTTACTGACTTCTGAGTTGAGAGGGTTATCAAAGAAAGGTTGGACAGATACGAACGTGTTCATTGGCGGTTGGAAGAATGAGATGCGATCTTACTGAAACAGTTAAGATAATGAGGTGACTTGACAGGGTGGATACTGAACAATGTTTAAACTTGTAGAAGAGAATAAAACTAGTGGAATACAGTTTAAAAATAAGGGGTCTCCTAAATTGGTGACCTCAAGTATTTCTGAGGGTCGGGACTCCATGGAGCAATGGAGGCAGAATCATCGAGCATTTTTGAAGTAGATGTGGATTGATTTCTTTGTTAATGAATAATCAAAGACTATGGTGGTTATCCAGCAAAGTAGAGTGGAAGCTACAATTTGATCAGCCATGATCTTGTTGAATGATCCAGCAGACTGGAGGGGCCAAATGGCCTACTCCTCCTAACCCCAGGTTGTTTTGGAAGTCCTGAAGTTGAGACAGGCACTGTATAAAAGACTCTCTGCTTTGGGTAATTTCACCAATTTGGCATCTGCACCTTTGGCAATGAATTTGTCAAAATGACAGCCAGGGTGTCTAATTCTGTCCTGGAGTGGAGGGGAAGAGCAGATAGTGAGTTTAACCATTGCATGAACTACGATAGCACTCAGTCTGGAATCAACTTTAAAATCTTGCTGTTGGAATAAAACATGAGGATAACTGGAGCCTATGAAGCACTATACGAAAGTCATAGAACGCCTTAAGGACTGAAGAAGAAGGGAAAGGAATTGGAAGATGAAGCTCTTGGGAATATTGAGTGCTAAAGCATTTCAATGCACTTTCAACTAAGTAAGCTAATGGAATCCAACAGTGACGGATCAAACCACAGGGGATAGTGATCATGTTTCAAAGTACAATCTGGCAATTTGTCAAAGAAAAACTTAATGCTCTTACGAGAACTTGCTGATAAACCAATTTTCCTATTACTAAATAACCTCCAATGTTATTCAAACCTTACTCCCCTGCTGTGTTTGATTCTTGGTCATAGCTCATCGGTGCTGGAATGATCAGCTTTTCGTCCGCCGCAAAGGTAGGGTTTTTTAAAGTAGAAGGGTTCAATCTGTTTTTAACTATTTTTACCAGAATAAAAGTTTTTGGTTCCATTCTTCTCTGATTTAGCATAATAAGCCCTGATGTTAACTGCAGGCCTCTGGCAATGTACCATTTGGCAGGGAGTTGAGATCAGACCTCAATTGTAGCTTGGAATTGTGAATTGCATAAAGCATCCAAGTTGCTGGGAAAAGCAACTGACTTAAAACTGTAGATAACAAAATGTGAGGCTGGATGAACACAGCAGGCCAAGCAGCATCTCAGGAGCACAAAAGCTGACGTTTCGGGCCTAGACCCTTCATCAGAGAGGGGGATGGGGAGAGGGAACTGGAATAAATAGGGAGAGAGGGGGAGGCGGACCGAAGATGGAGAGAAAAGAAGATAGGTGGAGACAGTAGAGGTAGGGAGGGGATAGGTCAGTCCAGGGAAGACTGACAGGTCAAGGAGGTGGGATGAAGTTAGTAGGTAGATGGAGGTGCAGCTTGGGGTGGGAGGAAGGGATGGGTGAGAGGAAGAACAGGTTAGAGAGGCAGAGACAGGTTGGACTGGTTTTGGGATGCAGTGGGTGGGGGGGCGGGAAGAGCTGGGCTGGTTGTGTGGTGCAGTGGGGGGAGGGGACGAACTGGGCTGGTTTTGGGATGCAGTTGGGGAAGGGGAGATTTTGAAACTGGTGAAGTTCACATTGATACCATTAGGCTGCAGGGTTCCCAGGCGGAATATGAGTTGCTGTTCCTGCAACCTTCGGGTGGCATCATTGTGGCACTGCAGGAGGCCCTTGATGGCCATGTCATCTAAAGAATGGGAGGGGGAGTGGAAATGGTTTGCGACTGGGAGGTGCAGTTGTTTGTTGCGAACTGAGCGGAGGTGTTCTGCAAAGCGGTCTCCAAGCCTCCGCTTGGTTTCCCCAATGTAGAGGAAGCCACACCGGGTACAGTGGATGCAGTATACCACATTGGCAGATGTGCAGGTGAACCTCTGCTTAATGTGGAATGTCATCTTGGGGCCTGGGATAGGGGTGAGGGAGGAGGTGTGGGGACAAGTGTAGCATTTCCTGCGGTTGCAGGGGAAGGTGCCGGGTGTGGTGGGGTTGGAGGGCAGTGTGGAGCGAACAAGGGAGTCACGGAGAGAGTGGTCTCTCTGGAAAGCAGACAGGGGTGGGGATGGAAAAATGTCTTGGGTGGTGGGGTCGGATTGTAAATGGCAGAAGTGTCGGAGGATGATGCGTTTTATCCGGAGGTTGGTAGGGTGGTGTGTGAGAACGAGGGGGATCCTCTTAGGGCGGTTGTGGCGGGGACGGGGTGTGAGGGATGTGTTGCGGGAAATACGGGAGACGCGGTCAAGGGCGTTCTCGATCACTGTGGGGGGAAAGTTGCGGTCCTTGAAGAACTTGGACATCTGGGATGTGCGGGAGTGGAATGTTTTATCGTGGGAGCAGATGCGGCGGAGGCAGAGGAATTGGGAATAGGGGATGGAATTTTTGCAGGAGGGTGGGTGGGAGGAGGTGTATTCTAGGTAGCTGTGGGAGTCGGTGGGCTTGAAATGGACATCAGTTACAAGCTGGTTGCCTGAGATGGAGACTGAGAGGTCCAGGAAGGTGAGGGATGTGCTGGAGATGGCCCAGGTGAACTGAAGTTTGGGGTGGAAGGTGTTGCTGAAGTGGATGAGCTGTTCGAGTTCCTCTGGGGAGCAAGAGGCGGCGCCGATACAGTCATCAATGTACCGGAGGAAGAGGTGGGGTTTGGGGCCTGTGTAGGTGCGGAAGAGGGACTGTTCCACGTAACCTACAAAGAGGCAGGCATAGCTGGGGCCCATGCGGGTGCCCATGGCCACCCCCTTAGTCTGTAGGAAGTGGGAGGAGTCAAAAGAGAAGTTGTTAAGGGTGAGGACGAGTTCAGCCAGGCGGATGAGGGTGTCGGTGGAGGGCGACTGGTCGAGCCTGTGGGACAGGAAGAAGCGGAGGGCCTTGAGGCCATCTGCATGCAGAATGCAGGTGTATAGGGACTGGACGTCCATGGTGAAGATGAGGTGTTGGGGGCCAGGGAATTGGAAGTCCTGGAGGAGGTGGAGGGTGTGGGTGGTGTCACAGACGTAGGTGGGGAGTTTCTGGACCAAAGGGGAGAAAATGGAGTCCAGTAGGTGCAGATGAGTTCGGTGGGGCAGGAGCAGGCTGAGACGATGGGTCGACCAGGGCAGGCAGGTTTGTGGATTTTGGGAAGGAGGTAGAAACGGGCTGTGCGGGGTTGGGAAACAATGAGGTTGGAGGCTGTGGGTGGGAGGTCCCCTGAGGTGATGAGGTCATGAGTGGTGTTGGAGATGATGGTTCGGTGCTCGGATGTGGGGTCATGATCGAGGGGGCGGTAGGAGGTGGTGTCGGAGAGTTGGCGTCTGGCCTCGGCGATGTAGAGGTCAGTGCGCCATACTACCACTGCGCCACCCTTGTCTGCGGGTTTGATGGTGAGGTTGGGGTTGGAGCGGAGGGCTGCCCGTTCTGCGGGGGAGAGGTTGAGGTGGTTAATGTCTCGACGGCAGTTGGAGATGAAGAGGCTCAACGGCAGTTGGAGATGAAGATGCGTCTCCCGTATTTCCCGCAACACATCCCTCACACCCCGCCCCCGCCACAACCGCCCAAAGAGGATCCCCCTCGTTCTCACACACCACCCTACCAACCTCCGGATACAACGCATCATCCTCCGACACTTCCGCCATTTACAATCCGACCCCACCACCCAAGGCATTTTTCCATCCCCACCCCTGTCTGCTTTCAGGAGAGACCACTCTCTCCGTGACTCCCTTGTTTGCTCCACACTGCCCTCCAACCCCACCACACCCGGCACGTTCCCCTGCAACCGCAGGAAATGCTACACTCTCCCCCACACCACCTCCCTCACCCCTATCCCAGGCCCCAAGATGACATACCACATTAAGCAGAAGTTCACCTGCACATCTGCCAATGTGGTATACTGCATCCACTGTACCTGGTGTGGCTTCCTCTACATTGGGGAAACCAAGCGGAGGCTTGGAGACCGCTTTGCAGAACACCTCCGCTCAGTTCGCAACAAACAACTGCACCTCCCAGTCGCAAACCATTTCCACTCCCCCTCCCATTCTTTAGATGACATGTCCATCATGGGCCTCCTGCAGTGCCACAATGATGCCACCCGAAGGTTGCAGGAACAGCAACTCATATTCCGCCTGGGAACCCTGCAGCCTAATGGTATCAATGTGGACTTCACCAGTTTCAAAATCTCCCCTTCCCCAACTGCATCCCTGAACCAGCCCAGTTCGTCCCCTCCCCCCACTGCACCACACAACCAGCCCAGCTCTTCCCCCCACCCACTGCATCCCAAAACCAGCCCAACCTGTCTCTGCCTCCCTAACCTGTTCTTCCTCTCACCCATCCCTTCCTCCCACCCCAAGCTGCACCCCCAACTACCTACTAACCTCATCCCACCTCCTTGTCCTGTCCATCTTCCCTGGACTGACCTATCCCCTCCCTGACTCCCCACCTATACTCTCTCCACCTATCTTCTTTACTCTCCATCTTCGGTCCGCCTCCCCCTCTCTCCCTATTTATTCCAGTTCCCTCCCCCCATCCCCCTCTCTGATGAAGGGTCTAGGCCCGAAACGTCAGCTTTTGTGCTCCTGAGATGCTGCTTGGCCTGCTGTGTTCATCCAGCCTCACATTTTGTTATCTTGGAATTCTCCAGCGTCTGCAGTTCCCATTATCTCCGACTTCAAACTGTATTCCTGACAAGGCCTAGTCTTATCTCAAATGTTTGAAGTGCCAACTCATACTACGCAATACTCCAAGTGTGGCCGCACCAGAGTTTTGTACAGTTGCGATGTGACCTCATGGCTCCGAAACTCAATCCCTTTATCAATAAAACCTAACCCACCGTAGGCCGCCTTAACAACCTTTGAAGTGTCAACTGAAACATTGCAGTTTCGGTAGAAAAGTATGTCAATTCTCAGCACAGTATCAAAACTCCAGAAAATCCCTTAGGCTACATAACCAGAGTGGAATTTGACCCATTCGACTAATAAATCTGTTGCCTCTGTTCTTTTAATTCGTCCTTGGGATATGGGCCCCTGATTTAAAGAGGTGACCTGCCACCTTGAACTTCTGAGGTCTGTGTGGTGAAGGTGTGGTGTTGGGGGAAGGAATCCTGGGATCTTGATCCAGCATATCCCCAAGTAAAGATGCTTTGCAATGGACAGAATTATGGAACATAATCCTGAATTTTCAGATGTAATAACCAATGTAATAAAAATAGGTGACTAATCTTGCATCAAATGTTGAACCTTATAAGTGGTCGCTCATCCATAATGGCAACACCATGAAAGTGAAACTTCATTATCTGTCTTTTGCAGCTTGTTTCTGTGGCATTCAAACAACATATTAGATTCTAGTACTTCCTGTTCCAAGAAGTGCTGCTTTTAGAATTTGTATGTTCAATCTTGTCACTGTTAATCACTTAATTCTGTTTTATTTCAGCAACTTTCCACTATCATGATTAGAGCTGGCAAGTAATCCATAACATTTTATGCATTGTAACAGGAGTCAAAATGTTTAATTACTTTTGGAGAAGGTTGACATCAGTAATAATTGAGTTATGTATCTCTGATTTTTAAGCTTTACCATTTCTGCTCCATATGCGTTACCAGGCCAAATGAACATAGAACACTATAGCGCAGTACAGGCCCTTTGGCCCTCGATGTTGTGCCAACCTGTGAAACCAATCTGAAGCCCATCTAACCTACACTGTTCCATTATCATCCATATGTTTATCCAATGACCATTTAAATGCTCGGAACGTTGGCGAGTCGACTACCGTTGCAGGCAGGGCATTCCACACCCTTACTACTCTCTGCGTAAAGAAACTACCTCTGACATCTGTCCTATATCTATCACCCCTCAATTTAAAGTTATGTCCCCTCATGCTAGCCATCTCCATCTAAGGAAAAAGGCTCTCACTGTCCACCCTATCTAATCCTCCTGATCATCTTGTGTGTCTCTATTAGGTCACCTCTCAACCTTCTTCTCTCTAACGAAAACAGCGTCAAGTCCCTCAGCCTTTCCTCATAAGACCTTCCCTCCATACCAGGCAACATCCTGGTAAATCTCCTCGGCACCCTTTCCAATGCTTCCACATCCTTCCTATAATGCAGCAACCAGAACTGTACGCGATACTCCAAGTGCGGCCGCACCAGAGTTTTGTACAGCTGCAACATGAACTAATGGCTCCAAAACTCAATCCCTTTACCAATTAAAACCTAACACACCATACGCCGCCTTAACAATCTTATCAACCTGGGTGGCAACTTTCAGGGATCTCTGTACATGGACACTGAGATCTCTAAACTCATCCACAATACCAAGAATCTTACCATTAGCCCCATACTCAGTACTCCTGTTACTCCTTCCAAAGTGAATCACCTCACACTTTTCCGCATTAAACTCAATTTGCCACCTCTCAGCCCAGCTCTGCAGCTTATCTATGTCTCTCTGCAACCTACAGCATCCTTCGTCACTATCCACAACTCCACCGACCTTAGTGTCGTCTGCAAATTTACTAACCCATCCTTCTACGCCCTTATCCAGGTCATTTATAAAAATGACAAACGGCAGTGGCCCCAAAACAGATCCTTGCAGTACACCACTAGTGACTGAACTCCAGGATGAACATTTCCCATCAACCACCACCCTCTGTCTTCTGTCTCTTCTTCCAACTAGTCAATTTTTGAACGAAACTGCTAAATCACCCTCAATCCCATGATTCCCTATTTTATGCAATAGCCCACCATGGGGAACCTTATCAAACAGCTTTACTGAAATCCATATATACCACATCAACTGCTTTACCCTCATCCACCTGTTTGGTCACCTTCTCAAGTAACTCAATAAGGTTTGTGAGGCACAACCTACCCTTCACAAAACCGTGTCGACTATCCCTAATCAAATTATTCTTTTCTAGAGGATTATAAATTTATCTCTTATAATCCTCTCCAACACTTTACCCACAACCGAAGTAAGGCTCACCGGTCTGTAATTACCAGGATTGTCCCTCCTCCCCTCCTTAAACAAGGGGACAACACTTGCTATTCTCCAGTATTCTGGCACTATTCCTGAACATAATGTGACGTAAAGACCAAAGCCAAGGGCTCTGCAATCACCTCCCTAGCCTCCCAGAGAATCCTAGGATACATCCCATCTGGCCCAAGGGACTTATCTATTTTTACACGTTCCAGAATTGCCAACACCACCTCCTTGTGAACCTCAATCCCGTCTAGTCTTATAGCCTGTATCTCAGTATTTTCCTTGACAACATTGTGTGAATACTGATGAAAAATATTCACTTAGCACCTCTCCTATCTCTTCGGACTCCACGCACAACTTCCCACTACTGTCCTTCTCTGGCCCTAATCTTACTCTATGTTCCTGACATACCTACAGAAAGCTTTAGGGTTTTCCTTGATTCTACTTGCCAAAGATTTCTCATGCCCCCTCCTGGCTCTTTTTAGCTCTCTCTTTAGATCCTTCCTGGCTAACTTGTAATTCTCAAGTGCCCTAACTGAGCCTTCGCATCTCATCTCTACATAAGCCTCCTTCTTCCTCTTGATAAGAGATTCAATTTCTTTAGTAAACCACGGTTCCCTCGCTCGACCACTTCTTCCCTACCTGAAAGCTACGTGCTTATCAAGGACACACAGTAGCTGTTCTTTGAACAAGCTCCACATTTCAATTGTGCCCACCCCCTGCAGTTTCCTTCCCCATCCTATGCATCTTAAATCTTGCCTAATCGCCTCATATTTACCTTTCCCCCAGCTATAACTCTTGCCCTGTGGTATATACCTATCCCTTTCCATCGCTAAAGTAAACATAACCAAGCTGTGGTCACTTTCGCTGAAGTGCACACCTACCTCCAAATCTAACACCTGGCCTGGTTCATTACCCAGAAACAAATCCAAAGTGGCCTCACCTCTTATTGGCCTATCTACATATTATGTCAGCAAACCCTCCTGCACATATTGGACAAAAACTGACCCATCTAACACACTCGACCTATAGCATTTCCAGTCAATATTTGGAAAGTCAAAGTCCCCCATAATAACTACCCTGTTACCATTGCTCCTATCCAGAATCATCTTGGCAATCCTTTCCTCTACATCTCTGGAATTTCTCAGAGGCCTACAGAAAACTCCCAACAGGGTGACCTCTCCTTTCCTGTTTCTAACATCAGCCCATACTACCTCAGTAGACGAGTCCTCATTAAATGTCCTTTCTGCCACCACAATACTGTCTTTGACTAATAATGCCACACCTCCCCCTCTTTTACCACCTTCTCTGATCTTGCTGAAACATCTAAACACCGCATCCTGCAACAACCATTCCTGTCCTTGCTCTATCCATGATTCCAAAATGGCCACAACATCGAAGTCCCAGGTACCAACCCATGCTGCAAGTTCACCCACCTTATTCCGGACGCTCCTGGCATTGAAGTAGACACACTTCAAACCACCTTCCTGCCTGCCGGTACACTCCTGCGACCACGAAACCTTATTTATGACTTCACTACTCTCAACCTCCTGGACACTGGAGCTACAATTCAGGTTCCCATCTCCCTGCTGAATTAGTTTAAACTCTCTTGAAGAGCAATAGCAAATTTCCTGCCCAGGATATTGGTACTGCTCTGGTTCAGGTATAGACCATCCCTTTTGTAGAGGTCCCACCTACCCCAGAATGAGCCCCAATTATCCAGGTATCTGAATCCCTCCCTCCTGCACCATCCCTGTAGCCACATGTTCAACTGCTCTCACTCCCTATTCCTCACCTTACTAGCATGTGGCACAGGTAACAAACCAGAGATGACACTCGGTTGGTTCTCGGTCTAACCCTAGTTCCCTGAATTTCTGCCTCCTACGTATGTTGTTGGTGCCTATGTGGACCATGACTTGGGCTGCTCCCCCTCCCCCTGAAGGATCCCAAAAACACGATCTGAGGTGCCGTGGACCCTAGCATGTGGGAGGCAACACACCAACCGTGAATCTCTCTCATTCCTACAGAATCTCCTATCTGTCCCCCTAACTATGGAGTCCCCAATGACTAATGCTCTCCTCCTCCTCTCCCCTCTTCCTCCTTCCCTTCTGAGCAGCAGGGACAGACTCTGTGCCAGAGACCTGTACCCCACGGCTAACCACTGTAAGTCATTCCCCCTCCCCCCAACAGTATCTAAAATGGTATACTTGTTATTGAGGGGAATAGCCACAGGGGATCCCTGCAATGTCTGTCTGTTCCCTTTCTGTCCCCTGACTGTCACCCATCTAACTTTTTGTTGTACCTGAGGTGCGACTACCTCCCTGAGACTCCTTTCAATTTCCCCCTCAGCTTCCCGAGTGCTCCGAAGTTTGTCCAGCTCCAGCTCCAGTTCCCTCACGCGGTTTCCGAGGAGCTGGAGTTGGGTGCACTTCCCGCAGTTGAATTCAGTGAGGCCACTAATAGTGACCCTTACCTCCCACATTCTACTGGAGGAGCATGCAACTGTCCTGAAACCCATTCCTCTGTTCTAAATTCACACACAGACTATTGAAAAAGAAAAGAAAAAGTAATCCTACCAAATCAGCACTCGGATCCTTTTGTTTTGGTTAGAGGAGGAGGAGGAGGAGGAGGATGGGTGGGAGACACTACCTAAGTAGTGTTTCGGGTAAAGAAACTGCCCAAATACCTCTTGCTGCACCGAACTGTTGCTCAACTTTTAATTTCGTAATTACCTTGTCAATTCCTCTGCGTCCAGTTCTGGTCGCCCTATTATAGGAAAGATGTGGATGCTTTGGAGAGGGTTCAGAGGAGGTTTACCAGGATGCTGCCTGGACTGGAGGGCTTATCTTATGAAGAGAGGTTGACTGAGCTCGGTCTCTTTTCATTGGAGAAAAGGAGGAGGAGAGGGGACCTAATTGAGGCATACAAGATAATGAGAAGCATAGATAGAGTTGATAGCCAGAGACTATTTCCCAGGGCAGAAATGGCTAGCACAAGGGGTCATAGTTTTAAGCTGGTTGGTGGAAAGTATAGAGGGGATGTCAGAGGCAGGTTCTTTACGCAGAGAGTTGAGAGAGCATGGAATGCGTTGCCAGCAGCAGTTGTGGAAGCAAGGTCATTGGGGTCATTTAAGAGACTGCTGGACATGTATATGGTCACAGAAATTTGAGGGTGCATACATGAGGATCAATGGTCGGCACAACATTGTGGGCTGAAGGGCCTGTTCTGTGCTGTACTGTTCTATGTTCTATGTTCTAATTCATTGTGTTAAATTGTCAGCTGTGTTTCAGTTGGTATGACAGTCAATTCTGAGTCAGATGGACCTGGTTAAATTCCTACTTCAGAGACCTGAGCACGCTGACTTTCAGGACTGAGTCAGAGTTTCCTTGTTGGAAATGCCTTCTTACGGCTGCCTCCTTGAACTGAGGTCTCCCAGGTAGATTTGAGAGATTGCCTTGCCACCATTTTGAGGGAGGGCATAGAGAATTAAAATTCAAAAGTACATTGGCGGTAAAGTGCTTTGGGACATCTTTTGATTTTGATTTGATTTATTATTGTCATGTGCCTAGGTACAGTAAAAAGCTTTTGTTTTGAGTGTAGCACAGGCAGATCATGCCATACAACGTGCATTAGGGCGATATAACAGAGCAAGGAATACAAAGAGTGAGATCAACATTAAATCTGAAATTTGAGAGGTCCATTCAGAATTCTAATAACAGCGGGGAAGAAGCTGCTCTTGAATCCGTTGTTATGTATGTTTAGCTTTTGTATCTTTTGCCCGATGGAGAGTTTGGAAGAGATTATGACCAGAGTAGGCGGGTCTTATGTTGACTGCCTTTCTGAGGCAATGAGTAGTATAGACGGAGTCAGTGGATGGAAGTTTGGCTCGCGTTGATGGACAGGGTTGTGTTCATAATTCTATGTAGTTTCTTATGGTTCTAGGCAGAGCAGTTGCTGTACCAAGCCATTACGCAGTCAGATAGAGATGCGTCACTGATAGCATTCTAAAACTTGGTCAGAGTCTTTATGGACTTGAATTTTCTGAGACTCCTAAGGAAATAAAGGCATTGTATTGACTTTTTTTTGACAGTCGTGTTAGTATGGGTGATCCAGGACAGATTGCTGATGATCATCACTCCTGGGAACTTGACACATTCGACCATCTCCACCTCAGCTGCTATATAAATGGAAGTTCTTCCTGATTTTGAATTAAACAGCTAAAATCAGAGATGTTGTTACTAGGAATGGGAGCATCCTTTCTCTCTCCTCCTCATTTCAACCCTCTCCTTGAACATCAGCACTAAGCACTTCAAGTTCAGGTACAAGATGAAGTAGACATTGAGTAACGCTGTCTTTACGCTGTCCAGTTGAGCACTTCCTAGCCAGGTACAGCATGTAGGTTAAGTAAACCAGTAAACTCATATGTTTTCTCATTAAATACAGAATTGACACAGAAAAGATACAGCAAACCTGAAAAAGAGGCAAAAAGATTAGTTCAATGTCAGAGATTACAGCAGAATATACATAGATTGGAGAGTTGAGCAGATAAATGGCAGATGGAGTTCAATCCGGGCAAATACGAGGTGATGCATTTTGGAAGATCTAATTCAAGAGTGAACTATACAGTAAATGGAAGAGTCCTGGGGATAATTGATGTACAGAGAGATCTGGGTGTTCAGATCCATTGTTCCCTGAAGGTGGCAACGCAGGTTAATAGGGTGGTCAAGAAGGCATACGACATGCTTTCCTTCATCTGACAGGGTACTGAGTACAAGAGTTGGCAGGTCATGTTGCAGTTGTATAGGACTTTGGTTCGGCCACATTTGGAGTACTGTGTACAGTTCTGGTCGCCACATTACCAAAAGGATGTGGATGCTTTGGAGAGGGTGCAGTGGAGGTTCACCAGGATGTTGCCTGGTATGGAGGGTGCTAGATATGAAGAGAGGTTGAGTAGATTAGGATTATTTTCATTAGAATGACGGAGATTGACGATGGGACCTGATTGAGGTCTACAAAATCATGAGGGGTATAGACAGAGTGGACAGCAAGAAGCTTTTTCCCAGAGTGGGGGACTCAATTATTAGGGGTCATGAGTTCAAAGTGAGAGGGGAAAAGTTTAAGGGAGATATGCGTGGAAAGTTCTTTATGCAAAGGGTGGTGGGGGGCCTGGAATGCATTGCCAGTGGAGGTGGGAGACGCAGACATGTTAGTGTCTTTTAAGATGTATCTGGACAGGTACGTGGATGGGCAGGGAGCAAAAGGATACAGGCCCTTAGAAAATAGATGACCGGCTTAGACAGAGGATCTCCACTGGCGCAGGCTTGGAGGGCCAAAGGGCCTGTTCCTGTTCTGTAATTTTCTTTGTTCTTCGCAATACCAATACACTTGGCTGCATTTGAACCCATGAAGTGAAGGGACAGTTTCCAAATCAGTGAAGAGCAATAGGTCATGTCGAAATTTCATAATTTAAGAAGCATTTAGACAAGTACATTGCATGGGATAGGAACGGAGTGATATGGACCAAACGCAGGCATGTGGGATTAGTTTAATTGTGAAAACTGTGCGGTATGGTCAACTTGGGCTGAAGGGCCTGTAGAGCTAATAAAAGTTATGCCAACCAAACAATTTGCCAGAACAAACAGCCATGGAAAGTACAGACTGCTTTAAATGTGCAATAAAATGGATTGGTTGAGAGACTTCCTACTTTAATCACGTAGCCAGTCTTGCCAAGGACAGATCCATGTATAGGGTTGCCAACTTTGATTCCTGGAAGTTTCTTGGCTTGACTTCCAGCTTCTAAAACCTTTATTCCATCGTTAAATCAACAAGTATAGCCATTATTACGGTCCTTCCACCTTCCTGCACAATTGTGAGTTGAATAGAAATATTCTTAATTGCCGAAATACTTAGTGTCTGACTGACAAGTAGGATTCTTTCATGCCATGTCTCAACAATTTTGTAACAAATAGCTGAATGTTCAAAGAAATTGGGGAAAATTCCATTTTTATTCATGTCCTTGTAGGATTGTCCTGGGAATTAATCTTTGATCCCTGGAGATTCCGGAATAAACCTGGGTGCTTTGCATGTCCGTGTACAACTTTCTGTGTAAACATTAATCTATCAAGTCAGCCTTCAGAATAAAATAACTTAATTATTTGTTTTCAGAAACAGAAAGTGCTGGAGAAACTCAACAGGTGTGGCAAAAAAGCAGAATTCAAGTTTCAAATCCAGCCACCCTTCTTCAAAACTATGTCATATTTCCAGCATCTGCAGTGTTTTTGCTTTGTTTTAATTTATTTGTTTTATGAGCAATGCTCATGCGTACTCGACGTTCTGTTATCACTTTGTATTATACTGTTTGGGAGAGTTTTAAGGATAGTAGATGCTTGGAATCATTATTTTAATTTAGGGTTTTTTGAAATTAATAAGTATTGTTTGAATAGGAGTTCCACCAAATAATTTTCGTGAAGCTCTCCTTGCTTTGCCCCCTATTGATATCACAGCATGTATCGTGATTAGCAAGTCTTCGACATCAGGTAGAGAGAGAACGATGCACGTGAATAGAAAGAGGTTAGCCCTGACAAGGTATGTACAATGGGAACGAAATCGGGGGAGTTACATAGAAATTGGTGGAGGTGGCAGTGATTTCACTGGACGAGTAATCCAGACACCCAGGTCATTGCTCTTAGGGACATAGGTTTATATCCTACCATTGAGCTGCTGGAGTTTGAATTAAGTTAATAAATCTGAACTATAAAGTCATGTTGATTATGACAGCCATCATTTAATGGTTGTAAAAATCTGGTTCACCATTATGGAAGAATATCTGCGTCTGAGGTACAAACTGGAGTAACATGATTGCCCTCTGAGGTGGTGCGGCAAGTCCCTTGGGTCGAAAATGGATAACAAATGCCAGCAATGTCCACATCACATGAAAGAACAAAGGAAAGATACACCTCTGGTATCATTGAATTTGTTGAGGTTGCATCTGAAAGGTTTTGAAGAAATTGTTAGAATAAGCATTTGTGAACTTAAGAATATTTGAGAGAGAGATCTCTGAATGAGGTTTCAGAAATCTCGACACAGCCGTTTGCAGATTTGGACTGCAAATTCCCCCAGAATATGTGACTCACTGTAGCTTGACCCAAAAAAGCCCCTGCTCTTCTGAAACTGGAGCAAAGGTCCTTTGTTGGAATGCAGCTTAGAGGAAGCTTGTGGCTTGCAATAATTTCATATTGCGTCTGGCCTTGGAGAGCTTGATGGAGGCATATATAATTTGCATTCAATCTTTGGTTTGTTCGAGACTACATTCCTGTTTTTTAAATAGATGTAATCTTAGCGCAGGCATGTTCTTAAAGATAACTTCCAAAACAATTATTAGCAGCTGATGATGAACCTGTTGGTTTGATATTCCTGTTGTATTTAAGGAGTTGTGAATGTATGTAAAATTCACAGCTTGGCAATTTTTATTCATTCATACAGGATGGAGGCTGCCCAGGCATTTGTCGTCCACTCCCAATTCCCCTTGAATAGTTGGCAGTGAGTGACATTCCTGAATACAAGTGAATGATGTCTTACACCATTACAGAGAGAAGTTTGGAATCCACCACATTGTTAAGGGATTGGTGCCACATAAACACCTGAAGAGAATTAGTAAACCAATTTGTGTATGTCTTCTTTTAAAAACAAAATCAACGTACGAGTTGTTTCACTCCAGATTTGTTTGCATTAACTGAATTTAACTTCCTCAGCCCCACCATGGTGGGATTTGAACCCAGGTCTCTGGATCATTTGTCTATGCCTCTGGAAAACTAGCCCAAAAAAATCACCACAATGCTACTGCAACATAATGCTGTGGACTGAGTAACACAGTATTAAGTGCATCATCCATTCCTCTGCTAGTATCAGTAACAATCATTTTTAGGTTATTGTATTTTGCAAATGCGAATTGACATTTTGATATGGTATTATCTTTTACCCAGCAATGTTGTGGTTCATGAGCAGGGCATCTCAGATAACAGTATTTGTATCTCAACCAGCCTGTATCTCCACAATAAAAGACAGAGACTGTTGTTAGCTTTGTCCACTTTTTATCCAAAGTGCTGACTATGTTTTGCTCGACTCTTGAAGAATGCAATCCTGTTCATTTAGATGTGGTTTACAAATTTCATTTTTAGACAGTAGCAAGATAGTTTTAGAACAAATGCCCCAGTAAGCAACCTTGTTTCACTTCAATGGAAACCATACCACAGGCTGCAAGCTGAAAAGAAAGGAAGTCTGTCTTTCTCTGCAGTGTCAAACATGTTCTTTGCAAGCTGACATGTAATCCTTGCTAAAGCTAGCCAGGGAATGTTTGATCAAACTGTACATCAGATCAGGTAGAGTAAAAGTTGGATCTAAATGTGCTTCGTGTGGTAGAGAAACAAGGAATTTGTGTGAGATGTAAATTAAGATTGTATGATAAGTGCTAACCTTGAAACCCTTGGAATTGGATGTTGTATCCTGCTTGAGTTTACTGGTTCCAGTTGTAGCTCAGTTGGTGACACTGGATTCTCTTTATCAAACATTTGAGACCCTCAAGTGCAGTCTTGAAGGGGTGCTGCATTGTTAGAGCTGCTGTTTTTCAAATAGGGCATTTTACTGAGGCCCTGTCTACCACCTCTGGTGAATATTAGAAATAAATCTCACCACCCTTTTACAAAAATGAGTTTTTCCATTTGTCCCAGCCACGCCTTATTCCTCAACCAACATCATTAGGTCAGATCATTTTCTCCCTGCCTTTTGTTGTGGTTCACTGTGTGCAAATTTGTTGATGCATTGTCTACATTCCAGACTTCATTATTTGACAATGTAGCATTTTGAAACATTGAGGAACGCGAAACGTGCTAGCGAAATGCAGGACCTCCTTGTTAACTTCAGACCCATTGGCTTCAATACAATTTCCAGCAGACAGAATAAACATTGGCTTGAATAATAGATTTTTCTTTTTTTTTGAAAAGGTATTCGGAATATGCCTTTGAAATGGACCTGCAACTGTGTCTTGAGTATAGTGTCTTAAATATCTGGAATTAAGAATCTAATGATGACCCCAAAACCATTGTCGATATTCGAGGAAATCCATCAGGTTCACTAATTGTCTCTTTAGGGAAGGAAACTGCCGTCCTTACCTGGTCTGGCCTACATGTGACTCCAGACCCACAGCAATGCATTTGACTCTTAACTGCCCTCTGGGCAATTAGGGACGGAAAATAAATGCTGCCTGGCCAGCGACGCCCTCATCCACAATGCAAGACTGAGACTGTTGTTAGCTTTGTACATGGATGAATGAATAAAGAATAAGGCGTGTTTGTTAATTTTTACATGTTCTTTGTCTGGGATTACAATGTGAAAAGCTTGGGAAAGAGGGCTTGAAACCCTGAAGTAAGGTTTTAACTGTATTTTTAACCAATGAGTAAATTGCAACTCTGGTTTTATGCCAAGGAACTTTGACTGATAGGATCACATTTGACCTGAACACTTGCAATAATTTAACTTGAACATAAAATTCTGAATGAAGAAGGGATTTAACCCTGTTATACCTGAATATTGTGTGGTTGGACAAATGTTTCTTCTTGTTCTGAAGACAAAATATGATGGAAATCAAAGTGGGTCAGGCAGCATTTGTGGGGAGAAAGCAAACTAATGTTTCGAATCTAGATGACTCCTCATCACAGCTGATGTGAAGTGTGGAGGGGTCAACATTTTGTGCAGTAGTGGGGTGGGGGTTGGGTGGACTGCTGAGGAAGAAATGATGTTGATGGTTCGATGAGTGTGACAGTTGTATGTCTAACTGCCAGACTGGAAACAACAGTCCCACCGTAGGGGGAGAGGAGAGAGGACATGGTGACAGAGAATGCAGCAAGTAAAGCAAAACAGTAAGGAATAGAAGTGGGTTCACGGTTTGAAGGTATTAATTTCTATATTCAGTCCAAAACGTTGTAAAGTGCCTAGTCTGAAGATGAGACAGTCGGAGCTGCCAATGCTGGAGAATCTGGGATAACCAGGTGTAGAGCTAGATGAGCACAGCAGGCCAAGCAGCATCAGAGGAGGAGGAAAGCTGACGTTTCAGGTCTGGACCCTTCTTCAGAAATGGGGGAGGGGGGGAAGAGGACTCAAATAAATAGAGACAGGGGGAGGCGATGATGGAAGGTGGACAAAGGGGCAGTTAGGGGGGAGGGAGGACTGACAGGTCAAGGAGGTGGGAATGGAGCCAGTAAAGGTGAGTGTAGGTAGGAGGATGGGATGGGGGTTGGTCAGTTGAGAGGGACGGGAGGGTGGCTGGGAGGGAAGATG
The DNA here is from genome assembly GCF_030684315.1 of Stegostoma tigrinum. NCBI lineage: Eukaryota > Metazoa > Chordata > Chondrichthyes > Orectolobiformes > Stegostomatidae > Stegostoma > Stegostoma tigrinum. The sequence goes on along the minus strand of NC_081391.1, from coordinate 18,218,129 downwards.
GACGGGCCAAGGAGGCGGGGATGAGGCTAGTAGGTAGGAAGTGGGGGTGGGGGTAGATCAGTGAGGTAGGTGGGGCCGATGGGTGGGGGGAAAAGACGGGCACGTCTTGGAGTCGGGGATGAGCTGGGCTGGTCTTGGGATGAAGTCGAGGGTGGGGAGATTTTGAAGCTTGTGAAGTCTGCATTGAAGTCTGAAGATGAAATGCTGTTCCTTCAGTTTGCACTGTGATTTATCGGATCTCTGCAGCTTTCCAAGGACAGACAAGTGGGCATGCGAGCAGGACACTCGTTACTATGACCCGATGTGTTTTGCAAAGTTATCCCAGTTAATGTCCTCGCACAAGAATGGATAGAAACCCTACAGTATATGTCGGGTTATAGAACCCTAGTGATTATGTAATTGGAGACGATGGCACAGTGGGAATGTCACTGGATTAGTAATCCAGAGGCCTTAGTGAAAGCTCAGGGGATATAGGTTCAAATCTGACCAAAGATCTAATGGACTTTAATTGACAAATCTGAAATTAGTAATAGTGACCACAAAACCTCCATCGATTGTCGCAAGAATCACTGATTCAGGAATCTGTGATATTTTTTCTCTCTAGGAGGTCTAATCTACGTGTAATTCCAGACCCAAAACAATGTATTCGACTATTAACTCCCCTCTGAAAGGGTAAGACAATTCATTCAGTTGAAGGTTAATTGGAGATGGAAATCCCCAAAATCCCCTGAAATGATGATTCTTAAAAATAAATAGACAAGTTGTAAGGGATCTGGACTAATGATGTGGCAAATTGCATTCAAATCCTACTGTCACGCTGACAAATTTCAATTCAATTAATTAAATAATGTGTGAATAAAAACAGCCTAGTCTCCGTAATGGTGACGTTAAAACTACAGTGTAGTCATAAAAGCTCATCCAATTGGCTTCCAACTTGTGTGTGACTCCAGACCCCCAGAAATGTGTTTGGCTCTCAACTGGCCTCTGAAATAATCAGTCATATTCAATGATATTACAGTCTTCTTGAGGGCAATTAGGGAATTCTGGGCATGCCAGTGGGACACACATTCCATGAATTAATTTTGAAATTTCTGGTGAGGTTGTATTCAAGGTAAATGATTTGCACATGGTCGATTAAAAGTCCTAGATAGAGTCATAGGATCACACTGCATAGAAGCAGACCTTTTAGTCCAGCTAACCCATGCCAACATTCTTCCCAAATGAAACTAGTCCCACTTTCTCTTCTCACCTCAAAAAAAATGCCCCCTAGTTTTCCAGCAAAGGGAAAAGACCTTTGATCTTCACCTTCTCTATGCCTTTCATGATTTTATAAATTTCTGAAAGGTCATCCCTCAACCTCCTTTCTCCTTATAACTCAAACCCTCCAGTCCTGCTATTGTGCTGCAATTTAATAATATCCTCCTTATTAGCAGGGCAACCAGAACTGCCCACAGTACTCCAAAAGGGTCCTCATCACTGTCCTGTACAGCCTTAACATGATTTCCCAACTCCTGTACTCAAGAGTCTGAGCAATGAAGGCAAGCGTGCTAAATGCCTTCTTGACCATCATGTCTATCTGTGATGCAAATTTCAACCTGATATACCTCCCCACTTAAATGGAAAGACTCCAATTCTTGGTTATTTTGTTTGCCGCTGTCTCAAACACGAGACCAAGGTGAAAAACCAGTTTAACTCACTGCATCACCCAAGTTACTTTCAGCTTTGCCTTTGTTTGAAACAATATCTTTTTATATCACAGAAAACACTTCTTCCTTCCCACAAGGACACAGGAACGCTTTCCCACGCTCAGCACAGTTCCATTGACATGGTCTTCTTTCTCACTTTCATCAGAACCGTGTGGCACTACTCCAGTTAAAAAGTAAACCCACAGATCGAGCACTGCGTCTACAAACACATCAAACATAACTCGTAGATGACCCCATCACTGCTGACAGCATGTCTGTTTGGATTCATACTCCAGAATAATGAGTTTGAGTTTCAGACAATTAGGACTTATGCTAACGTTGTTTTATCATTAGGTACAATCTTGAGTATGAGGCAGTATCTTCTACAAAATGACTTTAAGCACTTTACAAATTATTTTGACTCTTTCTATAGAAACATTAATGAGAATTCCAGTTCTGATGATCAAAATAACCAGAACATTTTACTACCAATGAATCATAATAGCTGCACTTGCTCATGTCCAACCATCGCTCTCTTCCTTCTTCATTCTCTACAGTGCGTGAGCAGGCCATTCAGCCCACATCAACTCTCTGCAGGACATTCCAAACAGACCCACCCCATTCTTGTAACCCTGTATTTATCATGGTCAATCCACCTAACCTCCACATTTTTGGGCTATGGGAGGAAACTGGAGCACTCACAGGAAACCCATGCAGATATGGGGGAATGTACAAACACCATACAGACATTAGCCTGACACTGGAATCAAACCTAGGTCCCTGGTGTTACAAGGCAGTTGTGGTAGCCAGTGTGCTGCCCACATTCTCCCCTTGGGAAGAGTTTGTCTTTGTTAAATGTCTCTAAACCTGTCATAGTCTTGTACACCCCTGCCAAATCTCCTCTCAGCTTCTTTTGCTTGCAGTGAACCGTTGCTTTAAGGATGTTTTTTCAAATGCACAGTTCATACTGGACAAGCTCAATCCTGTAACAAGTGTGATTTTAGGAAAAGGAGATGAAAAACGTAGAGGTTGGAGTTTGTTCGAGGAGGAATGTTGGACCATGAAGGATGTGGAATCACTAGACTCATTGAGATATACAATGCGGAAACAGATCCTTCAGTCCGACTCATCCATGCCGACCAAATATCTTACATAAATCTAGTCCCATTTTCCAGCATTTGGCCCAAATCCTTCTAAACTCCCCCTGTGCATATACGCAGTCAGATGCCTCTTAAATGTAATTGTACCAGCTTCCACCACTTCCTCTGGCAGCTGATTCCATACACACACCACCCTCTGCATGAAAAGCTGCCCCTTTTAAATCTTTCCCCTCTCTCCTTAAACCTATGCCTTCTAGTTTTAGATGCCCCCACCCTCGGGAAAAGACCTTGTCAATTTACCTTATCCATGTCCGTCATGATTTTATAAAACTCTACTAGGTCATCCCGCAGCCTCTGACACTCCAGAGAATATAGCCCCAACCTATTCAGCCACTCCCTGTAACTCAAACCCTCCAATCCTGGAAACGTCCTTGTAAATCTTTTCTGAAACCTTTCAAGTTTCATAACATCCTTCCTACAGGAAGTAGACCAGAATTGAATGCAATGTTCCAATAGTGGCCTGGCCAATAAAACCTCAATATGGCCTCCTAACCCCTATACTCAATGCACTGACCAATAAAGGTACTATAAGTGACAAAAAGCAGTGGACTTAGCATCAATCCTTGTGGTACATCACTGATCACAGGCATCCAGCCTGAAAAACAGCCCTCCACCACCACCGTCTGTCTTCTACCTTCAACCAGCTGTGTATCCAAATAGCTAGTTCTCCCTGTATTCCATGTGATCTAACCTTGTTAGCCAGCCCACCACGAGGAACTGAAGCCTATACAGATTATGTCCACCACTTTGCTCTCATCAGTCCTCTGTTCGTTTTTCAAAAAATTCAGTCGAGTTCATGAGACATAATTTCCCACGCACAAAGCATTGTTGGTCATCCCTAGTCAGTCCTTGCCTTTCCAAATATATGTAAATCCTGTCCTTCAGGATTCCCTTCAACAACATGCCCACCACTGACCTCAGGCTCACCAGTCTATAATTCTCTGACTTTTCCTTACCACCTTACTTCAATAGTGACACCACATTATTCAACTTTCAGTCTTCCGGCGTCTTGCCTGCGGCTATCGATGATACAAATATCTCAGCAAAGGGCCCAGCAATCTTTTCCTTAGCTTCCTACAGAGTTCTACTGTACACCTGATCAGGTCCTGGGGATTTATCCACCTTTGAGTTTTAAGACATCCAGCACCACCACCACAATAGTATGGGCATTTTTTCAAGATGTCACAATTTATTTCCCCACATGCTCGATTTTCCATATGCTTCTCCACAGAAACATCGATGCAAAATACCCACTTAATATCTCCCCCATCTCCTGTGGTTTCACACACAGGTGGCCTTGCTGATCTTTCAGAGGGCCTATTTTGTCTCTGCTTACCCTTGAGTACTTAATGTATTTGTAGAATCCCTTTGGATTCTCCTTAACTCTATTTGCCAAAAGTATCTCATGTCCCCTATTTGCCTCCTGATTATCCCTCTTAAGTATACTCCTACTGACTTTACACTCTTCTGGGGAATCACTGAATCCCAGCTGTCTATACGTGACTTATGCTAACTTCTTATTCTTGACCAAAACCTCATCTCTTCTAGTTGCCCAGCATTCCCTACACCTAAGATACCAAGGTGTAGAACTGGATGAACACAGCAGGCCAAGCAGCATCAGAGGAACAGGAAGGCTGATGTTTCGGGCCTAGGCCCTTCTTCAGTTTCCCTCCCTACACCCATCAGCCTCGCCCTTCACACTAACAGGAACATACTATTTCTGGACTCCCGTTATCTCATCTTTGAAGGCTTCACATTTTCTAGCTGCCTCTTTACCTGTGAACGTCTGGCCCCGGTGAACTTTTGAAAGTTCTTGCCTCAAACCTGTCAAAATTGACCTCCCTCCTATTTAGAATTTTAATTTTTAGATCCAGTCTATCCTTTTCCATCACTATTTAAAACTAATAGAATTATGGTCACTGGCCCCAAGGTGCTCCCCCACTGACACCTCAGTTGCCTGCCCTGCCTTATTTCCCAAGAGTAGGTCAAGTTTTGCACCTTCTCTAGTCGGTACATCCACATACTGAATCAGAAAATATTCTTGTACATGCATAACCAATTCCTGTCCATCCAAGCCCTTAACACTAAGGCAGTCCCAGTCAATGTTTGGAAAATTAAAATCCCCTACCATAACCACTCAATTATTCCTACAGATAACCACGATCTCCTTTCAGATTTGTTTCTGAATTTCCTGCTGACTACTGGGGATGGGCGGGGGTCTATAATTCAATCCCAATGAGGCGATCATCCCTTTCTTATTTCTCAATTCCACACAAATAACTTCCCTGGACGTTTTTCCAGTAATATCCTCCCTAAGTACAGCCGTAATGTTATCCCTAATCATAAATGCTTCATGGCCCTCCTCTCTCGCACTCCTTTTGATCCTTCCTGTAGCAGTTATAGCCTGGAACATTAAGCTGGCAGTCCTGTCCATCCCCGAGCCATGTCTCTGTAATTGCTATGATATCCCAGTCCCATGTACCTAACCATGCCCTGAGTTCATCTGCCTTACTCGTTCGACCTCTCACATTGAAATAAATGCAGTTTAATTTATCAGCCCTACCTCATGCCTTACCTTGCCCTGTCTGTTTGAGCCATTCCTTTATCCAACCGTACCAGTATCAGACAGGTTTCTTTCCTTACTATCTCCCTGGGCCCCTCTGCCTTACTAGTTTGAATCTTCCTGAGCAGCTCTATCCAATCCACTCCTCAGACACACATTTGTCTGCTCCATCCTCCTATTCCTACCCTCGCTAGCCTGTGGCTTTGGGAGTAATCCAGATATTACCCTCGAGGACCTAATGTTTAAGTTCCTGCCTGACTTCCTATATTTTCTCTTCAGAATCTCATCCTTTTCTCTTCCTATGTTGTTAGTTCCATTGTGTACAATGACCTCCTGCTGGTTCCCTCCCCTTTTGAGAGTATTCTGCATCCTCTCTGAGATATCTTCGATCCTGCACCAGGAAGGCAACACACCATTCTGTTGGCTGCAGAAAAGTCTGTCTGTTCCCCTGACTAAAGAGTCCCCAATCACAATCGATCACTTGGAACCTGGTTTACCCCTCGTTACATTATAACCAGTCTCGGTAACTACTTAAGCTATACAGAGTATTGTCAAGAATTCAAACAATGTCCCATTCAAATCGCATTGACTCTGCATTTTGCAACAAAATACTGGAGTTCCCCCTTCAATCTCCTATTCCTGAGCTAATTGGGAAATTATTTAACCACACCAGAGGCTGCAGCATCATCATTATTTTGAGAAACATGTGTTACAAAGTCAAAATTAGTTTCAAGTGATAGTAGTATGCTTCAACTTGCCACTGGCATCTTGTTATTACAAGCAAAGTTCCCATAACCTATTGATTATAGACAGTAGAATTTCAGAGAGGAATTTTTTTGGGGCTCAAGTCAACACTGCCGAAGAAGTTTGGCTTTCTGAGCTGATATCACTGGAATCTGACAACATTTTGGAAACCAGGACATTGATTACTGCAGGTTAAGCTCTCCTGCCCCTCATCTTAGGGTGACACAGTGACTTAGTGGTTAGCACTGCTACCTCACATCACCAGGGACCCAGTTTCGATTCCACTCTCGGGCGACTGTCTGTGTGAAGTTTGCCAGTTCTTCCTGTGTCTGCGTGGGTTTCCTCCCACGTCCAAAGATGTGCAGGCTAGGTGGATTGGCCATGCTAAATTGCCCCGTAGTGTTCAGGGGTGTGTAGATTCGGGGGAGGGGTCTGGGTGGGATGCTCTCTGAGGGTCGGTGTGGACTTGTAGGGCCAAAGGGCTTATTTCCACACTGTAGTGGTTTTATGGTTCATCCCTATAAGACCATGGAATCTTTCACATCCACTGGACAGGGTACATGAAGTCTCAGTTCAACCTTACATTCGGAAGATGGCACTTTATAGTGCACTACTTCCTTACTGCTGCATGTGTGTGAGCATTGTGTGTTCCAGTCTTGGAAGAGGACTTGAGCACAATCAATTCATCCTGAGGCAAAAGTTCTACCAATTGAGCCACTATTTATTTCTCCATCAATATTATGAAAACAAATTAAGTAGAACAAAGAGTTGAGGATACTGGAAACCTGAAATGGAAGGGGACCAATATTCTTGTGGGAAGATTTGCCAGCTAGCGCTACTCGGGAGGTTTAAACTAGAAAGGGGTGAGGGTGGGAGCCAAAGCAATAGCGAGAAAGAGAAAGGCCTGATGCTGGGTTGGTAGATAAGGGGAGCGAGGCAAATAGTCAAGGCAGACAATGGCTTGGCAGAGAACAAAGACTAATAAACTAAACTGCATTTATTTCAGTCACTTCAAATAAGGACATGGATTGTGTGAACAGGCAAGATCTTTACCCCAGGTAGGAAAGTCCAAAACTAGAGGGCATAGGATTAAGGTGAGAGGGGAGAGATTTAAAAGGGACCTGAGGAGCAACTTTTTCATGCAGAGGGTGGTGCATACATGAGAAATGCATATATTAGAGGAAGTAATGGAGGTGAGTACAATTTCAACAGTTAAAAGATATTTGGATAAGTACATGGATAGGAAAGGTTTAGAGGGATATCGTGCAAGCATAGGTACATGGGATAAGTTCAGTTTAGGAAACCTGGCTGGCATAGACGGGTTGGGCCAAAGAGCCTTTTTCCGTACTGTATAACTCTGTGGGTTTTCGCAAATATCGATGACGTGAGTGATCAATTCATATCTATCTTAACCAAAACAAAGTTTCTGGAAAAGCTCAGAGATAATGGGAACTGCAGATGCTGGAGAATCCAAGATAATGAAATGTGAGGCTGGATGAACACAGCAGGCCAAGCAGCATCTCAGGAGCACAAAAACTGACGTTTCGGGCCTAGACCCTTCATCAGAAAAGGGGGATGGGGAGAGGGTTCTGGAATAAATAGGGAGAGAGGGAGAGGCGGTCCGAACATGGATAGAGGAGAACATAGGTGGAGAGGGGAGTATGGGTGGGGAGATAGGAAGGGGATAGGTCAGTCCGGAGAGGACAGACAGGTAAAGGGGGCGGGATGAGGTTAGTAGTCAGGAAATGGAGGTGTGGCTTGAGGTGGGAAGAGGGGATAGGTGAGACGAAGAACAGGTTAGGGAGGCGGGGACGAGCTGGGCTGGTTTGGGATGCAGTGGGTGGAGGGGAAGAGCTGGGCTGGTTGTGTGGTGCAGTGGGGGGAGGGGACGAACTGGGCTGGTTTTGGGATGCGGTGGGGGAAGGGGAGATTTTGAAGCTGGTGAAGTCCACATTGATGCCATTGGGCTGCAAGGTTCCCAAGCGGAATGTGAGTTGCTGTTCCTGCAACCTACGGGTGGCATCATTGTGGCACTGCAGGAGGTCCATGATGGACATGCCATCTAAAGAACGGGAGGGGGAGTTGAAATGGTTCGTGACTGGCAGGTGCAATTGTTTGCTGCAAACCGAGTGTAGGTGTTCTGCAAAGGAGTCCCCAAGCCTCCGCTTAGTGTCCCCAATGTAGAGGTAGCCACACCGTGTACAGCATACACCGTGCAGTATACCACATTGGCGCATCTGCTTGATGTGGAAAGTCATCTTGGGGCCTGGGATGGGGGTGAGAGAGGAGGTGTGGGGGCAGGTGCAACACCTTCCACCCCAACCTCAAGTTCACCTAGACCATCTCCAACACATCCCTCACCTTCCTGGACCTCTCTGTCTCCATCTCAAGCAACCACCTACAAACCGATGTCCATTTCAAGCCTACCGACTCCCACAGCTACCTGGAATACAACTCCTCCCACCCACCTTCCTGCAAAAGTTCCATCCTCTATTCCCAATTCCTCCGCCTCCGCCGCATCTGCTCCCAGGATGAGGCATTCCACTCCCGCACATCCCAGATGTCCTCGTTATTCAAGGGCCGCAACTTCACCCCCCCCCCCCCCCCCCCGCAGTGGTCGAGAATGACCTCAACCGTATCTCCCACATTTCCCGCAACTCAACCCTCACACCTCGCCCTCGCAATAACCGTCCAAAGAGAATCCCCCTCATTCTCACATACCACCCCACCAACCTCCGGATCCAACACATCATCCTCCGACACTTCAACCATCTACAATCTGACCCCACTACCAAAGACATTTTTCCATCCCCACCCTTGTCTGCTTTCCGGAGAGACCACTCTCTCCGCGACTCCCTTGTCCGCTCCACACTCCCCTCCAACCCCACCACACCCGGCACTTTCCCCTGCAACCGCAGTAAGTGCTACACTTGCCCCCACACCTCCTCCCTCACCCCCATCCCAGGCCCCAAGATGACTTTCCACATCAAGCAGATGTTCACCTGCACATCCTCCAATGTGGTATACTGCATCCACTGTACCCGGTGTGGCTTCCTCTACATTGGGGAAACCAAGCGGAGGCTTGGGGGCCGCTTTGCAGAACACCTACACTCGGTTCGCAGTAAACAACTGCACCTCCCAGTCATGAACCATTTGAACTCCCCCTCCCATTCCTTAGGTGACATGTCCATCCTGTGCCTCCTGCTGTGCCATAATGATGCCTTCCGTAGGTTGCAGGAACAGCAACTCATATTCCGCTTGGGACCCCTGAAGCCCAATGGTATCAATGTGGATTTCACCAGCTTCAAAATCTCCCCCTCCCCCCACTGCATCCCAAAACCAACCCAGCTCGTCCCCACCTCCCTAACTTGTTCTTCTCACCTATCCCTCCTTCCACCTCAAGCCACACCTCCATTTCCTGACTACTAACCTCATCCCGCCCCCTTGACCTGTCCGTCCTCGCTGGACTGACCTATTCCCTCCCTACCTCCCCACCCATACTCTCCTCTCCATGTATCTTCTTTTCTATCCATCTTCAGTCCGCCTCCCCCTCTCTCCTCATTTATTTCAAAATCCTCTCCTCATCCCCCTTTTCTGTTGAAGGGTCTAATCCCGAAAAGTCAGCTTTTGTGCTCCTAAAAATGCTGCTTGGCCTGCTGTGTTCATTCAGCCCCACACTTCGTTATACTGGAAAAGCTCAGCAGATTTGGCTGCATCTGTGGAGGAGAAAACAGAGTTAACGTTTCGAGTCCGGTGACCCTTCCTCAGAACTCATATCTATCTTAATGTTGGTTGCACGCTAAAATATTGGCCAGAGCACTGGCGAGGATTCCTTTGCTGATCTTCAATATGACACTATCGGATTTTTAATGTCTGTCCAAGATGCTAAATGGGGCCTTGGTTTCACATCCTATCTGAAAGCTGGCTACTTTAATACTCCTGCAGCACCAGACTGTGAAGTGTCAGTCTAGATTATGTGCTGAAGTCTCTGGAAGGGGACTTGAACCCATGACATTTGACTTTGAGGCAACAGCACTTCCTGCTTTAGGGTGGAACAGTGGCTCAGTGGTTAGCACAGCTACCTCATGGCACAGGGACCTGGGTTTGATTCCAGCCTCGGGTAACTGTCTGCATGGAGTTTGCATATTCTCCCTGTGTCAAGAGTTTCCTCCCACTGTTGAAAGATGTGCAAGTTAGGTGTATTGGGATGTGCAGGCTAGTTGGGTTAGCCGTGGGAAATACAGGGCAAAAGAGATAAGGTATGAGGTTGGATCTTGATGAGATGCTCTTAGGAGGGTCAGTGTGGACTGAATGGCCTGCTTCTACCTATAGGGAATTCTATTATTCTATGCTGATAAGAAGCTAATACACTCCAGAAGTAGGGACCAAAAGGTTCTTTTTCCTTCCTAAGTATTTGAGGAGTATAAGACTATTAAGACTAATTACTGGTAAATGTGATTCTTTAGGTGGCTGTTTTTGATTGGTGCAGACTTGGTGTTGTTGATCTCTATGACTGGAATTTGAGAGATCTGTACTTGGGTGTATTAATCAGAACATTGCTAATTAAAATGTGCACTTATCATGTTTCCAAATTGGATCTTAAAGACATTAAAATTAGAGAGAACTGATATAGGAGCACCAGCAGTAGTACTGAGAAAAGCACCTTTCCTGCACCTCTCATTACGTAAAATTACCAGTGTCAGCCTGAGGCTTGTGGTTTTAGGAATGTGCAAGAAGAGGATAGAAATGAGGAAGGTAAAAATGAAGGGAGAAACCTCAGGAAGCATTTAACCATGTTTCTTTAAACAGAAGCTCCATACCAAAGGACAAATTTTCCAAATGGACTTTCATTCTGTTTGTGGTGAAATTGTGTGACAGTTCCCAGGAACAAGAATGATGTTTACTTGTGGCAGGCATTGAGTTTTTTTAACATGGGGAGGCTGTTGCTCTGAAACTACCGTGCAATTCTGGCTGACCAGGAATTCTTTTTCCATGTGTTCTTACTGACTACAATAGACATTTCAGAAACATTTACAGATTGATAGGTAATCTGTTCAGCCACATTACAACTGCACCTTCTGAAATAACTCTACAGAGGCTGGTATCCCATCAACAAGCCATCCATTATTTACATACAAACCGTCTTTGACTACAGTACTATCTTATTCAAAGTCATGCACCAAAGAGTCAATATCCCTGACTCTCAACCATTTTTTTGTGTCAGCCAGGGCTCCCTGATTAGGCTAGGTTAACAGCCCAATCCGGGAACTCCTATTCTGTGAGGTCCACCTGGCTGACCTCTTTACAATCACTATACCTTCCATTAAGTTCTGAGGTAGGACTTGAACCCTGAGTTTCTGACACAGAGCCACTGCTCACTGTGCTACAAGACCTCCTGTGGTGGGATTACTGAAAGTGGTCTTTTGCTAAAGCTTTGATTTGTCACTACATTCTTGTGGCAGATTCCCAGTCCTTTTAGCACCAGTGTTTGAAGGAGCAAAGGAGGTCCTTGAAGCCTGTTGTCAATCATGAGTAACCATTCACTAATGAATATGATTGTCCACCCAGGAACTTGCACATGGGTTCTGTGGGTCGTTGTGTGGCTGATGAGCACAATCCTCGAGTCTCATCTCTGACCACATGTTTGGCAGGTGTTTTCAGGAGATGGGATTGGTCCTTGGCCTTGGGATTGCTAGCATTCCTTCCTCTGGCTCCATTTCCATAGTTGCCAATGGATGCTTTCAATTAATTGTATCCTTTCATCTGGAGATTCTTCCAATTTGGTACCTACTCGAGGAAGATCCCCCATGCCACCATTCAATTAGATAATGACTAATTTGTATCTTTGCCCTATACACCCACCTAATTTCCCTAGTCCTTAACCAGTGAAGCCCCAGGTCCCAGTTTTGAAATTTCCAATTGTCCCTCAGCCTTAACAGGCTTCTGAGGAAGAGATAATGGGAACTGCAGATGCTGGAGAATCCAAGACAACAAAATGTGAGGCTGGATGAACACAGCAGGCCAAGCAGCATCTCAGGAGCACAAAAGCTGACGTTTCGGGCCTAGACCCTTCATCAGAGACCCTTCCTCTCTGATGAAGGGTCTAGGCCCGAAACGTCAGCTTTTGTGCTCCTGAGATGCTGCTTGGCCTGCTGTGTTCATCCAGCCTCACATTTTGTTGTTCTGAGGAAGAGTTCTACATTTACAGTAGGCTTTATGTGAAGAAGTGCTTCCTGAAATTTCTCCATTAATTTAAAGGTTATGCCCTGTTTTTTTGGAATTACCCCTGTGTACCCCTGACGTTTCTCACTATCTAAGCTGGCCATTCTTTATATCATCTTAAACACCTCGATTAGATCGCACTCAATCCTTTATATGCATGGGAGTATAAGCAATTTATAGTCCACTCAATTCATAATTGTTGAATAATGAGCAATGTTATTTGAGCTACCTGTGCCAGATTCTTTTGTTTTCCCCGTACAAAGTACATACAGGAAATTCCCCTGGACAAGGCAAAGCTTTGTTCTTTTCCTGAAAGGGAGTCCAAGAAACTGATTAAAAATAAAGCAAATAATCTAGATTTATGCTACCATATGCAAACTCTGCAACTCCCTCTCTCCAATGTGTCAATCCAATCTATAATGAATCTGTCCTCAGCCCAGTTCCATTTTAACCTTCACCTTGTATGCTGCTTTAACAAACATTTCTTTTACCTCACAGGTTTCAAGCATCAATAGCTTTTTCAATGATGGTAGGAACTGCAGATGCTGGAGAATCTGAGATAATAATGTGTAGAGCTGGATGAACACAACAGGCCAAGCAGCATCAGAGGAGCAGGAAAGCTGACGTTTCGGGCCTAGACCCTTCTTCAGACCCGAAACGTCAGCCTTCCTGCTCCTCTGATGCTGCTTGGCCTGCTGTGTTCATCCAGCTCTACTCCTTGTTCTAGCAGCTTTTTCAATGTTACTTTTGGATCCTTCTTTCCCTTTCTTTCATTCTCGTCCATTTGCACAACCTTGCCTTTTGCTGTATCTACACCGTCTCCTCTGATGTTCCTCTCTTTCATCCAGAAATATCGGTCTTTGGTAAAGGTCTCAAGTTCACCCCTTTCCCACCTTACTGCAATGAATTTTGAACTCAATGCAGTGCTGAGCTCCCTTTGCACTGCCTTCGCCTCCAAGGGAGTCTGTCATTAACCTGCGCCTTACCTGTCCCATCTCCAGAGCTCTACCTCCACTTGCATTCTTCCTTTTCATTTCTTACCCTCTCTCGATCTTTTCATTGAGAACTTACTGGCCTATCATTAATTATCTCAACTTCTCTTCTTCCCTATCTCACTGTAGCCTGCCTCCCACCAAACTTGCAACACTCCATTGTTTCATATCCTCACCTGGCCAGTGATGCTGATATCCCACAAGTTTTTCTTTACAAGTCCAGTAGCCTTTGCTGAGAATTTTATATCTGTGTTTGACTTGAGGAAAATGGATAATTTTGAAATGTTCTTGACCAGCACATGTTGGGTCCTTTGAAAGGAAATTTGTCATTTGTCCATGTATTTCAGAGTTTTGTTCCCTCTCTACATATAGCTGAGAATTCCTTGACTGATTATAAAATCCAAAAGAATAAATTTAAGTTGTGAGGGGAGAAGTATAAAAGTGACCTAAGGATCAACTTTTTATTGCAGGATGTGGTGCGTGTATGGTTTGGGCTGCTAACGGAAGTGGTGGAGGCTGGTACAATTACAACATTTACAAGGTATCTGGATGGGTTTGTGAATAGATAGGGTTTAGACGGATATAGGGCAAATGTGGGCAAATGGGACTAGATTAATGTAGGATGCTGGTCAACATGGGCAAGTTTGATGGAAGGTTCTGTTTCTATGCTGGAGAACTCTACGACTCTGAATAACACATGAAAATGTTGGAATTCTCGGCAGGTCAGACAGTATCACTAGGAGATTTTTCTTTTCTTTTATTCATTTACAGGATGCGAGTGTCACTGGCTAGGCCAGCATTTATTGTCCGATGTTAGCACCATTTCAGGCCAGTGATGACTCTTTGTCCAACCTGATGAAAGAAAAGGAGACAGTAAGGACTGAAGATGCTGGAAGGTAGAGTCAATAAACCTGGAGCTGGAAAAGTGCAGCAGGTCAGACAGCGTCTGAGGAGCAGGGAAATAAACATTTTGAGCTCATTGATATCCTAATGAAGGGTTTCAGCCTGAAATGTTTACCTCCCTGCTCCTCGGATACTGTCTGACCTGTTGTGCTTTACCAGTTCCACATATATTTTCTTCAGTCAATAAATGTGATGCATTCGAACAATCGAATAGGCATTAAGAATAAAAGGTAATGGTAGGCTGAAGGCACAAGATTGAATGACAAAAGAGTTGTTAATGTAAAACCAAAACGAATGGTAATGCAATAAACAAATAAATGATATCATAGAATCAACTGGCCCTTTGGCCCGATAAATCTACGCTGAACTTCAGGCATCCCACCCAAGCCCATTCCCCTCTGATCCACCCAATCTACACATCCCTCTGGGCAACTTAGCATGGCCAATCCACCTAACCTGCACATCTTTGGACTGTGGGAGGAAACTGGAGCATCTGGAGGAAACCCATGCAGACACGGGGAGAATGTGCAAACTCCATGCAGAGGCAGTAGCCTGAGGCTAGAATTGAACCCAGGTCCCTGGAGCTGTGACGTAGCAGTGCTAGCCACTGAGCCACTATGCCCCCTCCCCCCAGATATAGGTATCTAGAGAGACTGAATGGTAACAAAATGAGCAGCTGCCACCCAAAATAAAAGGCCTGAGAAATGTAATGTTGTATTATTTTTGATATAGTGTTACTTAAAACTGCCATGCAGAACGACACCAGTGGGTGTAGCTGCGAAGAGAAAGTACAGAGCGAAGGAAACCATTGTGGTATTTTAGTTTGTCTGCATGTTTCAAAATCCCAAGTACCCTACGCTCAGCCAAGGACCTCACACCAGCACTGCCAAATTAAAAGGTGTTACCTGTAATTCCTCTAGTGCCAGAGGCTCGTAGGCTGCTGTGTCATCAGAGAGAGATGACTGGTGGTGGTTTAATCTAAGGGTCACCAAGCCTTGGGTGAGCGATGAGGATGAGAAGGTGGCACCTTCTTTGGTGGCTTCAGCCGGTGTAGGAATTGAACCCTCACTTGTTGTGTCACTCTGCATTGCAAACCAGCCACACAGCCAGCTGAGTTATCTTGCCCTGTTCTTTCTCAGTTAAATGAACGGCTAGTTTGTGATGCAGGGTGATGCCACCAGTGTGGGTTCACTTCATGTACCAGCTGAAGCCACCAAGATGGTCCAACCTTCTCAACCTCATCTGAGACATGGTGACCCTCAGGTTAAGGTCACCAACAGTTACCTCGTGCTCCCTGGCATGCTCTCTCTCTCTCTCTCTGTCTCTCTCACACACACACACACACACACACACACACACACACACACACACACACACAGTCTCTCTCTCTCTCTCTCTCTCTTTCTGTCTCTGACAGCAGTTCACTGGGACTTTACCTTCTACATATACCTTGCGTCTAGATCCGATCCCCATTGTCAGTGTAAGCTTCTTGGGACAGATAAAGCGGCAGATAGAGGGTAGAAGACATTAAAACTGTTCTTGAGTATCAGTGATCCCTCTTAGATGTTGTACAAACCGAGCCTGCCAGACTATGTGTATTTTAGCTATTCTTCAGGAACATTAGAAGTAGAAACAAAACAGAAATTGCTGTAAAAGCTTAGCAGGTCTGGTAAGTGAGGACCCCATCAATTCCCAGAGCTCCAGCGCAAGCAGAAATGACCCTGAGCTTCCTGTTGCCTGCTGCTTAAACACACTCCCATGTTCCCTGGTCAACATCTTTGTCTCAGGCTTACAGCAGTGGTTCAGCAAAGCTCAGTGCCAGCTGCGAGAACAGCACCTCTTTTTCCACTTGGGATCCTTGCAGGCTTCTGGACTTTATTGAGCTCAACAAGCTTAGGGCTTGAGACACCTTCTCCCATGTCATTACCCCAACACCCACACACCAGGCCGTGTTATCACATGGTCTGGTGTTACACACGACCCATTGTTAGCCACTAATAGTCCCCATTAACAGGTATTCATTCTCCCAGGCTGACCATTATCCACTCCTTTGTCTGTCCATCTGTTCTTTGCTCTCTTTGGGCTCTATCCCCACCTATCATTTGCTCCTTACCCCCAACCACCTCATTTTCTGCTTTTTTGAAAAAAAAACTTTTTCCTCGCTGCCATCAGTTCTGAGGAAGGGCCACTGGACCTGAAATGTCAACTCTGATTTCTTACCACAGATGTTGCCAGACCTGCTGAGATTTTCCAGCAATTTCTGTTTTGTTTGTGATTTCCAGTACCCACAATTATTTCAGTTTTTATGTCAGAAAGCATGCTCAGTTCCTGTCTTTGGTTTTCTTATTCTGTACGGGTACATTTGGGTACATTTACTTTTAATGACTATCTCCTTATCAGCTGTTAGTATTTATGTCCTTTTGGAGTCTGAGGAGGGTAATTTTACTGAATAAACAGAGCAGTAAAGGAACATCTCTTCATTGCAGCTGTAACCTTTTAAGTTACTCAGGAATGATAACAATCGGGGGCTATCATAGAATGTGTCGCTATGAATATATCACTTGTACAGAAGATCTATGTAAGAAAATAGTGTCCTTCACCTATGTTTCTCAGCTTTAAAAATATTGTACGTGGTCAGTTTGTGCTTTTCCTTTATTCATCCTCATCTCCATAATTTTCCTGACTTGGAGGTGCCGCAAATTAGTCCTTTTCTGACTTCCAGGACAAAGCACCCTGCTTGATTGGCACCACATCGACAAATATTTACTCCCTCCACTGCCAACACCCAGCTCAGCAGCAGTGTGTACCATCTCCAAGATGCACTGCAGAGATTCACCAAAGATCCTGAGACTGCACCTTCCAAACCCACAACCACTTCCATCTAGAAGGACAAGGGCATCAGATACATGGGAACACCACCCCCCTGCAAGGTCCAAGTGACTCACCATCCTGACTTGGAAATATATCACCATTCCTTCAGTGTGGCTGAGTCAAAATCCAGGTATCCCCTTCACTATGGATCAAACCCTACAGGGGGTGCAACAGTTCAAGAAGGCAGCTCGTCACCACCTTCTCAAGGGAAAGTAGAAAGGGCAGTAAATGTTCACCCAGTCAGAGACACCAATGACCCATGAGTTTTGGAAAAAAAGTCCTTTACTCTTTATCTAGCTCATAAATACTGGTCAAAACACAGGGAATTTTTTTTTTGGTATACCACAGCCAGTTCCAATGTCCAACATGGTGGCCCGATGTTTTTGTTTGATAATTTTCCAGAGGTGATTAAAGTAAATCGTTATCAATGTCTTGAATGAAGGAACCTCGTTGTTTGTATAAATAATGAATTGTTGGGATGTGAACGTCACTGCCAAAAACAGAAAGGAAACATTTTTAATTTGACGTGCTCAGATATGTTGAGACATAACTCTGCGTCATGTAGGACTTGAACCCAAACTTCCTGGCCACGAGATAGGGACATTACCACTGTGCTGCAGTAGCCCTTGTGTGCTGCTGGTGCGGCCAGTATTGATGACCCAGTCTAACCAAGGGAGTAGTGGTATGATTTGCCAGGCTTTTCTTGGAATGCAGTTAAGAGTCAACTACAATACTGCAGTTTTGGAATCATGTGTGGGCATGTTTCCTTCTCTTAAAGTGAATGAGTGAACCAGATACATTTGTTCCATTTCAGCCATTAGATGATCATTATTAGGTCATTAGATTAGGTCATGAAAGCTGAATTTCTTTAGATGCTGAGTGGGGTTTGAACTTATTCCTGCAAATTATTCACTCAGTTCTCTAAATTATGAGTCCAGCAACATTACCACAACATGGCCATCCTCAGTACGTGGATTAAGTGCTGATGTGGGCTAATTTGGGCATCAGTTTTCTCTTTGCTTTAAAGTTAACTTCTAAGTAGGTTATCTGGGGGGCCATATCAAGTACTGGTTCCTTCCCAGGGACTCAAGGTGATGCAATTGCAATGGTCAGAGAGGAATTTGAGGGGGCGCGGAGAAACCAAACTGCTTATAAAAAAAAATTTCCGTGTGAATCATTGCCTGAGATCTAAAGTGCCTTTGGTGGACTGCGGTAGGTAACTGGGACACAGAATAGTAATTCCCCTTCATAGTACAGTAAACCCCTCTTTGATCACCTTCTCACTAATACTTCTGCAAAGCAGATGGGCTGCTGTCATGATAAAAGTAGGGCAGTTATTTTGCAACAATGTTTTTCACTTCCTGTCTGTTATTATTTCTGATTGACCTGAGTAGTATATGTTCATGCATATTGTGGGTGAATATGTGTGTGTGTTCAAATGAGATGCGTATTTGAGACCTGAGTTTCACCAAGATCTCCATATTTATTTGCTTCTGTTCCTGTAAAGTGTTTCCACTGGCAGTAAGGATAATATAGAGGACAGAGCTTTAAAATAATTGGCAGTCGAAACAGAGGGGAGACAGAGTGGCTTGTGTTTTCACACTGATGGAGAAAGATTAGCCAACTCACATGGTGACATCAAATCTAGTTCCCAGATCATCCTTCCTAAAACTTCCTTAAAAGCTGCATCGTTCCCATACCCAGCTCAGAGGGTGTCTGAGCACGTGCACCTTACAAAATAGAGTGGTTTCTCCAGTGCAGGGAATTGTGGGTATCCAAAGATGCCATTGCAGCCTCATTGTTTTTGCTATTTGCAATATTATTAGGAAGCAGGGATAGAATTTAGACAAATGGGGGAATCCAACATCCCATGAAAGAAAGTAAAAATCCCTTGGGATGACCTTATCAATGGCAATAAACTCCTTTTACAAGCTCTTAAAATAATGCAAAACTTTTAGCACCGCTTGGCTCAAAGGTTTAACATCATGCTATTGGTTGACACATGCTTCTGTTGCCTGCAGGAGATGCTTGGCATGAGATGGCAGGCAGTGCTTCAGTTTAATAACTCATTTGAAAAGCTGCACTTCTGCTGGTGCAGCCATCTCTCCCACTTCTGGTGCTGCAGTGCTGAGAGTGTCAGCCTAGATGTCTTTGTTTAAGGTTCTGGAGAAGGAACCCATGACCCACTTCCTCAGAATGATGACCCATTTCCCCTACCCACACCCGTGTCCCCCACTGCTAAATGACAAGAGTTCCCAAAATGAGTGAATCTGCTCAAAATGATCTAATTCTTTCAGAAATGTCTGAAGCAGAATTTCAAAGGTTACCTTTTATGATGCCATTGACAAAAACATCAAATACAGTGGGTGAGATTAGACAACCCGGTCTCCTCTTTAAAGAGAAATAAGAACTTAACGAATAAGAAGCATGAGCATTTGGATTTTTGTGTCCTCTCCATTAGTCAATAAAGCAATGTTTGATTTTCTTCCTCACCTCCAAATCTCTGCCCTATCCTGATATTCCTAAATGTCCAAAAGTCATATCTATTTCAATCTTGAATATACTCAATGATTGAGCAACCACTGCTGCCTAGGTTCGATAATTCCAAAGGTTTGCAATTCTCGGAGTGACAAAATTTCTCCTCATCTCAACTCCAAACGGCTGACCCCTGACTCTGACACTACGCACCCATGAACTGGACTCTCACACCAATAGAACCAACTCTCCATATCCACCACATCAAGCCCCTTAAAGAATTTTGAGTTTCAAGGAGGCAACCTTATATTCTTACAGATTCTAAGTACAACAATTCCTGCTTCTGCTCTGCCTGACATCAGACCTTAAAACTGGGCATGTCCCACAAAAAAACCCACAAATTGATACTTAATAACTGTGAATAAAACATAAGGAATTATAAGGCATGTAAGGTTTGATTAGAGCAGTGGATGTTGTCTACATGGATTTTAGCAATGCCTTTGACAAAGTCCATCACAGCAGGCTGACACAGAAGGTGAAGTCACATGGGATCCATAGAGAGCTAGTGAGATGGATACAGAACTGGCATGGTCATAGAAGACAGATGGTAGCAGCGGATGGGTGTTGTTTTTGACTGGAGATCTGTGGCCATTGGTGGCCTGTAGGGATCAGTGCTGGGATCCATGTTTGTAATCTATGTAAGTGATCTGGATGAGAATGCACATGGTCTGATCTGAAAGTTTGTGGAAAACCCAAAGATTGGAGGACCTGTGGTTATTGAGGAGGATTGCCAGATGATAAAGCAGGATATAGATAGGCTGGAGATTTGGGCAGAGAAATGGCAGATAGAGTTTAATACGGACAAATGCAAGGTGATGCATTTTGGAAGGTTTAATACAGGAAGGAAGTAGATAGTAAATGTCACAACTCTCAATGTACAGAGAGATCTAGGTGTGCAGGTCCACAGTTTTCTGAAAATGGCAACATAAGTGGATAAGGTGGTCAAGATGGTACATGGGATGCTTTCTTTCATCAGTTGGGGCATAGAGTATAAAAATTGGCAAGAAATGTTGCAGCTGTTTAGAACTTTATGCCACATTTGGAATATTGCATGTAGTTCTGGTCACAACACTACCAGAAGAATGTGGAGCCTTTGGAGAGGGTACAGAACCAGTTTACCACGATGTTGCCTGGTTTGGAGGGTATTAACTATGAAGAAAGATTGGACAAACTTGAGTTTGTTTCCACTTGAATGTGGGAGGCTGAAGGGCAACCTGATAGAAATTTACAAAATTATACGAGACATGGATGGAATGGATAGTGTGAGAGTCTTTTTCACATGGTAGAAATGTCAATTAGTAGGGGACATAGGTTTAAGGTAAAAAGGGGGAAAGTTAAAGCAGATGTAAGAAGCAGGTTTTTTTCCACAGGGCGTGGTAACTGCCTGGAACGCACTGCCAGAAGATGTGGTAGAAGCAGATACAATAGTGCCATTTGAAAGGGATGACGACAGATACATGAGTAGGCAGGGAATAGAGGGATATGAATCACGTAGAAGTAAAAAGTTTTCGTTTCGGCCAAAAGGCCTGTTCCTGTGCTGTGCTCTCCTTTGAATAGGAGAAGGAGTAGGCCCCAACACCTTGAGACTGCTTCACAATTTGACAAAACAATGGCTAATCTGATCTTGACCTCTCCTTTACTTTTCTACCTGGTTGTCTTAACTCATACATAGTTCAAAAAGCTGTCCATCTCAACCTAATGACTCGCAATGCATAGCTCTCTGGGGTAGAGAATTCCAAAGACTACCAACAGTCCGAGAGAAGAAATTCCTCCTCATTACTGTCTTCAATGGACGATCCTTTATTCTGAAGGTGTCACCACTCATTCTTAGCTTCCTCATGAAGGGGCAACATTCTCTCATTATCGAATCTATCAAACTTCATATGCATTCCAATATGTTTCAATAAGATGACCTGCGCACTTTTGCATTTCCCTTCAAAAAGAGTGGTGTAATAAAGTTTATTTTCGATGTGATTCCATGCCCTCAGTGAGGAAGCTTCTCTCAAAGGCATCACAGGTTGAAGGGAGCACCCTAGGACTGCCCCGTGTTAGGCACATTGGTTAGTGTTAGAACTGAAGTTTCTTTTAAGCCGTGTGCTGCCACATCTAAATTTTAAACCTTTCCTTCACAATTTGCTGACAATGGATCCATTAGACTTTAAAAGACCATATGATGTATGAGTAGAAGTGGGCCATTCAGCCCATTGAGTGTACTGCATTCAATAAGATTTTAGTTTATGTGATAGCCCTCACTTCTACTGTGTTATCCCCATATCCCTTGACTTCTTCAACAAAAACAAATATTGCTGGAGATGCCCAGCAGGACTGGCAGCATCTGTGGAGCGACCCATTTCTGAAGAAGAGTCACTGAAGTCCAAACATTAACTCTGATTCTCTCTTCATAGATGCCGCCAGACCTGCTGAATTTCTCCAGCAATTTTTGCGTAGGTCTCAGATTTTCAGTAGCTACAGTCTTTGTTTGATTCCCCTTGACTCCTTAACTGATTAAAAGAAAACCTCTCTCTCAGCATTGAATATTCTTAATGGGCCAATCTCAACAGCCATCTGTGGTAAACAAAAATTTACAAATTCCCTATCCTGTGACAGAAAAGTAACCCTCCTTATCTCTATCTTAAATGGGTGATCCTTTACTCTGAGATTATGCTCTCAGGTCCTGGACTCTCCCACAAGGGGGTCTATCTAACCTGTCAAGTTCCCTGTGCGTTTTCCATTATGTGACCGTCCTGCCACTCTATGACCCCTGTCATTGACCACCGAGTATGTCAATCTACCTAGCCTATATTTCACTAGCTAATTAAATACCGAATGCTCAACTTTTTTTGATATACATTTTAAACGTTTCCATGGTATCTCTCCTGATAGTATTGTTTTCAAGATTAAACTTTGATCCTTCGAGATAGGATTGCAACTCTCATTGATGTGTTTATATAGTACCTTACACACTATAAGTATCCCAAGATAATTGTCACCTTTTTGCCTCTGCTAGTGGGGGTGCATTTGCACTTTTGAATCTCAAAGATTAAAGGTTTAAGATTCACCCCGGGATGTGAGCACAAGGATCGAGGTTATCACTTAGACTGGACTGACGGAGCGCCGCAGTGTCAGAAATGCCACCTTTCAAATGAACCAGTAAAACAAGGCCCCACCTGCCCCCTCAGTTTTTTTTATTTCATCATGGGATGCAGGAGTTGCTGACACAATCAGCATTTGGTACCCATTCCTAATTACAGTCACAGAGATCTAAAACATAGAGAGTGGCCCTTCGGCCCATCATATCTGTGCCAGTCAAAAACAACCACCTAATTATTCCAATCCCATTTTCTTGCATTTGGCCCATAGCCTTGGCATCACAAGTGCACAACTAAATATTTCTCCAATGTGATCAGGGTTTCTATCTCTACCACCCTTACAGGCAGTGAGTGCCAGACTCTCACCACCCTCTGGGTGAAACGTTTTCCTCATATTGCCTCTAAAACTCCTGCCCCGTTGATCATTTGGTCATTGATCCCTGCATCAAGGGGAAAGTTTCCTCCAACTTACCCCATATATACTCCTCATAATTTTATATCAGTCAGTCATGCCCCCTCTCAATCTTCTCTGCTCTAAGGAAAATGACCTCAAGTCTGTCCAATCTCTCTTCATAACCAAAATGTTCCAGTCCACGCAACATCCTGGTAAATCCCTTCTGCAATCTTTCCAGTGCTACCACACCCTTCCTATAGTTCTTGAACTGAGGACCTGGCTATTTTCCTGGGACAGGTAAGA
Source organism: Stegostoma tigrinum (assembly GCF_030684315.1). Classification (NCBI taxonomy): domain Eukaryota; kingdom Metazoa; phylum Chordata; class Chondrichthyes; order Orectolobiformes; family Stegostomatidae; genus Stegostoma; species Stegostoma tigrinum. The sequence goes on along the minus strand of NC_081391.1, from coordinate 18,194,668 downwards.
GTCAACCACGTTGCTGTGGCTTGGAGTCACATATAGGCCAGACCAGTTAAGGATGGGAGATTTCCTCCTCAATAGGATATGGCTAAAATAGATAGGATTTTATCACGAGCAAAGATGGTTATCTTTTAGAATTCTTTTTAAAGATTCTGAATTTTATTGAATTCAAGTTCTATTAATCACTGTTGTGGAATTTGAACCCATGTCCCCAGAGCATTAGAGTTTCAGATTACTTGTCCAGTGACAATATCACTATGTCACTGCCATAACTCAGAGGGAAGGTCATTGCAAAAGATCCCAAGAGGATATTACATGAGAAGTGGAGAGGTTTCTCTCAGTGTCCAGGCCAATCATTATCCTGAAAGAAAATGGGCTGTTCTCTGATAGAGTCATAGAAACAGATCCCTCAGTCTAACTAGTCCATGCCAACCATAATTCCAACTGAACTAGTCCCACCTGCCTGTGCCTGGCCTATATCACTCCAAACCTTTCCTAATCACGTACTTATCCAAATATCTTTTAGTTGTTGATATTGTAGCCACCACTTCCCCACACATGAATCCCTCTCTCACCTTAAAAATGCCCCTTAGTTTTGAAATCCTCCACCCTAGGGAAAAGATACTTACTACTCACCCTACCTATACCCCTCATTATTTTACAAACTCTTATAAGAGTATTTGAGATCATTAACCTATCACTGTTTGAGGGTACTTGCTGTTTGCAAATTGGCTGCTATGACAACACTTCAAAAGTACTTCATTTGAGGCTGTGAAAGGATCTTTATAAAAGTACGTCCCTTTTTACCCTCCTACCACTTTTGATTTGATTTATTGTCACGTGTACCTAAGTACAGTGAAAAGCTTTGTTTACGAGCAGTACAGGCAGATCACCATAAGCAAGGCCATACAGATCATAGGGTGAAAAAGACTGAGAAGCAGACAGGCTACATCACAGAGGCATGCGCTAGGCAAGATCAACATTAGCATTAATTGAAGTTGGCGAGTCAATTCATCAGGCTAATAATGGCAGGGAAGAAGCTGTTCCTGAACCTGCTGGTGCGTGTGTTCAAGCCTCTGTCTGATGGAAGAGGTAGTAGGAGAACATTACTGGGGTACAATGAGTCTTTGATGATGTTGGCAGCCTTCCCACAGCAGGGAGCTGTGTAAGTGGAGTCCGTGGATGGAAAGTTGTCTTCCATGATGGTCTGGGCTGTGTACACCACCTTCATTGCACAAGCATGAAATATTCTCATGGGGATTGGATATCCATGACTCCATCGAGGCAATATTTATTTCTGCTGTGGTTTAATTAAAATCGAAAGCTTATCCAGTGTCAGATGTCAATTCTAGAAAAGTCACTTCCGCTGCTGGCTTGTATAGCTGGGTATTTTGAAATGAATCCATGAATTGGGGAACTTTCTTCCTCTTTTCTGCAGCTCTGCCACAGCATCTAGAATCTGAATGATTGTGTTTATAGGCAACGCCAACATTAGGGGCAGCTTCACAGGCTCATGCTTAAGATCGGAATGCTGCTTCAAATTCAAACAAGTCACGTCATCCCGGGTTTGATCTACAAACAGCTAAAACATTGTCCACTGATATAGGAAATCTGGTCAATATTCGTCACTGTTCATTGCTGAAAGGATGTATGACTGAACACAGAAGTTTGAACATATGCACCAACAGGTTCAAGAACAGCTTCCTCCCTGCTGTTGTCAGACTGCTGCAATTTCAGGGGTGGGGTTTTCAAGGCTAGGGGCCATAACTTTACTTTGTGCACTTTGTGTGCAGCTGTAATCTTGTATGCCTCACTCTGTCTAAGTACCCTATCATCTATATGTCCTTTTATGTTATGATTTGCCTGTACTGCTTGCAAAACAAAACTTTTCACGGTACTTAGATGTATGTGACAACAATAAATCAAATCAAATGAAGAAATAATACGTGTAGAGCTCAGAGTGTTGGCTAATAAAACAAGTAGCACCGATTTCTCAGCCGACAGCAAGCTGATAAAGCCGAATATTCCCAGATCCAAATACTTATTTGTCCTGTTACATCACATGTCATGCTGTGGATAACATTTCTGATTTGTATCAGTCCTACTGTCTATTTATTAATACCAAATATTATGATAAATGTACAGTAGGATCATAGATGCTGTTTTTATTGGCTATGCATTGGGAGACCACAATCTTGAATTCAAATATCCTGGCAATGATGTATAAAAATTCAAGGTACCATTTTTTCTGTTGTCTGTACAATGAAATATTGTTTAATTTTGTGCTTTCAAGCACCATTTATGCCACTGGTGAAAACCTGTAATTTACGCTTAACTGGCACTAATCTTTTAAACATCTACCAAGCTGAGACAAGTATTTCAGTCAGCATGACATCTGATGCTTTTGTAAAGGTGAAAATATGTTTGGTGCCTTGCAGTGTTTTATTTTTCCTTTATTCATTCACAGGATGAAGAATCGCTGACCAGGCAGCATTCATTGCCCATACCTAATTTTTTAGAGTCAACCACATTGCTGTGGGTCTGGAGTCACGTGTAGGCTAGACCATGTAAGGATGGCAGTTTCCTTCCCTAAAGGACATTAATGAACCAGATGGGATTTTCTGACAATGGATTCATGGTCATCATTAGATTCTTAATTCCAGATATTTTTATTGAATTCAAATTCCACCATCTGCTGTGGCAGGATTTGAACCTGGGTCCCCAGTACATTACCTGAGTCTCTGGATTAACAGTCCAGCGATAATACCACTAGGCTAGTGCTTTCCCCTATTGTTACTGGTTGGTTTTTTTCCTGTAAACCCATCACAACATTATGCTGCCTTTTTCAGCCCCAGTGATTGTGGAAACACTGAATGGATGCCGCACAGGGTAAACAGGGTTAGGGAGTTGAACGCATTGCTGAAGCACTTGTGTGGGAGAAGTGGGTTCTGGTTCATGGGGCACTGGCACCGATACTGTTGGGATGGCCTACACCTTACCCGCACTAGAACATAGAACATAGAACAGTACAGCACAAAACAGGCCCTTCAGCCCACGATGTTGTGCCGACCATTGATCCTCATGTATGCACCCTCAAATTTCTGTGACCATATGCATGTCCAGCAGTCTCTTAAATGACCCCAATGACCTTGTTTCCACAACTGCTGCTGGCAACGCATTCCATGCTCTCACAACTCTCTGCGTAAAGAACCTGCCTCTGACATCCCCTCTATACTTTCCACCAACCAGCTTAAAGCTATGACCCCTCGTGCTAGCCATTTCTGCCCTGGGAAATAGTCTCTGGCTATCAACTCTATCTATGCCTCTCATTATCTTGTATACCTACTCAGACTGGTGTTCCTGTGAACCACATAACTTGGGAAGTAGAGCGAATTTTAAACTAAATCGTGGGAACTAGGGCCCAAATTTGGGAAGTAGCTGTGAGCCAAAGAGTGGGGAAAATACAACAGAGGAAAGAATTAATGTGAAAAACAATTAATTAGACAATGACTAGAAGGGACAGAGAATGCAAATCTAAGAGAAATCAGCAGATAAGACAACAGGCTACAAAAGTAATAGCTGTGAAATGCTGTATTTGAATACAAAAAACAAAACAGATGAACTAATGAAAATTGAGAAAAATAAGTACAATCTAGTGGCCATAACTGAGATATGAATGTAGGCTGATGTGGATTGCAACTTGAATAGGAAACTTGGAAAGGGTAGAGGTCTAATTGAAGATATTAACACAGTAGAGAGATATGATCTAAATTCAGGAAATCAAGATGTAGAAGCTGTCTGGGGGGAGATGAGGATCGATAAAAGCAAGAAGTCACTTGTGGGAATTGTGTACAGATCCCCTAACAGGGACTATATGGTAGGACAGGAGGAAATAGTGGGAGTTTGTCAAGTGTGTGTGTGTGTGTGTATGTGTGTGTGTGTGTGTGTGTGTGTCCAGTTCTGGTTGCCCTGTGAAAGGAAGGATATTATTAGGCTGGAGTGGGTTCAGAAGAGATTTACCAGGATGTTGCTGGGAATGAAAGGTTTCAGTTATGAGGAGAGACTGGACAGTCAAGGACCTTATCACTGGAGCATGGGAGGTTGTGGGGTGACCTTACAGAAGTTCATAAAATCATGAGGGGTACAGATCAGGTGAATGGCAGGTGTCTTTTTGCCAGGATGGGGTTTTCAAGGCTAGGGGCCATATCTTTAGGAGAGAGAAGAAAAATTTAAAAAAAGACACGAGGGGAATTTTTTTTTATACAGGGTGGTTCACGTGTGGAATAAACGTCCAGAGGAAGTGGTAATGTGATTACAGTTACAGCATTTAAAAGACATTTCAAAAGTACACCACTAAGTGGGATATGGGCCAAGTGCAGGCAGCTGTGGTTTGGGATTACGGTCGGCGCGGACTGGTTGGACCAAAGGCCTTCTTTCCATGCTGTATGACTCTGAAACACACAAAAACTGACAGTGCTGGAGAAGCTTCACAGGTATGGCAACATCTGTGGAGAACAGATTAAAAAAAAAGTATAAACAGTTAATCTTTTATTCTGAGACTCTGTCCCCTGCTTCCAGTGCCCACACCAGGTGAAACAGCATTCCATTATCCAATCTGTGTATCCCTGTAGGAATTTTGCTAACCTATATCAGATCGTTGCTCATTCTTCCAAATTCCTCACAATACAGATCCAGGGTTCAATCTTGCCTCAAGGGCTACCATCCAGAGGATCACCCTGGTGAGCCTCTCTCTCCATGATAATAATATCCTTCCTTAGGAAAGGCAAGGCAGAACTGCACGCAAACTCCAGGTGCAGTCTCCCCAGTCTTCTATACAATTGAAACAAGACTCTGTCACTCCCGTACTCTAATCCTCTTGCGAGAAACGCTAATATACCTCTTCTCCTGCCTCAGCCATGTAGTGCAGCCAGTCATGGTTCCAAAAGCCTGGCTCTCGCAATATTCCTCTGGGTGTCTGATAGTGACTATGGTTGATCAAAATGGAAAACCAGGTAATGAATGAGAATGACTCAGGGAACTCCAGAACTCTATTTTCTGCATCCTCTCAAATGTCGTCACATACTTCCTAAAGTATGATGCCAGAATTGGACAAAATACTCCAGCTCCTAAACCAAATATTGCATGCTGTGTAGGCATCACAGTATTTAAGGTTTTGGAGTAGATTTGTAGCTTGGGCTTTGGACGTTCTTGTTGGTTGTCTCGCTGAGCTGGTTCATGGTTCCGCAGACATTTCATTACCCTGCTGGGTAACATCATCCGATGAAGCGCTGCTGTGTTTTCCCACCTGTTACTTGAGCTCTGGAGTGCCTTGAGCTGGAATACCTCACTTTCGGTTTTCCTTCACAGTGGAGTGCATACAGGGTCGAGCTCTCTGTGTTTGTTGTTGCCCAGCAGGGTAACAAAACGTCTGCGGAATAATAATGAATCAGCTTGTTAAGCCAACCAACCACAGCATCATAGTATTTCTTGTCCAAGGCTCGTTGCCTTGGAACTAATTGACTCCCTGAGCCATTTCGACGAGCAATTAGAAATCAACCACATTTTGTTTTGTAAACATTTGACTTTTTTTAAGGTCATAAAGGTCATTTTAAACAGTGAGCTAATAACAGCATTTTCAAGCAATTGTGATGGTAACGAAAATACCAGCCAGCCTGCTAGGTAAATTGCTAAAGTGGTGGCTGGCTTGGGCCTTGAAAACCAAAAAAAAGTTTCCAGAAGTAGCCTCATTCAGAAATAAAAGGGCCACTGCAACAGAGGTGCTGTTAGCTGCAGTATAAAAGTAAAGTGCAGTTGAGGAATGCTGCTGGAAAGAGAAGGCCTGAAGCTAAATGCTGGAAGAGCCTTTGCAAGGCTGCTGAAGCTATGAGCTTAAAGAAGTGTATTTTGTGCTGGGCTCTTTTGTGAGAGAGATCAAACAGTGGTGAGCAGCTTGTGGTGACATAAGCAGCTTATGAGGCTTTGGCTTTTTTCAGAAGGTTGGAACAATAGAAGCAACCTGAATGGGTGTGGCCAGGATTTTTGGTAACTTTTAGCTTTTAGATTCTGCAGAAACTGCTGGAGTTTTGAAGAATTAGAAGCTATTTCTCCCCAAGCTTGGTTACAGCTCAAAGCTGGGGTTTCTGTTCCTCCTTAGGTGTGAGAAAATCTGGTTTTGGAATTTGCTTCTTTGCCCAAGGCATGTGTTTATGGGATACACTGGAACAGTTAATTAATAATAGTTACTGTATCCATTATTCTGTTAAGTTTTCCAATAGCATTAAATAATTCTAAGTTGTTCTAGGTTGTGCTGTTTTTTAACTATTAGTGTTTGAATAAATGGTGTTTTGCTTCAGGCCGATGAGTTTGATCAGTCTCATTGCATCTGAAACATAGTACTTCACATTTGCCTTTAAAATGAGAAATGCTAGGGTCTAGGCCACCTTCTTAAAATATTTTGAGGGGGTCTGGCCTGGTTCATAACACCATGTCCACCGGTTAGCAAATTGTTTAGAGTTCTTCTGAAGGAAATAGCACTCAGCGAATGTACAGAAATTTGCTGAAAGGGAAATCTGTTACAACGATGCCAGCTGACATGGAGTTTCAGCATGAGATAAAGATGAACCAACCTGAGGTTTGTGTGTCTGCAAAGTTGTGGCTTGCATCAAATGGAAGAATCCTTCTTTCTACTATTTCTAATGACTTCATTTCAATTGTTATATATGCTAATATAGTTTGTGGTTGTTTTGTAATGAACTTTTAGGTTCTTTCATTAACTATGCATTGACACTCTCCTATCCAATACCTGACCTCCCCACTAAACAAAAAGGAAAAATAAAAGTTGTGGCCTATCGAGCCAGGCCCCACTCTGGGAGTTGGTCTATCTATTATTACCATCAGCTGCGATCATAATAGTCTGAAACACTGCTTTGTAAATTCTCTGGAAACTTCAGAAACTCTACGTCCTTTTACAGTCCAGATCTAACATAAGGATATCTGGATTTATAAGAAGATAATTAAAGTCCCTATTTTAATTCCAAGACATTTGGGAACATGAATAGGCCATTCAGCCCTTCTAGCCTGTCCCATTATTCTATATGACCATGGCTGATTGCCTTTTACCCATCTCATCTCTATTACCCTGTACACCACTAGTATTCAACAATCTAATTTAATGTTAATGTTGATCTCTCTCTCTCTCTCTTTCTGCACCTTCTCAGCAGCTTTAACATTGTATCCTGCCCTCTGAACTGTTACCCCGATGCACTTGTATGGTACGATCTGCCTGTGAAGCATGTAAGACATTTTTCATTGTGCCTCGGTACATGTGACAATCATAAATCAAATCAATCTCTACGTTAAACATACTGAAAGACTGAACTTTCACAGCTCTCTGTAGTAGAGAATTCCAAAGGTTCCCAAACCACTGAATAAAATTATTTCTCAATATCTTGTACTTGGGTGGCATCCCTCTTATTTTCAAATTGTACTGCCTGGTTTTAGACTCCACAACTAGGGGAAACATCCTACCTGCATCCACTCCGTCTATCCTTTTAAGTATTTTAACTATTTCAATAGTTTTAACACCTTACTGTAATTTCTGTGAAAATTTATTCCTCTTTATTTTTGCCACTAATCAGTGGCCTATGGACTACAGTGGGGTTATGGTAGCCCTGTTGTTTGTTAGATCTAACTAAGTAGATTTCTTCTGGCCCCTCTTGGATATTTGATTTGCTTTTATTTATCATTGCATGTATTTTGTTACGGAATATGGTAAAAAGTGTTGTAGAGTGTTGCCGCTCTCTGGCACCATCACACCTCCACCACTGCCCACGCCACTGAGTCCTTGCTGGACCTCGCCAACATAGGCACCACTGGGAATTGCAAAGGCCCAAACTCGACTCCGCTGCTGCCATGTCCACTTCAGGCCCACTGCGATGATGCAGCCGTTTCGATGCTGCCGGGTCTTATACTGGGTCCAAACTCACCTCTGCCACCACCTCCATGATATGGTGTGCCTGCAGCACTCCTTAATCAACACTGCCACCTCTCTTCCTTTCTCCCCCCCTTCTCTTCCTTTCACAAGCACCTCATAATTGGAATATTTAATGCCTTTTTGTTTGAGCCAGATTACCATCATTACCACAGCATCGTATTCCCAGGTGGCCCGGAACTGGAATCCGTTGAATCATCGTGTGGGAACAGGCCATTCGGCCTGACAAGTCCACGCCACCCCGCCGAAGAGCATCCCACCCAGGCCCATTACCCTACTCCTGCATTTCCCATGTCTAAACCCCCTAACCTAAACATCCCTGCATATTGTGGGAAACTTAGCGTGGCCAATTCACTTCTTTGGACGGTGGGAGGAAACCGGAGTATCCGGAGGGAAACCCACGCAGAGACGGGGAGAATGTGCAAACTCCAATCAACATCGAAAAAGCAGATTCTCTAGTTATTGTTACTTGCGGGGCCTTGCTGTGTAAAAATCTGCTGCCCTGTCTACAGTATAACAATGGTACACTACAAAAATACTTTGTTCGCTACCAAATGTTTGGAGGGTCCAAAAGTTATGACAATTCTAATATAAATACAACATTTTCTGAATCCAATACTTGTTGCCTTTAGCTCCAATTTGCACCCCTGCTGCTGGAGAAAGATTACTGAATTACTTCCAAAAATGTGTTTCAATTGATAGTCATCAAACCTGTTTTACTGAGGGCAGCAACCTGACTGTGACCTTACTGTCCAACAGATGATCAGATCAACATATTGTCAGTGATTACTCCATTTAATTTTTGACTCATGTGACACATCATTTATTTTTAATAAAGGCTCAAATTTTTCACTAAACCAGCAGGCAGCTTTTCCCCTTAATTAAACCATGGTGTAAAAGCCAAGGTTCAAATAACATCTGAGATAACAAGGTGTAGAGCTGGATGAACACAGCAGGACAAGCAGCATCAGAGGGGCAGGAAGACTGACGTTTCGGGCCTAGAAACTTCTTCAGAAATGGGCTTTTCTGAAGAAGGGTCTAGGCCCAAAACGTCAGCCTTCCTGCTCCTCTGATGCTGCTTGGCCTGCTGTGTTCATCCAGCTCTACACCTTGTTATCTCAGATTCTCCAGTTCCTACTATCTTTCAAATAACATCACACCAATCTCTGAGGAAAAGAAAAGATGATCTGCTTAGGTTACTGCCTCAGAGATCTTCACCACCTGTGAGATCTGTGTCATGCATCATAGGAATTACAACACAGAAACAGACCATTCAGCCCATCATGCTTGCACTACGAGCCCCATCTCCTGATTCTTGCCGGCACTCTGGTCCCAATTCTGTGATATTTCTTTGCATGGGATGAAGTTGGAAAGAGAGATCAGCAGATTAATGGACATTACAAGCACTGATTGAGATTTAGATTTTATTGTCATGTGCACTCAAGTACAAGCGACTAGAGGCGACAGTATTGTAATGGATTCGGAACATATCACATTTCTATCGGATGTGTTGTAACTGCTGGAACATTAAGATGTTTCACAGTAGCAAAGTAGTTTTGTAGTGTACCATGTAGACAGGGCAGCAGATTCTTACACAGCAAGGTCCCACAAGTAACAATAACGGCGCCATCTTAGATACAAGGTGCCAGATATAAAAACTCAGGTACATGGTAGTAAAAGAAACAAAGCTTAAGCATTATAGACCTTCAAGGAATTGGTAGAAACATAATTAAGGTAATCATTGACATTAAAGCCCTTCTTTGTACAAACCAGAAAAATAAAAGAATAAAATATTTGGTTGAACTAACAAATTTTGCTGGGAAGTTGGTCCAAGAGGGATTTGACTGAATTTCTTATTCTTTTCTGGGATCTGGGCAGCAATGGCAAGACCAGCATTTATTGCCTGTCCTAACTGTCCTTGAACCGAGCAACTTTCTACAGCCACTTCAGAGGGCCGTTAAGGTTCAACAACATCGCTGTGGGTCTGGAGTGACATGTAGGCCAGACTGAGTAAGGATGGCAGATTTCCCTCCCTAAAGGACATTAGTGAAGCCAATGGCTGCTCAATGGAGATTTAGTAGGGATTTGAGGAAAAGATTTTTTATCCAGAGGGTGGTAGGGACCTGGAATGCCTGCATGGTAGGCTTGTTGAGGCAGGTAACGTCGCAACCTTTAAAATGTTATTTGGATGAACACTTGAAATGTTATAACAGGCCATGGGCCTAGCACTGGAAGGTGGTACTAGTATAGATCTAGTGTAGTTTTAGTGATACAGACTCAATGGGCTGAAGTGCTCTTCTGTACTGTATGATTCCATGATATAAAAGAGTTGACAACGCAAGAGGCTGATTTCAAAATGAGAATGAAGAGATTTGGAATAATGTAAGGGTGTTTGGAAGAAGAATCATATTAGAGTCAAAACATTAACTCCGTGTCTGTCTCCACAGATGTTGCCAGACTTGCTGAGTTTCTCCACCTTCCCTTTGCATTTTGGAAAAAGAAATCAAGGTAAAATAAAATAAACGGAACTGTACTGTGCTGTAATGTTCTATGTTCTATGTTCTATTCACAGGTAACTCACATTTAAAGATTTTGAAATATGTGGCAAATTACAGTCCCATTCATGCCAATGGAACTCCTTCACGATAATCAAACTGAGATTTCCCTTCTCTATCACACAAACAGTCTGACTTAATTCGAGACAGTGAGAACAGCTGATGCTGCAGTCAGAGATAACACAGTGTGGAGCTGGAGGACTCCAGCAGGCCAGGCAGCATCAGAGGAGAAGGAAAGCTGACGTTTTGGGCCGGGGCCCTCCTTCAGAAAATCTTAGTTGAGACCTCAATTCCCCAGTCCTGAGAATCTGATCGCCTGCTCCTTGAGCCTTCGTACAAGCAAGCTCAGACATTTTCCACTTCACATAACACATTTAAATTTTAACAAACACTTCTGGCCTGGAACCTTAAAACTAAACTTTGTACGGAGAAGTTATATGTTTGTTAACCGTTCTAAACTGCCTCCCTTTCTCAGGAGCAAGTGGTTTATACATTCAGCTTCAGCCAAGGTTTCTTCGAATCCAAACAGAAACCCAAAAGGTTTTTTTTTCTAGGTGCTTCCCCTAAGCAAAATTCCAGAACCTTCTATAGCCTAATGTGATACATTGTTTACTTTGTTCAAACATACTTGCAGCGTTAACAAAATCTCGTTGCCAATCAGGAACTCTTTCTTTTATATTGTTTCTAAAATACCTTACCATGGCTACAGAAATACTTACAAATTAATCATTAGACCTGTTCAGATACTGTCCAAAACACTCATACCACAAGCTCAAATCCAAACTCTAAACTAAATGACACCAAAATATATGTAAATTGTACATCTCACATCACAGTAATGAGACTAGAAAGAGGAAATTGTTCTAAAAAAAATGAAAGGAAGTTTTCCATTGATGTACCACATGATATCCAAAGGGCATGTGCTGTCATTTGATGTACACTTCTGAAGTGTAAGGTAGAGCCACCACAGTCCTAGAGAGCCACTCTGCCATGAGAAAGAGTGGTGAGTTTAACGGGAAGGTCGCTGTGTCTTAGGCAAGGGATGAGGGAGAGTGACAACTCAGCCACTCACACAGTTAGTGAAGGGGGGAGGCAGGCGCCCAGTGAGATACAAACAGTCAAGGGCCCTCAGCCTCAACTTAGCCAGTCAGTGCATCCGAGATGAAGATTCCTCTTTGCGGTTAAAAACATTACGTTAAGTCGCAAGCAAAAACAAATCTCACAGCTCAATCTTGACAAGTTTGTTCAAGTTTAAAAACTTAAACTTCAAGCACTTTGCCTTAACAAAATACAAACAAAGTATCAATTTACCAATGCGCACGGTGGCTCAGTGGCTAGCACTGCTGCCTCACAGCGCCAGGGATCCAGGTTCAATTCCAGCCCCTGGCAACTGTCTGTGCGGAGTTTGCACATTCTCTCTGTCAGTGTGAGTTTCCTCCGGGTGCTCCAGTTTCCTCCCACAATCTAAAGATGTGCAGGTTAGGTGGTTGGCCATGGGAGATACAGGGATAGGGTAGGGGGGAGGATGCTGTTCAGAGATTTGGTGTGGATTTGATTAGCTAAATACACAGTAGGGATTCTATAACCCTACAGGGTGTTGAATAAGCAGATAGATCCAGTTCATTCACACCAATTGATATCATAATTTGTGCCAGCAGATCTGAGTTGGTGGGAAATTGTCTTGCCCCTCAGTTGGGGAAAAGTACAAGCACAATTATGAGGTGCTTGGTTTGCTCCTTGGTGCTGAGAAGCCTGCAGTTACATACAGTTTCCTGATGTGACAAAGCTCTTTACAGTCAAGGAAGTACATTTGAGGTCTGGACACTGTTGGGTTTCAGGATCGATGTGGTGTGTGAAATATGCTCAAACTGCCTGGGGATGTCACTAGACCCAAATCGCTCCACACTGTACTTCTAGTTGTCAAGGGCTTTCCCATACAAGCAGGAGATGGACCCTTCTGTCCTCAGAAGCTCAGAATTATCTCATGTTTCAACCCAACATGCTCGAGCTTCACTGAGTGTATTTCTTTTCGCTCTCCATGGGAACAATTGATTGATATATCAAGAGATAGATAATGGGATCTGGAGTTGGCCATTCGGTCCTTAGATCCTGCTGTGCCATTCAAGATGACTATAGCTGATTTAACTCAGTTCCCTTTTCCACCTCCCACTCCCCGCAATACCCTTTGGCTCTAAGAACTGTATCTAACTCCTTCTTGGAAACACTCAATGTTTTGACCTCAACTGCTTTCTGTAGCAGAGAATTCCACAAGCTCCCCACTCTCTGGGTGAAGACATTTCTCCTCATCTCAATCTATCCCATACCTTTAGTCTGTGAGCTGTAGCTGTGTACTCCCTGGTCATTGGGAACATCCCTCTTGCATTTACCTTGACTAGCCCTGATTGAATTTTATCGATTTCTGGCACTTCTGTTCCACCCCTTTCCCTAATTTGTCTAAACTCCATTGAATATAGCCCTCACCGATCCAGTCTCTCATCATACATCCCTTCGCTATCTCAGCAATCAGTCTCGTGACTGCTTGTTGTTGTCCGGCCTCTGAGAGTACTTAATGTGACAGCCAGATATACTTTCATGCTACAATTAGTTCCTTGCTCTTTATGAACAATATGTAGCAGACCTATTAGCCGAAACCAGTGTTCTCCAAACCTTTTCCCACTGTGACCCCCATTCCAAGGCCTGGAGATTGACACCTGTCTCAGCTCTTAATCCCACTTCAGGACCTGCCCCCACTTTGGGAAGACCTGCACTGTGCACACTGTTGCCCCAATGTTGGAGTCACACTGTTCTCCATGTCCCCGGTCACCTGGGATGTAAATTGTCCGGCTTGGGCTTTCCTTATTTGGCCGTGGGACTGTGGGAGAGAGATAAGTAGCAAACATTAGAGAGTGGAACATGAGCCACGAGGAGCAGAACCCTGAGATTGGCACCTTCATTCTGGATTCCCCCCCCCCCCATTTCTTTCCACATATGGGTGGTATGGTGGCTCCGTGGTTAACATTGCTGCCTCACAGCACCAGGGGCCTGGTTTGATTCCACCCTCGGGCAACTGTCTGTGTAGAGTTTGCACATTCTCCCCGTGTCTGCGTGGGTTTCCTCTGGGTGCTCCAGTTTCCTTTCACAGTCCAAACATGTGCAGGTTAAGGTGGATTGACCACTGGTGCAGTGAGCCAACATGCTTTTGTGCTGTAGGGTGTGGTTCTAGGGTGCCACACTCCCTCCCTTGTTCGGATGGGCTGGAACCTATTCCACTTCAAGGAGATCCCTTTCAGGGTTCTTCACAACAGGAAGGTTACTAACATCAGAAGCAAGGAAAGCTAACCCTTAGGGATTACATAAGCCTCTGAATTAGAACTAGGTCAATGGGTAGAGGAAAAGGTGAACCAAGCAATGACAGAATCAGTAATTATACACTCACATTTACAAACTTGTAAAGCTGTTAGCGTACACAAAGTGTTCACTTGTTCATTGTTCTTTTCATTTAAGCATTCTACTGATTACACTACTTCGGGCTGGAGCAACAAATTCCCGTGATGGTTAATGAATGAGTCTTCAAACATTTTTTACAACATAAGTTTCAGCTGGAGCCTCATACGATAGTTCCCTCCTTCTGCTGTTTGCAGTGTCTCCCTCCCTCCCTCTCTCTCACACTTTCTGCAGCATCGGCCCAGGTTTTTATGTTTACAGCCCCGGAGTGGGCCACACATTCTGCACTTGGGCAGGAGACTCTGACCAGCTAACTTCTACAAATCAAAGGAATCTTGAGTGAGAGTACAGAAAGAAACTCCAAGAACCCAAGATGAGAGGACATTCTGTGGTCAGTAATGAATTGTAAGTGGCTTTAGATTTTAAATAGAGATCTCTGATGACCTTTATGAGTTGGCTTCAGATGAAAAAGGAAGAATGGAAAGCCTTGCTTACTTTTGTCGATGAAGGACATTCTTCCATGCTGGTTCACATTTGGTCTTGTGCATCCAGCAAAAGGAGAGAAAATGTTACAATTGAAAATGCAATATCATCATCCAGGTTGATCAGAAAAATAACTGCTCACACAACAGTACGGTTTGATACTCATCCCTAACTCCACATTTCTAGCAAGCTGCATTTGATATATTGCCCCAACAATGCTTGATAGGCGGCACGGTGGCTCAGTGGTTAGTACTGCTGTCTCACAGTGTCAGGGACCTGAGTTCAATTCCACCCTTGGGCTGCTATATATGTGGTGTTTGCATGTTCTCCTTGTGTGTGCCTGTCCAGCTTCCAGGTATCCTGTGTCCTCCCATGGTCCAAAGGTGTGTAGGTTAGGTGGATTACCCACGCTAAATTGTCTGTAGTGTTGAGAGATGTGCATGCTAAATGGATTAGCCATGGGAAATGTAGGTTTATTGGGATGGGGTGGGTCTGGATGGGCTGCACTTTAGAGGGTTGATGTGCTCCTACAGCACAGGGATTCTATAATTCTTTTTACAAAATAGCCCATTTTGTGCTTTGAGATGGTATGAACTGCCGATGCTGAAGTCTGAGATAACAAGGTGTAGAGCTGGATGATCACGGCAGGCCAAGCAGCATCAGAGGAGCAGGAAAGCTAACGTTTTGGGTCTGGACCCTTCTTCAGAAATGGGGGAGGGGAAGGGGGCTCTGAAATAAGTAGAGAAAGGGGGGGAAGTGATGGAAGGTGGTTAGAGGAGCAGATAGCTGGCGGGAAGACGGACAGGTCAAGGAGGCGGGGATGAAGCCCGTACAGGTGAGTATAGGTAGGGAATTGCGTTGGGGATTGGTCAATGAGGAGGGAGGGTCGGGTAGGTGGGAGTGAAGATGGACAGGTCAAGGAGGCAGGGATGAGGCTAGTAGGTAAGAAGTGGGGGTGGGGTTGGTCAGTGAGGTGAGAGGAGCAGATAGGTGGACCATGTCAAGGAGACAGCGACTAGTCTTGGGATGAGGTTGGGGGTGGGGGAGCTTGTGAAGTCCACATTGGGCTGCAGGGCTCCCAGGCGGAATATGAGGAGCTGTTCTTCCAGCCTTCGGGTGGCATCATTGTGGCAATGGAGGAGGCCCAGGATAGACATATCGTCCTAGGAGTGGGAGGGGGAGTTGAAGTGGTTTGCAACTGGGAGGTGCAGTCATTTGTCACAAACCAAGGGTAGGTGCTCCACCAATGTGGTATATTGTATCCACTGTTCCCAGTGTGGCCTCCTCAGGGAGACCAAGCGGAGGCTCGGAGATAGCATTGTGGAGCACCTAGGCTCGGTTTGCAGGGCACCACTGGAGTTACTTCTCCAATACTTTGAGGTGCCTGCTGAAGGTTTTCCAAGTCCGTGAAACAGATCGGAGTCAGGAAATCATTGTGCTGGGTAGTCCATGGTCTAATTTACCTGTGGCACTACGGCTAACAGCAGCGCTGCCTATAATGAAGCATGTTTCTCTTTCGTTGACTCAATACACTCTTCTTATCCTGTTGTTTGTTACATTTGAACTGCTCTTCAGTGACATTCAAACTGCTCTGAATGACTTATTCAAAATCTTATAACAAGTTATTTGGGGCGGCACGGTGGCTCAATGGTTAGCACTGCAGTCTCACAGACCCAGGGACCCAGGTTTGATTCCAGCCTCGGGCGACTGTCTGTGCGGAGTTTGCACATTCTCCCCCTGTCTGCGTGGGTTTCCTCCAGGTGCTCCGGTTTCCTCCCACAGTCCAAAGATGTGCAGGCTAGGTGGATCGGCCATGTTAAATTGCCCGTAGTGTTCAGGGGTGTGTGGGTTATAGGGGAATGGGTCTGGGTGGGATGCTCCAAGGGCAGTGTGGACTTGTTGGGCCGAAGGGCTGTTTCCACACTGTAGGGAATCTAATATGAAGTTCAGAAAAGATTCACCAGGATGTTGCCAGGGTTAGGGAGAGAGGTTGAATAGGCTGGGGCAATTTTTCCCAGACCATCGGAGGCTGAGGGGTGACCTTACAGAGGTTTATAAAATCATGAAGACCAATCGATTGGGTGAATAGCCAAGGTCCTTTCCCCAGGGTGGGGGAGTCCAGAAGTAAAGGGGCACAGGTTTAAGGTGAAAGGGGAAAGATATAAAAGAGATCCAAGGGACAACTTTTTCACACAGAGGGATTGTGTGTGTATGGAATGAGCTGCCAGAAAGTGGTGGAGGCTGGTACAATTACAACATTTAAAAAGCATCTGGATGGGTATATGAAAAGAAAGGGTTTAGAGGGATATGGGCCAAATGGTGGCGAATTGGACTAGATTCATTTAGGATATCTGGTTGGCACGGACAAGTTGGACCGGAGGGTCCGTTTCTGCGCTGACTCTCTCTATGACTCGATGATTGTAAGTCCTGCCCTATTGCTAAGCAGAGTAAATGTAGCTAATATTTTGGAACAGTCACCCTTGAAACTGCCTGGTCCCCTGAATGTTACAATTTTTTACCCAGTGCTACCTCCTGTGGCAAAATTAAGCTAACAGAAAAGGACTTAATCATAAATTAATTAACAACAAAAATGCATCCTTGAACTCAATTGTACCAGGCTGAGGTTGGATTTTCCCCAAATTAAACTGTTTGTTTTTCTTCAGGGTAGTTTTTAATGACCTTCTGAATGCAGTTTTTCAATTCAGTTGTTCTGCGCAATGAACTCCCAGGGGATTTCTAAGGCTCCTTCAATGTCCTTCCCCAGGTTGCTTCCACAAATTGCATCGTCATATCGTTTATCTATTTATTATCTGCTGGTCATTCGTGACAATGTATACGCAGACACAAAAAAAACTACACGCTCTCCTCATGTGACATAGGGCCAATCCTGAAGTTTTACTTTGGGTTAATCACACACAGGAAGCTGACGTGATTCATCAGCTTGGTTGTCAGGGAGATACAAGGCAAATCAAAATAGAAATTAACAGAAGATTTATTTTTACGCAGAGGGTCGGAAGTGCCAGGAACGCCCAGCCAGGGGAGGTGCTGGAGGCCGATACAATGGCAATGTTTAAGAGGCATTTTGACAGCTCCATGAACAGCCGGGGAAGCAAGGGATACAGGTCATGTGCAGGCGGATGGGATTAGTTTAGAATGGCATCATGGTCAGCACAGACGTGGTGGGCCAAACAGCCTGTTCCTGTGCTGGACTCTTATACGTTCTATAGAACATTTGTAGAACATTACAGCACAGTACAGGCCCTTCGGGCCTCGATGTTGTGCTGACCTGTCATACCGATCTGAGGCCCGTCTAACCTACACTATTCCATGTACGTCCATATGCTTGTCCAATGACGACTTAAATGTACTTAAAGTTGGCGAATCTACTACCGTTGCAGGCAAAGCATTCCATTCCCTTACTACTCTCTGAGTAAAGAAACTACCTCTGACATCTGTCCTGTATCTTTCACCCCTCAATTTAAAGCTATGCCCCCTTGTGCTCGCCGTCACCAACACATTCTTTGTTCTAACAAACTTTCATGACTACAGTCAGTAGAGTCAGTAGCAACCTAGGTTCTGAGTCCAAAGATGGTCCATTCCTTAAAGAAACATCAGTGAACCAGGGTCTGAAGAAGGGTCTAGACCCGAAACATCAGCTTTCTTGCCCCTCTGATGCTCTGTTCATCCAGCGCTATGCCTTGTTATCTCGGATTCTCCAGTATCTGCAAATCCTACTATCTCAGTGAACCAGATGGAGTCTTCTTCACCAGTATAGAGAAATTTTACATTCCACATTTATAAATTGAATTTAAATTGTACCAGCTGCCCATGGAGGTATTTTAAGCACTATCTTTGGAGCATCACCCTCTGATTGTTAGTCCAGCAACATTGTCACCATACCAGAATCTCTGCTGCAGTAGATTATAAAGAACAGTGTATAACATATCTAATCTTACTTCCTGTGGTTCCTTTATGACAGTGTAATGGAATAAAAAGCTTCATTAATCCTGCGGGGCTCTCATAGCCATAGAGTCATACAGCATGGAAACAAACCCTTCAGTCCAACCAGTCCATGCCATCCATAATCCCAAACTAAACTAATCCCACCTGCCCACTGCTGGCCCATATCCCTCCAAACCTTCCCTTTTCATGACCTTATCTAAATATTGTAACTGTACCTGCATCCCTCACTTCCTCTGGCAGTTCATTCCACATACAAACTACTCTCTGTGTTAAAAAAAAGTTGCCTCATGTCTTTTTTTAAATCTTTCTCCTCTCACCTTAAAAATATGCCCCTTAGTTTTGAACTCTCCCCACCCTTGGGAAAGATCCTTGTCATTTACTTTATTAATCTCAATAAGGTTCCCCCCAACACCCTGCAATCTCGTGAAAATGTCCCAGCCTGTCCAATCAATCTTTATAATTCAAACCCTCCACTCCCAGCAACATCCTGGCAAATCTTTTCTGAGCCCTCTCCAGTTATAATATTCTTCCACTCACAGTCTTTGTAATTTTAAATCTGTAAGCTCTGGTATATCATTCTAGTAAATCTGGAATGTGCGAGGCTTAAAAAACTGGAGTTAGGTACATAACAGTCACCCTCTCGTAGAAACATCTTGAAGATCTCATTCTTGAATGCTTTACTGAAAGTGTGGTAACTGGCATGGCAAAATGTGAAAGAAAAGGAAAACTTGCATTTACATAATTTCTTTAATTTTTATTTCTTTATTCATTCACGGGTTGAGGGTGTCACTGGCTGGGCCAGCAGTTATTGAACATTCCTAATTGCCCAGAGGGCAGTTGAGAGTCAACCACATTGCTATGGGTCTGGAGTCACATGTAGGCCAGGCCAGGTAGGCAGTTTCCTTCCCTAAAGGACATCAGTATTTATGTATTTGTAATATCGCGCTTCCCAAAGTCCTTCACCTTCAGCAGAGTGCTTTAGAGATGTCCTTACTGAACTGCAATTGTATGCTCACAATTTGCCCACTATTAAGTCAGAAGTCACAAGCTTTTGGAGCATTCCTCCTTCGTCAGCTGAAGACTTGACTTCTGATTTTGTCCACCCCTATCCAAAAGGGGCATCCCCACGTCATGGCTGACACAATTAAAGCACAGCACAATCTCACATGCAGCAATGAGATAAAATAATCACACATTAATGATGTCCTTGTACTCTGATACTCTCTGTACTTTGATATCTCCTACTCCACCACAAACTTCCCTGCACTGACACAAAAAAATTCCACAAATCTTTAATGCTCATTTATAAGGGGAGTTGTCTACTTTTAAAGTGAAAGGCAGGAGGTTTGGAGGAGTCTTGAGGAAAGTCCTTTTCACCCAGAGGCTGGTGAGCGTCGGGAATGTACTGCTTGGGAGGGTAGTTAAGACAGGAATCCTCAATAACCTTCAAAAAAGACTTGGATAAGCACTTGCAGTGTCGTAACATTCAATAATAGTGCAGGTAGTGGGGCAAATGTAGGTAGTAATATATCCTTGACAGTACAGAATTGATGGGCGAAAGGGCCTCCTCTATACTGTTTGATTCTATGATGGGGCCACATATTATACCAGTACTAGTCGCTTGGTGGATCAGACACTGTTTAATCTCCTTGTTGAGCACTGCATGACAGAAGAATCTCTCTTGCCATGCTGTCAACCGTCCTTATCCTCCCTACTCCTGAAGGTGCCAGACCTCACTTAGTAACTAGGTACCTCAGCTGAGCATTGGGTCGTCATTTGGGAAGCTGGATGGAGAGGGCTGGGGCAATTGTGTCATAGAGTCATTGAATCCTTGCAGTGTGGAAGCAGGCCATTCGGCCTGTCAAGTCCAGACTGACCCTCTGAAAAGCATTTCACCCTCCCCCCTACCCTGTTGCTGTTAACCCTGCTCTTTGCCTGGCTAATCCACCTAGCCTGCACCCCCCTAGACACTACGGGGCAATTTAGCCTGGCCAAGGTCCCCCAACCCGCGCGTCTTTGAACTGTGAGAGGAAACCAGAGGCCCCGGAAGAAACCCATGCAGACACAGAGAGAATGTGCAAACTCCACACACACAGTCGCCCGAGGCTGGATTCGAACTTTCGGTCCCTGTCGCAGTGCTAACCACTCCTATTGAAACCCAGCATTGCATACTCCAAGTAGGGAATGTCAAAGACCCAAGCCAACATGACCTTGGTTCAACAATTTAGCACAACAAGGAGGGAATTTTCCACATAACAAGTTAACTTGTGCTGTTCAGGACAACAGTAGATCAACTTCTTTTGAAATAAACTATAGATTAAAATTGGCTCTGGAAAAAATAACAGCAGCATGTTTTGACATAGATGAATATGCAAATCAGTGGCATTGTTGTTGTTCTTGAGCCATAATGATTGACTCTGGGGAAACACTACATTCTTTACACTGTTTTGAGCACACCCATGTATTAATGTCCTATTCCAGCCACACCTCTATAAAGTACATTGGGTGAGACGGAGAGAACAGGTGATATTGAGTAGGCAGCCCATTGGCCACTTGTCTGATTCGGTTTGTTTGTTATGGCCATACTTCTAGTCTTCATAATATCTTCTCTCTATATACACTCTATGAAACAATTGATTAACGAGAATCCTAAGGACATTTTTAAATTCACTCACAGGATGAGCGCATTGCTTGCTAAGACAGCATTTATACCCCATCCCAGAGGGAAGTTAAGGGTCAACCATAATGCTCTGTGTCTGGAGTCACTTATAGGTTAGACCAGGTAATGATGGCAACTTCCTTCCCTAACGGACCTTAGTGAACTAGATGGGCTTTTCCTGACATGGTCATCATTAGACTTCTATTGAATTCAAATTTCACCATCTGCCATAATGGGATTCGAACTCAGGTCCCCAGGAAAATTACCTGGGTCTCTGAATTAACAGTCCAGTGATAATACCAGTAGGCCTTCAATCCCAGCTTCTACCACCCTTTTCTTGAACAAACAGCTTGAGCTTTCAATGTTTCCTGCTCTATAGGGTAAATCATCTTTTGTGCTTATCAGTAAACCTTATTGCCGGTCGCAGTTGAGAGAGCTAAAAAAGTGATATAATCCCACTCTTTTGTTTGAGAGAGACAGGTTTAACCTGAGGATCGTCGTGACCCAGATAAGGGGCAAGTTTCAAAAAGGCAGGACTTTCATGGTGACCTCAGCCAGAGTGGGAGCTGTTGGTATCACAAACCATCCAGGCCACTGAGCCAACTGACTCTATTGTATTGGGAGGACCGCCTGGTGTTCAATCCTCCAAACTCTTGGCAGGATTTGGCTTTGATTTTCTCAAAACAGGTTTTAAATAGCTGTTTCTACATTCAGCCAGTGGCAAACTGAAAAACCTGAGAACAAGAGGTGGTTACATCTGGGATGTGACTGGGTCAATCGTTAATATGCTTTCGAAAAGGAAATATTGACATCAGATTTTCCTGTTGACTAATGACTCATCCTTAATGCTTTCATGGTCATTTTCAAAATAGTTGACATGCATTTCCTCTGTATTTTATCCAAAAGCAAAAGTTTTGAACATTTTATTGCTTTGTATGATTCTTTTGAAAAGTTTAAACATTAATGGTGTTTAAATAACCTTCAAGCTTTAAGCCAAATGTATAATCTCACCAGATACTCCCAAGAAAGCCATCATTCCATCTATTGTATTTGTGCAGATGCTAACTCCACATGAAACAGATCTATTTTAATTCCATTTTCCCTGCTCTTGATAACCTTTCTCATGTTAGTTGTCAAATTCCTTCTTCTGCATGTTTGACTTTGCTTTAATAGCCAGTTGTCATGAAATAATATATATCTTAATGTGCTTGTACCTGAATGAATGCTTCTTAACTTATGGCTTTCTGCTCCATGTACTTTGGATCCTTTGTTACAGATTCAACAGATAGTGAAAATAAGCGCTCACTATTCATGTCCGAAAAACAATGTCACCATTTAGTAATAATATAGTGATGCAACTTTCTCCTTTTTCTATCTTTAGAAATGAGATTGGAATTGATAAAGCATCTGCTGTAGAGGAGAGGAGACCAAATATGCATAACCAGTCCAGGCATGTGGATTTATATGTTGTGTTGAATTTGCAATATATCAAAACAGTGGGATGATGGGAAGATTGAGAATCAAATTTTATCAGCTTCATCTCATTCTGCAACGTTACTGTCGACAACACACTCAAGAGACAGCTGTTCTGTTCTAAATAAAGAGTGGTAGCATTACTGATCACAGTTATGACAAGACACACAGCAATCAATGGTTATATCTTCCGCTGAGATTATAACAAGTGATATCTAACTCTCTCCTACTGTAACCAATACTGTCATTTTTATCATTACTGCCCGCTTGACTGGCTAAGTACCTCAGTTATTGCTCGGCCAATTTCCCAATCAGAAGATGATGGAATCAGAATGTAAATGGAAGCCAAACCAATACATTCAAGGTCCTTTTGGGTTGGGAGGTGTGGAATTTTCTTGAATAAGAGCAAAGGTGAGTTTTCCCTGGTGTTCCAGCCAAAATTAATCCCTCATTAACCAACATCACTGAAGCAGAAGATCTGGACAGTAACAGATTGCTGCTTGTGGGAGATTGCTGTGTGCAAATTGGCAGCCATGTTTCCTAAATTGCAACAACCAATGTTCTTCGGGGAAGGAGATCTGCTCTCTTTACCTGGGCTGATCTACATGGGACTCCAGACCCTTAGCAGTGTGTTTGACTCTTAATTGCCCTCTGAAATGGGCCACTTAAGGGCAGTTAGGGATGCCAGCAACACCTGCAACCAGCAGAAGAATATTTTAAAAATTTGACTACGCTTGATTTGTATTTCATTGGGTCATGACTGCCGTTTCCTCTTTAAGCATTGTCAAATTACAATCGTGATACTACAAATACAAGAAGAATTCATTGTTGGAGTTATTTTTAAGAGCTTTGATAAATTGATATTTAACATACTCTGTTTTGGGCACTGAATCTGGGGATCAACAAACTAAAAATTGGTTCACAACGTTCAAAATCTCCCCTCCCACTACCGTATCCCAAACCAGCCCAGCTCGTTCCTGCCTCCCTAATCTGGCCTTCCTCCCACCTATCCTCTCCTCCAACCTCAAGCCTCACACACACCTCCTACCTACTAACCTCATCCTGCACCCTAGATGTGTCCGTCCTCTCTGGACTGACTATCTCCTCCCTCCCTCCCCACCTACTCTCACCTTTACTGGCTCCATCCCCGCCTCTTTGACCGGTCTGTCTCCTCTCCACCTATCTTCTCCTCTATCCATCTTCTATCCGCCTCCCCCTCTCTCCCTATTTATTTCAGATCCCCCTTCCCTTCCCCCATTTCTGAAGAAGGGTCTAGGCCCGAAACGTCAGCTTTCCTGCTCCTATGATGCTGCTTGGCCTGCTGTGTTCATCCAGCTCTACACCTTGTTATCTCAGACTAAAAATCGGAATGGACATGGCACAGTTTCACCATTATTGATACCTGAACTTAAAGGGTTAAATTGTGAGACTAGATTGAGTAAACCCGGCTGGGATTTGGTGTGAGAGATAGTAGGAACTGCTGATACTGGAGAATCTGAGATAACAAGGTGTAGAGCTGGATGAACACAGCAGGCCAAGCAGCATCAGAGGAGCAGGAAGGCTGATGTGTGGTTCCTCTAGCACAGTGACTACCTGATGTGGCTATGAGCAAAGGACAATACAGCACAGAAGAGGCCCTTCGGTCCTCTAAGCCTGCACCAACATATGATGCTTTTATAAACTAAAAGCTTTTCACCTCTATGTGATCCATATCTCTCTATTTCCTGCCTGTTTATATATCTGTCAACGTGCCTTTTGAATGTTGCTATTCTATCAGCTTTCAACACATCTTCTCGCAGTGCATTCCGGACACTTACCAGCCTCTATATAAAAAAACCTGTCACTCACATCTCATTTAAGTGTAAGATAACAAGCTTTTCTGATGAAGGGTCTGGGCCCGAAACGTCAGCTTTTGTGCTCCTTAGATGCTGCTTGGCCTGCTGTGTTCGTCCAGCTTCACACTTTGTTATCTTGGATTCTCCAGCATCTGCAGATGCCAATATCTCATTTAAATGTAGCTCCTTTTACCCTAAACCTATCAATTGGCATTTCTACCCTGGGAAAAAGGTTCTCATAGTTTGTAAACTTTACTCGCCCTTCATCCTTTGAAGTGAAAACAAACCCGATTTGCCCAAGAGACAGTAGGAACTGCTGATGCTGGAGTCAGAGATAACACAGTGTGGAGCTGGAGGAACACAGCAGGCCAGGCAACATAAGAGGAGCAGGAAAACTGATTTTTCAGGTCAGGACTCTTCTCCAGAAATGAGGGAGTGGAACGGGCCTCTGAAATTAATAGTGGGGGAGGGCTAGTGATAGCAGATAGATAGTGGAGTGGATGGGTGGAAGAGAAGAAGGACAAGTCAAGGAGGCGGGGATGAAGCTAGTAAAGGTGAGTGTAGCTAGGTGGTCGTGGGGGTTGGCCAGTGAGGTGGGAGGAGCAGATAGGTGGGAGAGAAGATGGACAGGTCAATGAGGCTGGGATGAGAGAGGGAGCTGGTCTTGGGATGAGGTTGGGGCGTGGGGAGATTTTGAAACTAGTGAAGTCCACATTAAGACCATTGGGTTGTCGGCTCCCAAGGCAGAATATGAGGTGTTGTTCTTCTAGTTTCCGGCTGGCATCGTTTTGACACTGGAGGAGGCCCAGGATGGACATATCGCCCGGGGAGTGGGAGGGGGAGTTGAAGTGGTTCGCAACTGGGAGGTGTTATCGTTTGTCACGAACCTAGCGTAGGTGTTCTACAAAGCGGTCTCTGAGTCTCCGAGATACCTACCAACCTGCCCTCAACAAGCATCTTTGTCACTTCCACAAAAAACTCAACCAAGTTTGTGAGACTTGACCTCCCCTGCACAAAGCCATGCTGCCTATCACTAATAAGTTGATATTTTTCCAAATGTGAGTAATTCCTATCCCTAAGGATCTTCTCCAATAATTTCCCTCCCACTAACATAAGGCTCACCGTCCTGATATTTCTCAGGTTGTTCCTGTTGCCCTTCTTAAACAAAGGAACAATGTTGGCTATTCTCCAATTGTCTGGGACCTCTCCTGTGACTAAAATGAACACA
The DNA here is from genome assembly GCF_030684315.1 of Stegostoma tigrinum. Classification (NCBI taxonomy): domain Eukaryota; kingdom Metazoa; phylum Chordata; class Chondrichthyes; order Orectolobiformes; family Stegostomatidae; genus Stegostoma; species Stegostoma tigrinum. The sequence goes on along the minus strand of NC_081391.1, from coordinate 18,169,044 downwards.
AAGATTTTGTTCTAGGCCTCAACAATTTCCTCATCTGCCTCCCTCAGCATTCTGGGATAGATCCCATCAGCTCCTAGGGATTTGTCCAACTCAATACTTTTCAAAATATGCAACACCTCCTCCTTTTTCATATTCACATGTCCCAGATTTTGAACACACCCCTGTCGAGACTCACCATTTATCATGTCATCCTCCTTTGTGAATACTGTTGCAAAGTTTTCGTTAAAGACCTCATCCGCTTCCTCTGGCTCCAAGAATAAATATCCCTCCATTATCCTGAATGGACCTACCCTTTCCCAGTTTACCCTCTTGGTCCTTATATATGTATAAAACACATGGGATTTTCCTTAATCTTGTTTGCCAAAAATGTTTCATGGCCATTTTGGCCCATCTAATTCCTTGTCTGAGTTCTTGCCTGCTATCTTTCTATTCTTTGGGGGCTTTGTCTTCAGTTTCCTGAACCTTACATATGCCTCCTTTCTCCTTCTGGCTAAGTTCTTAATTCCTCATGTCATCCAAGGTTCTCGAATCTTATCATCCTTATTCTTCATTTTCACAAGAACATGCTGATCCTGAATTCTAATCAGATGGTCTTTAAAAGATTTCCACATGCCAGATGTGGGGTTTACCCTCAAGCTGCTGCACCCCCCATCTACATTCCTCAGTTTCTGCCTAATATTGTGGTAGCTAGTATTTCCCCAGTTTAGTACTTCCACCCAAGGACTGCTCTTGTTCTTATCCATTAGAAACTTAAAACTTACAGAATTATGGTCACTGTTCCCGAAATGCTCCCCCACTGAAACTCCAATCACCTGGCCGTGTTTATTCCAAAGCCAGGTCTGGTATGGTCCAATCCCTAGCTGGACTATTTACATATTATTTCAAAAAACTGTCTTGAATACACCTGACAAATTCTCCCTCATTCAAGCTCCTGTTACTAAGTGAGCCCCAGTCAATATCAAGGAAGTTAAAGTCACCAGCTATATTGTTTTTAAATTTTTGCATCATCTGCCCATATTATCACCCACTGGTCATTGGGTGGCCTGTAGTACAACCCAATCAAAATGCTTGCACCCTTCCTATTCCTTAACTCTACCCATATGGCGTTGCTGGATGAGCCCTCCAATGTGTCCTCCCACAATGTAGCTGTGACTTTTCCCCTAATCAGTAATGTAACTCTCCCTCCCCTTTTACATCCCTTTCTATTGTGCCTGAAACATCTACATCCCAGAAAGTTAAGCCACTAGTCTTGTTCTTCTCTCAACCCAAGTCTTGGTAATTGCTACAACATTAGAGTTAGATGTAATAAATCAATCTATAAGTTCATCTGCTTTATAATAAAGTGTGAAGCTGGATGAACACAGCAGGCCAAGAAGCATCTCAGGAGCATAAAAGCTGACGTTTCGGGCCTAGACCCTTCATCAGAGAGGGGGATGGGGTGTGGGTTCTGGAATAAATAGGGAGAGAGGGGGAGGTGGACCGAAGATGGAGAGAAAAGAAGATAGGTGGAGAGGAGAGTATAGGTGGGGAGGTAGGGAGGGGATAGGTCAGTCCAGGGAAGACGGACAGGTCAAGGAGGCGGGATGAGGTTAGTAGGTAGGAAATGGAGGTGCGGCTTGGGGTGGGAGGAATGGATGGATGAAAGGAAGAACAGGTTAGGGAGGCACAGACAGGCTGGGCCAGTTTTGGGATGCAGTGGGGGAAGGGAAGAGCTGGGCTGGTTGTGTGATGCATTGGGGGGAGGGGACGAACTGGGCTGGTTTTGGGATGCAGTGGGGGAAGGGGAGATTTTGAAGCTGGTGAAGTCCACATTGATACCATTGGACTGCAGGGTTCCCAAGCGGAATATGAGTTGCTGTTCCTGCAACCTTCGGGTGGCATCATTGTGGCACTGCAGGAGGCCCATGATGGACATGTCATCTAAAGAATGGGAGGGGGAGTTGAAATGGTTCGCGACTGGGAGGTGCAGTTGTTTGCTGCGAACTGAGCGGAGGTGTTCTGCAAAGCGGTCCCCAAGCCTCCGCTTGGTTTCCCCAATGTAGAGGAAGCCACACCGGGTACAATGGATACAGTATACCACATTGGCAGATGTGCAGGTGAACCTCTGCTTAATGTGGAAAATCATCTTGGGCCTGGGATAGGGGTGAGGGAGGAGGTGTGGGGGCAAGGGTAGCACTTCCTGCGGTTGCAGGGGAAGGTGCCGGGTGTGGTGGGGTTGGAGGGCAGTGTGGAGCGAACAAGGGAGTCACAGAGAGAGTGGTCTCTCCGGAAAGCAGACAGGGGAGGGGATGGAAAAATGTCTTGGGTGGTGGGGTCGGATTGTAGATGGCAGAAGTGTTGGAGGATGATGTGTTGTATCCGGAGGTTGGTGGGGTAGTGTGTGAGAACGAGGGGGATCCTCTTTGGGCGGTTATTGTGGGGGCGGGTTGTGAGGGAGGTGTTGCAGGAAATGCGGGAGACGCGGTCAAGGGCGTTCTTGACCACTGTGGGGGGAAAGTTGCGGTCCTTGAAGAACTTGGACATCTCCACTCCCGCACATCCCGACTTCTGTGATGTCTTATGACACTGCCTGTGAAGCCTGGTTTAGATTCAACAGACCTTGAAATCCCAGGTCAAGTCCAATCTAGGTTTTGAAAAAATGCAGTGGTCTCAGTGGTAGCACAACTGAGATGGGGAGAGAATCTCGGGGTAAAAGGAAATGTCAAAGTTACCAACAGCCGGGGTTTGCTGGTTGTGGGGCGAGTATGGGTCCAGCATAGGACCTGACATTGGTATGAGCATTGGCATCAGCGAGGTGGGCCCAGCAGTGAAGAGTGGCAACATTTTTGGTGGTGGGTCGAGCACAGGACCTGACATTGCCATAAGCATTGGCATGAGCAGTGAAGAGATGGTCCCTGAAGAGTGGCAACTCCTATGGTGGTGGGTCCAGCACGGGCAACGGTGATGCGGTGGAGGATGGGTGGAGGTGCGGTTCTCGTTCGTGAACCAACGCAGGGCTCATGGTGAAGGCAGCAGAATGAAGATGGGCTCTCTTTCAGCTACACCTTTTTATTCTTAAACTAGGTTGCATTTGGGAAAACATGGCCTAATTAGGGACAGTCAGCATGGCTTTATGCAGGGCAGGTCAGATCTTAGTGACTTATTGAATTTCTCGAGGACAACACGAAGGTGATGGATGAGGTTAGAGCAGTGGATGTTGTTTGCATGGATTTTAGTAGCAAGGTCCCTCATGGTAGGCTCATCCAGAAGATTAAGATGCTTGGGTTCCATGGTGACATGGCTACATGGATTCAGAATTGGCTTGCCCAAAGAAGACACAGGGTAGTGATGGAAGGTTGTTTTTCAGGCTGGAGGCCCATGGCTAGTGGTGTTCTGCAGGGATCCCTCCTGGGACCTCTGCTGTTTGTAATATATATCAATGACATGGATGAAAATGTAGATGGGTTGGTTAGTTTGCAGTGGAGTTCCGGATAGTGTAAAAGGTTGTCAAAGGATGCAGCAGGATAGGATCAGTTGCAGATGTGGGCGGAGAAATGGCAGGTGGATTTAATCCGTGTAAGTGTGAGGTGCTGCATTTGGGAGATTAAATATTAAGGAAAAGTATATGGTTAATGGCAGGGCCTGAACAGCATTGATACACAGAGGGATCTTGGATTTCAAGTAAACAGCTCCCTGAAAGTGGTCATGCAAGAGGATAGGGTGGTAAAGAAGGCATTTGGCATGTTTACCTTTATTGGTCAAGAAACTGAGTACAAGAGTCAGGGTATCATGTTGCAGCTTTATTGGGCCACTCTTAGATTATTGCGTTCAATTCTGGTCACCACATTACAGGAAGGATGTGGATGCTTTAAAGAAGGTGCAGAAAAGGTTTATCAGAATACTAGAGGGTACGAGCTGTAAGGAGAGGCTAGAAAAACTTTGCTTGTTTTCTCTGGAGTGGCAGAGGCTGATGGGAGACTAGATAGAAGTCTATAAAACGATGAGATGCATAGATCAGGTTTACAGTCAGAATCTTTTTCCCAGAGATAAAATGTCTAAGACTAGGGCGTATGCATTTAAGGTGAGAGGGGGAAAATTCAAAGGAGATGTGAGGGGCAAGTATTTTACACAGAGAGTGGTAGGAGTCTGGAATGCACTGCTAGGTTTGATGGTGGAGGCAGATACAATAGGGGCGTTTAAGGGACTTTTAGATGAGTACATGAACATGCAAGGGACGGAGGGATATGGACCAAGGGCAGGCAGAAGCGATTAGTTTAATTTGGCATCATGTTGGGTACAACATCGCGGGGTGAAGGGCCCATTCCTGTTCTGTACAGTTCTATAAAAACCAAAAGAAATGCTGTTAATCATGAACAAAAGCAAAGTTGCTGGAAAAGCTCAGCAGGCCTGGCAGCATCTGTGAAGGAGAAGACAAAGTTAACATTTCGGGTCTGGTGACCCTTCCTCAGAACTCAGTGATTAGCACTGCTGCCTCACAGCACCAGGGACCTGAGCTCAATTCCAGCCTCGGGTAACTGTATGTCTGGTGTTTGCATGTTCTCCGCATGTCTGCGTGGGTTTCCTCCAGGTGCTCCGGTTTCCTCCCAGAGCCCAAAGATGTGCATGGATGGATTGGTCATGCTAAATTGCCCACAGTGTCCAGGGATATGCAGGCTAGCTGCGTTAGCCATAGGAGATGCAAGGTCACAGGAATGCAGTGGGTCTGGGTGGGATGCTCTCCTGAGGGTCAGTGCTGACTTGATCGGCCGAGTGGCCTGCTCCCACACTGTAGGGATTCTATGAAGTAGACAATTCCAGAGATTCAGAATTTGCATGGGAAAAAAAATCTTATCTAAATTTTAAATGATCAGTCTCTTAAAGCTGTTTTCCCAGGTTCTAGTTTCCAGTTAGCTTATTGTCTCATTTGTCAAGCCTGTTTAGAGTCTTGTCTGTTTTAATGAGAGGTGGTTTAGTGGGCAGTGAAGAAGGTTATCTTAGAGTACAATGAGACATTGATCAGATGGGCTAATGGGCCAAGGAATGGTAGATGAAGTTTAATTTAGATAAATGTGAGATGTTGCATTTTGGTAAGACAAATTGAGACAGTTAATGGTACGGCCCTGGGGAGTGTTGCTGAACAAAGGGACCTAGGGATGCAGGTGCATAGTTCCCTGAAAGTGGAATCGTAGGGAGACAGGCTGGTGGAGAAAACATTTGGCAGTTTACTTTCATTGGTCAGTGCATGGAGTTGGGATGTCATGTTGCAGCTGTACAAAACATTGGTGAGGCCACTTTTAGAATACTGTATTCAATTCTGGTCTCCCTACAAAGGAAAGATGTTGTGAAATTTGAAAGGGTTCAGAAAAGATTTACAAGGATGTTGCTGGGACTGGAGAATTTGAGCTACAGGGAGAGGCTGAATAGGCTGGGGCTATTTTCCCAGAGCGTCGGAGGCTGAGGAGATTATAAAATCATGAGGGGCATAATTGGGTGAATAGCCAAGGTCTTTTTCTCCCCATAGTAGGGGAATCCAAAACTAGAGAGCATAGATTTAAGGTGAGAGGGGAAAGATATAAAAGTGACCTGAGGGGCACATTTTTCATGCAGAGGGTGGTGCGTGAATGGAACGAGCTGCCAGCTGCTGGAGTTGGGTATAACATTTGAAAGGTATCTGGATGGGTATATGAATAGGAAAGGTTTGGAGGGATATGGGCCAAATGCTGGAAAATGGGACTAGGTCAGATTGTGATGTCTGGTCAGCATGGACAAGCTGGACCGAACGGTCTGTTTCTGAGCTGTATGACTCTAACTTACCCATTACTCACTATAGTCAGGTTTCTCACTCCTACTATCTATTCCAGCAGGCCACAACTACAAAATGTAAGGTTTTTTTTGAAAAATATATATTATTCATTTAAAAAGAACCTTTATCTACGTACACCGATTCTAAAGCAGTCTTTATTTATCAAGAAAAACAAACATTGGATTTTGACATTCCCGGCAGTTGCAAAACCAGAGGTATTTCTTATTTCTTATTTCTACATATATTAGGCATTGAGAGGATCCGATAACTGTGCAGACCCTCATTATATTTCAGCAAAAAGATCTCAGACGGTGGTCTTTTCCCACTGCACGTTGGCATTGGCTGCCCCAAGCTTTAGTGCCTCCCTCAACACATCGTCTTGGGCCTTGGAATGTGTCAGTCTGCAATACTTGGTCGAGGTCACTCCTTGGTCTGGAAGTGCAACAAGTTTCAGGCAGACTAAAGACCATGTCCATTGAGTTAATGGTCCTCCAGATGCAGTTAATATTTGTCTCAGTGTGTGTCCTGGGGAACAGACCGTAGAGCACAGAGTCCTGCATGGAGTTGCGCGGGATGAACCTCAACAAAAGCCATTGCATCTTCACTTACCCCTGAGGGGCACTCATAGTTACAGAATCAGACAGCACGGAGACAGACCCTTCGGTCCAACCAGTCCGTGCCGACCATACTCCCAAACTAAACCCGTCCCACCTGCGTGCACTTGGCCCATATCCCTCCAAACACTTCTTAATCATGAACTAATCTAAATCTTTTAAACATTGTGAATGTCCACCACTTCCTTTGGAAGGTTATTCCACTCACAAGCCATTTCTGTGTAAAAAATAATTACCCTCATGTCTTTTTTAAAACTTTCTCCTCTCACCTTAAGAGTGTGCTGCTGAGTCTTGAAATCCCTCACCCTAGGGAAAAGACACCTTATCTGGGGGCGTTACAGTGGCTCAGCGGTTAGCACTGCAGCCTCACAGCACTAGAGACCTGGGTTTAATCCCAGCCTTGGGCAACTGTCTGTGCAGAGTTTGCATATTCTCCCCATGCCTGCATGGGTTTGCTCCGGTTTCCTCCCACAGTCCAAAGATGTGCAGGCTAGATGCATCGGCCAGGCTAAATTGCCCAGAGTGTGTGGGTTACAGCGGGATGGGTCTGGGTGGGATGCTTCAAGGGGCTGTGTGGGCTTGTTGGGCCAAAGGGCCTGTTTCCACACTGTAGGGAATCTAATCCATACCCCTCATGATTTTATAAAGTGGAGTGAGATGGAGTTTGACATCTCTAGATGTTTATACATTTAAGTCACATTTTATGACAGCATAACTCTTAAAGGACTATTTTGATACAGACCATGAGACGTAAAACATGAGTAATACCTGAATTCTGAGGAAGAGTCACCCTGGACTTGCAACATTAACTCTGTTTCTCTTCCCACAGAAGCTGCCAGACCTGCTGGGTCTCTCCAGCTCTAACTGTTTTTATTTCAGTAATCCCTTGAATTAAGAAGTGAGTCAGTAAATGTAACGGAATCCAAATGATAAAACAGTTCCTAAAGGGAATACAGAGAACTGATTTCAAAATCCAGAACTAGGCGTCATTAGGACTGAAATCAGGATGCACCCTTTCAATATAAACAATATCTGAAAAGATCTCCCTTTCTGAAGAAGGGTCTAGGCCCGAAACGTCAGCCTTCGCACTCCTCTGATGCTGCTGTGCTCATCCAGCTCTACACCTTGCTATCTCAGATTCTCCAGCATCTGCAGTTCCTGCTATCTCTCTCCCCCTAACGGTCAATAGGTGGTGGTGCATCGAGACTGAGATTAATAGAATTTTATCACAACGGGATATTGAGTGATACGGAGCTAAGGAAATAAATAGAGGGGCAAACATAGCTCCGCCAAGATTTAAATAAATGGTAGAACTGGCCCAGAGGGGCTGAATAGTCTCCTTCTGTTTCTATGGTCCCAAAGACATATATTTCAGCATGTTAAAGAAAATTACAAGCTAAATGGATTTGATCTTTTCTGTTCAGATTTTGCTTAGCTTTTTTTTGATACGTCCATGTTGACTGTGAGAATAGGATTTATTTCATGTCGTGTCTCCATCTTGTTTTATTGGCTTACATGTCAACATTGTTGATTAGCAAGGTCAAGGGACTACTTGTTGCAATGTCGTTGACCAGCTGATAATAATTTGCAACATTGTCACCCTTTCTGACATGTCTAGGGACTGCTGCAGTGCGAGAGGTCATAGAGTCTTAGACCTTCGGTCCAACTAGTCCATGCCGACCGTGCTCCCAAACTAAACTAGCCCCACCTGCCTGCATTTGGTCCATATCGCTCCAAGCTTTTCCTATTCATGTATTTATCCAAATTTCTTTTAAATAATGTTCCTGTAACCGCATCTGCCACTTCCTCTGGAAGTTAATTCTGTACATTCTCCATATAAAAAAAGTTGCCCCTCGTGTCATTTCTAAATCTTTTTTCTCTCACTTTAAAAACAAGCCCCTACTCTTAAAACTCCCTTCCCTCTTGCTGTCTCTCAGAAGAGATTTTAGACTCAAGGTCTCATCTTCACTCAAAAGTGGAAATAAAAGCTCCCAAGAATTTATTTTGAAGATAATTAACTGTATACGTGAAGACAAAGTTTGGTAGGTTTTTAAACATTGAAGACTTGAAAAAATAGGGGCATAATGCTAGAAATGGCATTGAGAAGATCAGCCATGATTGAGGTGAATTGTGAAGCTGCAATGTCCCTGTATTTATCCCTAAATCATAAAAACAAAATTGCTGGAAAACTCAGCGGGTCTGGCAGCATTTATGTAGAGAAAATAGAGTCAACATTTTAGATCCAGTGATCCTTCCTTGGGACTGATTACTCCAAGTGTCCATCCACTCACAGGCTGAGAGGTGGGTGTGTCAAAAGATTGAAGAAGACAGATTTTCTGGTCAGTCTTGCTTTGATGTTTGTGAACAAAGTCAGAAATCACACGACACCAAGTTACAGTCCAACAGGTTTATTTGAAAACAAGCTTTTGGAGCCTTAGTCCTTGTTCAGGTGTTTGTGAGATCTTGCTGTTTTCAAATTGGCTGCTGTGTTTTCTACAGTAAAAGTGGTCTACCAGGCAAGAGGCTTGTTCTTTCACTAGGAAGGGAGATGACTGATGATGGTTTAACCTGAGGGTCACCAACCTCAGATATGGGGACAGGTTGAGAAGGAAGGTTCTTTGTGTTAATCTCAGATGAGGCAGGAATTGAACCCATGTTGTTGGCATCACTCTGCATTGCAAACCAACCATCCAGCCAACTGAGCTAACCCACCACCCTTCCTGCAACAGTCACAACCCTTCAAGGGTATTTCATCAGTTGCAAAGCCCCACCGGCTGTGAGGGGCGCTACACAAATGCAAGTATTTCCTTCGAAAGGCTTGATAGAAGTTGATTAAATTATGAGTGGCACAGATAGGTTGAACAGCCTGAATCTATTCCCCAGGGTGGAAATGTCTAATCCTGGGGGGGTGGGGCATAGGTTTAAGGTGAAAGGGGGGAAAGCTTAAAGATGTGTGAGGCATTTTTTTTCACATAAGTGTGTAGTATGTGACTGGAGTGTGCTGCCAGACAACGTGGCAGAAGCAAATACGATAGCCATGTTTAAGAAGCATTTAAGACATGGTTAAAAATACATGAACAGGCAGGGAATAGAGGGGCATGGGCTACGTGCAGGGAGATGGGATGATTTTAGAATGGCATCATAGCACAGATATGGTGGGCTGTTTTTTTCTTTATTCATTCATTCAGAGGATGAGGGCGTCACTGGCCAGGCAGTTATTTATTGCCTATCCCTAATCGACCAGAGGGCAGTTAAGAGTCAACTACATTTGCTGTGGGTCTAGAGTCAAATGTAGCCTGGACCAGTTTGAGGATGGCAATTTTCTTCCCTGGAGGACATTAGTGAACGAGATGGGCTAAGGGCCTGCCAAAGGACCTGTTCCGGTGCTGTAACGTTCTGAGTAATCTTCCCAATCCCAGGGCACTAAACTTATTGCAGGAATTCATTCCTGTCTCAGGTTCATGTGTGGCATGAACTGCCAGAGGAAGTGTTGGATGCAGTTTCAGTTACAACACTTCGAAGACATTCGGGTAAATTCATGAGTACGAAAGGTTTGGAGGGATATGGGCCAAACACAGGCAAGTTTAGTTTGGGAACGTGGTCGGTATAGACTAGTTGGACCGAAGGGTCTATTTCCTAGCTGTATGACTGCAATTATGCACTTGGTTCCGTCCCAGTTGAAGTCAGTTCGATGCAAATGAAGAGACAAAATTCGGATTAACTGTGAGCAAGCACAGACTTGGCCACCAGTTCCATTTCTTCTCCGGGCTTCAGGTTTCCACACACACACACACACACACACACACACACACACACACACTTACCCCCCTACTCTCAACCAGATTTATGACTAAACCTCGTGTTCTATAGAAAATAGCGCACCTCCCACCTCCTTTTCCGAAGGCACCCGGATTGTGAACCGCACGAATTTTTTTCCAACCCACCCACCCATCTCTCAGCCTCTGAGTGGACGGACCCTGGATTAATCAGACGACACTCAATGGGTACTCCGCCCATAGAAACACACCACACTAACCGCTTCCCCTCCCCACCCCCCTCAGCCTCTCCTCCAGCACACGCAAGTTTTTAAAAAGATGATGGGTCTGTCAGCTCCTTGTCACTTGTGACACAGTCAGAGGACAGTGCTAGTCAGCACTAGAACAATTGGTAACTTTTCTCAAGTTGGCTTCAGGTAAGAGAAAACTTTCGTCAGACATTTTCAAACTGCACTTTTCTTTTTTAAAAAAGTTTTTGCAAAGTGCTTGCGGTGAAAACACCTCTGGATTGGTTTCAGCACCTGATTGAAATTGACATGGCCAATTTCTCTCCTAAGTTTCTGCATCGGATTGAAATTGAAACGAGCAATTTCTGTTGAGCGAGTCTCAACGTTTTAACTTTTTTTTCATGGAGTTCAGAAGAAAAATTGGGAGAGTCACTAATCTCCGAGGGATAGTCGCCTCCAACGCGTTGTGTGCGACAGGTTACAACTTTATTTCACCCCCTTGAAATGGGAATAATCTGTATTGATTCCTATGAATGACCGGGGTAGGGTGAGGGGGCAGTGAAACGGTGGTGTTAGGGATTTACGATAATCAAATTGAATTTTTATCTTCTCGTATCCTAACGTGTGCTACTCCCAGCAACTCCGGATAAAGCGCCCGCTCCACTCCGCTTCTTACCTGTCCCCATATTCCAGCATCTGCGGGAATTCGCGGCCGTACGTTTGTCAATTCTGAGGATTTTTTTTGTGAACTCAAATTCCTGGCCCACTGCCTGAGCTCGTTTCCGTATTTCGAACAAGGCGAGAGGCTTTGATTTATGAAGCAGCAACTTTCACTGAGAGAGACTTAGTTGTTTTGAAGTGAGTCTTGTTTTGAAGTGAGTCATGTTTATACAAGGTATATAGTCTGGACACACCTGTAGTATCTATTTCCACTTGATTTAATGGGGTGTGGACATTATTAGGTAGGCCTGCCTGCTTTTCATTGTCCATTTATTTTGTTTTAAAGGACTCGCCACTGCTGCCCATGTGGTGTCGATTCGACTCTCTTTGATAGAGAGTGTGTTCCAGGATTTTGAGCGGGTGACGAAGGAACAGAGTCTGATCCACACATATGGTGTGTGCCTTTAAAGTGGCTTTTTTCTAAATTACAAGGTACATTTTATCGACGATGTGACGAGTTGTTTCTCTCAACGTGCCGTTCTTTTTTTTCTTCCAAACCCCTCCTTTGACTCAAGTTTTCATTTGCCTGAACTAATATTCTTAAAGGTGCTTTGCCATCCAGCATGGTGAGTGGTAACCCTGATAACAAAGTGTCGAGCTGGATGAACACAGCAGGTCAAGCAGCATCTCAGGAGCACAAAAGCTGATGTTTCGGGCCTAGACCCTTCATCAAAAAAGGGGGATGGGGAGAGGGTTCCGAAATAAATAGGGAGAGAGGGGGAGGCGGACCGAAGACGGATAGAGGAGAAGATAGGTGGAGAGGAGAGTATAGGTGGGGAGGGGATAGATCGGTCCAGGGTGCAGTGGGAGCGAGCTCCCCTGAGGTTGGTCCGGAGGGAGGAGGGCAACTTCTTCAGGTTAGGCATCCTGGAAGAGGCTCTTCAGTGAGGTTAAAATTTTGATCAGAGATAATGGGAACTGCAAACCTATCCCCTCCCTACCTCTCCACCTATCTTCTCCGTTATCTGTCTTCAATCCGCCCTCCCCCTCTGTCCCTATTTATTTCAGAATCCACTCCCCATCCCACTTTTCTGATGAAGGGTCTAGGCCTGAAACGTCAGCTTTTGTGCTCCTGAGATGCTGCTTGGCCCGCTGTGTTCATCCAGCCTCCACACCTTGTTACCTCGGATTCTCCAGCATCTGCAGTTCCCATTATCACTGACTGGCAACCCTTCTGTGTTCGATGTGCAGTAGAAATGAACAGAAATTGCTGGAAATGCTCAGCAGGTCTGGCAACATCTGTGGCGAGAAATCAGTTAATGTTTCAAGTCCAGCGACCCTTCCTCAGAACTGTTTTGTTTGCAGTGTGTCCCTATCTCGTGTTGCCCCCCTGCCCCTTTACACAGATGTCAGTAAGGGGCAGGCCCACAGCTGATTTATTTCTTGACCCTTTTGCTTTTATTTAGCAAGGGGAACATAACGGCCAAGAATTCTTGTTTCACAGTGTCATTCATTGTCCTCTCGTGTTTGGTTTTATTTGGAGAGGGTGGGCATGTGGGAGTGTTGGGTAACTTGGGGATGGCTGGACTGTGGTACAAAACTGTGCTGGTGTCGCAGGTTTAATTCCAGTTACTGGCCGCGATGGTTCAGGGAGACTTGTAGACTTGTACAGACCCATCTGACCAAATCTAGTCCTGTTTGTCAGCATTTGGCCTGCAACCCTCCAAACTTTTCCTATTCATGTATCCATCCTTTTAAGTGCTGTAATTGTACCAGTCTCCTCCCCTTCATCTTGCAGCTCATTCCATACACTCACCACTCACTGCATGAAAAAATTGCCCCTTCAGTCCCTTTTATACCTTCCCCTCTCACTTTAAGCCTAAACTCCCTCTAGTTTTGGACTTCCCTACCCAGGGGGTAGGGAGGGGTGTGTGGGTGGGGGAACCTTGGCTACTCAACCTGTCCGTGTCCCTCATCATTTTATAAATCACTGAAGGTCATCCCGCAGCCTCCGATGCTCCAGTGAAAATAGCCCCAGCCTATTCGGCCTCTCCTGTAGCTCAAACCCTCCAACCCCCAGCAGCATCCTTGTAAAGTTTTTTTCCCGAACGCTTTCAAGTTTAACAACACCCTGCCTTTGGCAGGGAGATCAGAAAGGTGTTCCTCGTGTTATATGTTCCGTTGGCTCTCCCTGATGGAGACGGGAAGTTTTTCATCCTTTGTAGACTGTAACTATTTACCAGGTGTATTGCTATTTACCTCTTGGTATATTTTTCATAGTTTTTCCTCCTGGTCCAGCAACTTGCACAGCAGGTGCCGACAAGTGATGTGTGACACAACAAGACCCAAAAATCAATCCAGTCACTGCTCACCAAAGAGCCCTATCAGACTCGACATTAACTAATTCTCTGTCTCTGCACAGATGTTGCCTGATCTGTTGAGTGTCTCCAGCAATTCCTGTGTTTATTTCAAATCCCCAGTGTCTGTGGTATTTTGCTTTGATATATGTAACTGTATGCCCTATTGCTGGCACTTCCTGGTGTGTTCGGTGCTATTGTTGAGTTGACTATCTCCTGCTAAGCTCTGCTGGTTTAATTTCCACCTTGTAGAGTTTTCCCTAGGATTTGGGGGGTGGAGTGGGGGGAGAGATTTCATGACTCGGGACATACTTTTAAAGGTGAGAGGAGAGAGATTTTAAAAAAAAAAACACAAGGGGCAATTTTTTTTTCTACACAAAGCGTGGTTTGCGTGTGGAATGAACTTCCTGAGAAAGTGGTGGATGTGGGTACAATTACATCATTTAAAAGACATTTGGATAAGTATGTGAGCAGAAAAGGTTTGGAGGCATGTGGGTCAGGACCAGGCAGGTGAGACCAGTTTAGTTTTGGGGTTATATTCGCCATGGGCTGATTGGACCGAAGGGTCTGTTTCCGTGCTGTATGACTGACTGTGAGGGTATCAGGGTGAAGGCTGCTGTGTTGCGATCATAACCTTTTGTGTCTGTGTTACAGAATGGGCTGAATCCACTCCAGTCTCTGCTCCTGGTCCCTCTGTACATCCTGCTAGATGTGTGTGGACCTTGAATGAATTCATGACTGGCGCTGACTACCTCTGTGCTAGAGTAGGCTGTTAAGGGACGTATGGTAGCCTAGTGGTTACAAGTACTGGGCTAGCAATCCAGAGACCTGAATTTCTGCTCTAAAGAGGCAGGTTCAAAACTCATCAGCTTCGGAGAGAATTTGAGATGAAATAAATCTGAAATCAAAAATCTCGTCAGTCAGTCATCTTGAAACTACCAGGTTTGTTAACATCCTTTTGAGGAAAGAAATGTGCTATCCTTACCCGTTCAAGCATCTGTGTGACTCCAGATTGATGGCAATGTCCTCTGAAATAAACGTGCCCCTTCATATTCAAGATGTTAGCTCACCACTAATCCCTTGAGGGTATTTGGGGATGGGCGAAGAATACTGGCTTTGCCGGTGATGCCAAGAATCTGCAAAAGATGCTTGCTGTTGTTGTGTGTACCTGTTTGGATGTGTTATGACACACCTCTGGAGCAGGTGGGACCTGAGCCCAGGCCATATGGCACAGAGGTGGGATCACTACCGCAACTCCTTGAGAGCCATAGGATCGCTGTGTAGACTTGCCTGCTGCCTCCTTGGCGCTACAGCCATTGCTTCTTGTGCCCATATTGTAGAGCAAGAGGAAGAAGTGGCAGCATTGAAAGCACAATGTGTCAGCAATTGAAGTGTAGCTTAGGGATGTGTAGAGACAAGTACAGTGGTGACTGAATTATTTTTGCAATTCATTGGCAGAAGATGTTGATATCTGAGCTGCTGGCACACAACCTGATACTCCTATCGTTGGCATAAGGATGTCCCACCCTAGAGACACTGAATAACTACTTTTTAATAAAAAAACAAGTTTGGCACTCCTCCTGCAGCCCTCAGGAAATCCTGGCAATATTGTATCTTTCAGATGAGGCATTAATCTCAGGACTCCACTTGAATATAAATTTAAATCCCATGAAATAATCATGCATGGTAGTTCTCCCTGTTGTTCTGGCTAATGTTTATCCCTCCACTAATATCACTATCATGCTGAGTAGGCCACTCAGCCCCTCCAGTCTGCTGTGCCTTATGACTAATCATTTCCAATACTGTTCCATATTCCTTGATGTCTTTACTACAGCTTGTTTTGAAATTGTTTTCTCTGAGGGAGTTCAAGACAAATGACCACCCTGTGAAAGTTATCCCATTGCTGTTTTTGGGATTGTGTATGCAAATTCGATGCTCTGTTCAAGCCTTCAGATACATTGGGGTAGCACGGTGGCTCAGTGGTTAGCACTGCAGCCTCACAGCGCCAGGGACACTGGCTCGATTCCAGCCTCAGGCAACTGTCTGTGTGGAGTTTGCACATTCCCCTTGTCTGCGTGGGTTTCCTCCAGGTGCTCCGGTTTCCTCCCACAGTCCAAAGATGTGCAGGCTAGGTGGATTGGCCGTGCTAAATTGCCCGTAGTGTTCAGGGGTGTGTGGGTTATAGGGGAATGGGTCTGGTTGGGATGCTTCAAGGGGCGGTGCGGACTTGTTGGGCTGAGGGACCTGTTTTCACACTGTAGGGAATCTAATCATCAGTCCACAGGAATGGACGAGGTAAATAACTAGCTATTAGTCACCAAGAGGTGAGGCATAATTATGGTGTTCGCTGACAATCTTGTGCGGTTGTTGTAGCCTGTGTGAATTATTTTGTTTTGAAAGACCGCAACATTGCACACAAAGTAATATTGTGCCAACAGTGTAAAGCAGGTCTTTAACAGTGTTGCTGAACAAAGAGACCTTGGAGTGCAGGTTCATAGTTCCTTGACAGTGGAGTTGCAGGGAGACAGGATAGTGAGGAGGGGTTTGGTACATGGTACAGGGGTTTTGGTCAGTGCGTTGCGAATAGGAGCTGGAGTGTCAAATTGTGGGGTAGGAGAGTCCAAAACCAGAGTTAAGGTGAGAAGGGAAAGGTTTAAAAAGGACCCAAGGGGCAAATTTTTCATAAAGTCTGGTGCATGGAATGAGCTGCCAGAAGAACTGGTGGAAGCTGGTACAATTACAACATGTAAAAGGCATCAGTCTGGGTGTGTGAATAGGCAGGGTTTAGAGGCTAGATTAATATGGGACTGGATTAATTCAGGATATCTGGTTGGCATGGACGAGTTGGACCTAGGGGTCTGTTTCCATGCTGTACCACTGTTTTGTACTGTACAAGCCATGTTTTAGGGGTAGCTCTCATGTTTGAGATGGGAAATTGTGTTCAAATCTCACTCCATGGACTCGAGTCACAGCCCGGATGCTGTGCTTCAGAACTGAAGGAGTGTTGCCCTGTGTGTGCTGCCATTTGTTTGGATGAGATTCTTAAAGTCGAGGCCCCATTCACCATCTTGGAGAGGTGACCTTTCTTCCTTTTTGCTTTAAAAGGAGCAGCAAATCTGAAGAGGAGGTTGTGGGGTGGGGGGGGAACCTCAAAAATCTGATCTAGAAATGGGAGCTCGTTGTGTACAGATTTGCTGCTGCATTTCCTAAATTATGTAGGGACTAGGCTTGAAATAGTCCATTGTTGGCGCAGTGCTTTGAACCATTCCAGAGATTGTAAAGAGTTCGGTAGAAATGCAAGTCCATTTCTAAAGAAAGCGATCTTGAGTACATAGAATCATAAAATCCCTGCAGCGTGGGAGCAGGCCATTTGGCCCATCATGTCCACACCGACCCTCAGAAGAGCAAGCCACCCAGACTTACACCACTACTCAATCCCTGTAACCCTGCATTTCCTCCAGCTAACCCTCTTAGCCTGTACGCTATGGGCAATTTCCCATGGCCAGTCCGTGTAACCGGCGCAGCGTTGGACTGTGGGAGGATACTCACTCGGTCATGGGGAGAATGTGCAAACTCCACAGACGGTCGCCCAAAGCTGGAATCGAACCAGGGTCCCTGGTGCTGTGAAGCAGCAGTGCTAACCACTGAGCCACCGTGCTGCATTTACTTACCTGGATGGCTGGAAATAAGAGCAGGAGTAAGCCACTCAGACCCTCATGTCTGCTGTGCCTTGTGAGTAGATCATTTGTTGTTCATGTACCTCCATTATTTCCCACACTCTTCCATATTCCTTAATGTCTTTAGCACAGGTTGTTTTGAAATTTTTTTGAGGCTGTTGAAGACAAATGGACACATTCTAAGCCTGGCCAATTTTAAGAAGGTGGGGTAGGGAGGCTTTTTTCACTTGTTTGGCAATGAACCCACCTCCCAAGAGAGTCTGGATGCTGGTGGCATGTTCACAAATGGTGATGGTGTCTGGGGCTATATTTTGCCTCTGTTATGGGAAACCCTGGAAAAGGCATGAAATTTTCCCCAGTAAATGACCTAAAGATCTCGAATGAGGCTTCACCGAGTGTGATTGTTAAATATTCTTTTGATTATGGGCATGGTTGGCAATGCCAACATTTATTACCAGTCTGGAGTTGCCCTTGAACAATGTGACTTGCTGGTCCTTTTGTAAAGGACAGTTACGAGTCAACCACGTCGCTGTGGGTCTGGAGTTACGCGTAGCCCGACCATGTAAGGATGGCAGATTTCCTTCCTCCAAAGGCACTAAGTGAATGTATTTGTTTGGTTAGCTCAGTTGGTTGGATGCAAGGTGAAGCCAACAGTACAGGTTCAATTGCTGCTACTGACATGAAGGTTCTGCCTTGTCCACCTCAACCCTTGCCTGAGGTGTTGTGACAAACCATCTGACTTGCTCCCTTTGGTGCCCGTTCTCGAACGAGAGAGCAGCTCTATAAGCCCTCTGGGACTATGGTAACTTTACCCAAGCGAATCCAATGGGCTTCTGAGTTTTCTCTTAAAGCTTCTTTGAGATTTTTACTGAGCTCAGTTTCCACGAGCAGCCGTGGTGGGATTTGACCATGCCGTTAGAGCATTTCATAGCCACAGGTCTCGCCCAGTCTGTGTGACCAAAAAGGTGGATTTACTTTGTGGGGAAAGTGATCTCGTAAGATCAAGGGATGCGCTTGTCGGATCTGCCCAGCCTGAGATCCATCCTGCTGTTTACTGGATGGTGTGTCTCTCGTTTTAGCCAGTGAAGCCACGAGAGATTGGAGATTTGCACTGAAATAAATGTAATTGGCTGCTGGAAGAAGCCTAGTTCTTAAAATGTCAGAATAAACATTACAGGGTCCACCCTGAGAGGCAGTCCTTTACATCCCCTGAAAATCCTTGGCGGGGGGTGGGTAATAAAAGCCCTTTTGATTAGATTGTTTCCTCAAAAACCAAAATCCATATTACATTGCATCTTTCAGAACACTCCAGGCTATGAAATGTATGGGCGATGCAGTCACTGTTATAATATGGACGGTGAAATCTATGATTCATTTCCTTCTGTCAAATGTGCCAAAGTATTTTTTTGTTTTCTGCCTGAACTAAGGGGCTTTAATTATTCGTCATTCTACCTGGAGAGAGTGAGAGACTGAGCTGTAAATATTTGCAAACAACTTGGTTTCAATTGCAAGGCAGCATTCAACAGCAGCTGGTGAACTAACTTGTGCAATATGCTTCCTTTCTTTCCTGGTAGAAAGTCCCCAGTATTGGTTAAAAGGAAGAAATCTTGGGTTAGGCGTGGAATGTTGTTTGGTGGCCAAATACTTGCTATTTAGCGTTGAAAGTGCCCTCCCCTTTGAGAGTTCTTTTCTTAAAGATAAACTGTGCACTTGAAAAACCATTGCCTGCAAGGCTGTGCAGAAAAATGGGATTGGAATAGTGCATAGACATGATGGGCCAAAGGTCCCCTCTCCACGTGGTAAAAGCTCCGTAACTCTAAAGCAATATGTTGGGACTTAGATAATTTTAAACAGTTTTTTCTTCAATTCTTTCAGGGGATGAGGGTGTTGCTAGTTAAGCCTAGCATTTATTGCTCATCCCTAATTGCCCAGAGGGCAGTTAAGAGTCAACCACATTGCTGTGGGTCTGGAGTCACATGTCGGGCAGACCTGGTAAGGATGGCAGTTTCCTTCCCTAAAAGGACATTAGTGAATCAGATTGGCCTTTCTGACAGTTGGCAATGGATCCATGGTCATCATTAGGCTTTTGAATTCAAATTCCACCATCTGCCTTGGTGGGATTTGAACACAAGTCCCCAGAACAGTACCTGGATTTACAGTCCAGTGCTAATACCACTAGGTCACACCACCTCTGCTGCTTGATTTTTATCCCTTTCCTGTGTTCCCAAGATGTTGAAAGGAAAGTTAACGGATGATGTAGATCCAGTGACCTGATACACAGATGTGGATTCTGAAGTAGCGACAAATGACTGACTGTGTTCACAGAGCAGCCATTGTTGAACATGTTCGGCTTCCAGCAGCTTCAAAATGGCAGCTGTTTTTGGGTTGGAAAATCCTTCCACCCCCACCCACTTGTTCCCCTCACGTTAGTTCCTTCATTGTCACTAATTTGGCAGACTTCCAATAAAGATTCAAGCTTCTAATTCAGAAAAATGAGAAATCTGGGACTTGCTCGTTACCAAATTGCTGAGCACTTTTGACTTTCCAAGGTTTAAATCTAACTGGATTGATGGATTATTTCAAAGCTTTGTCACCTATTTTTTTTTTGAAAAGGGATCTGGTTTTAATTGTATTCCCTGCTGTAAAAAGAGTTGAATGAAAACGGATCATGTCTAATTACAAAAGCTCTTTCTCCGACATGTCTTTTCACTATCCTTGGCGTGGTGCAGTCTAGAGCATTTTTCTGTTAAATGTTTTTGGATTTCTTTCTCTTTTGTGCTTCTCTCAACAAACTGAGTGAGTGGTCATTGTGAGACCCAATTAAGCAACTGGGCAGGATTGAACATACAAACAGATGGCACCAGTGTCGGTTTAGTGATGCCAGTAGATTGGCACACTGTCTTCAACCTGTCGCTGCAGGGCAACAGAGTGTCTAACCTGGTGTTCTGTTGTAATTTTTAAGGAGCTGAAAAGTCTTTAATGGTGGAATGCAAAGTGTGGAGATGTTGAGATGAAATTTTATCATGTATGTCCGAAGAACTCATTAAAGGAGCAACAAGGGGCAGTACAAGATCTGATTGTGAGTACCTATTCTATCCTTTTAGATTTTTGTCACTTTGAGGTGATAAGACCCTCCTCCGTATCAGAGAATGAGAGACAGTAGTTGTGGTGGCGGGGATTGGTTTGGTTTCTAATCACTAAATAATAATGCTTTCCTTTTCTGGATTTTGTAGAATCTGAGGAGGTAGCCCATCGAGCCGGTGCAAGCTCTGAGGGAAAATCTTAAACCACAGCTGTGATCCTTTTTTTAAACTTTGATCCAATTTCCATCTGCAATCAGAAGAGATTTACAAGGATGTTGCCGGGGTTGGAGGGTTTGTGCTGGAGGGAGAGGCTGAGTAGGCTGGAATAATCTTCCCTGGATTGTCAGAGTCTGAGGGGTGACCTTTATAGAAATTAATAAGAATCATGAGGAGCATGGATAGAGTGAATAGTCAAGGTCTTTTTCTGAGAGTAGGGGAAAGTCAAGGGTGTAGGATTAAAGTGAGGGGAAAGATGTACAAAGGGACCTTAAGATTAAACTACCCTGCATAACTACATTTCTCTATCAAAGAGTAGGATAGTATGTCAACACAACATCATGGGCTGAAGGGCCTGTACTGTTCTATGTTCCATGGACCTGAGAGGAAATATTCCTTCAGAGGGTGGTGCATGATGGAATGTGCTGCCAGAGGAAGTGGTGGAGCCTGGTACAATTACAGCATTTAAAAGGCACCTGGATGGGTATGTGAATAGGAAAGTTTGAGAGGGATATGGGCCAAATGCTGGCAAATGGGACGAGATTAATTTAGGATATCTGGTTGGTGTGGATGATTTGAACCGAAGTGTCTGTTACTGTGCTGTACATTTCTATGATGAAGACGGACTGGGTTTGAGAGATACTAGAATGCTCCCTGCCTGTTGTAGTTGGTTACACAACTGGCTTTCACAGTGGAGTGACTCCAACAGCACGGACTCAATTCTCATACTGGCTGAGGTCACAGTGAAGGCTCCCACTTTGTTAACCTCTCCCTTTGCCTGAGGGTGCGCTGACCCTCTGGTTAAGCCACCACCAGCTGCCCTATGGTTCTGAGTCTCGTCACTTTATCTGTACCTTGGAGTGATGGATAATCACAGTTGAGGCTCTAATCTTGAGGAATTGCAGAGATCCCTTGATTTCCAGGGAGAAGGCAGGAGAATAGAATTGAGAAACACATCAGCCATGATTGAATGGCGGAGCAGAGTTGATGGGCCAAATGGCTGAATTCTGCTGCGATGTTCTAGGTTCCGTTTTTGAATCCTTCCTGCTCTTGCTGCCTGCTGTCGGTGTGCTGGAAGGATTTACAAGTTAATAATTAGGCATACACGTTGGCTGCCTCACTTCCTTCGTTACGATTTCACATGGCAAAGCTCACAAATGATACTAAAACAGATGGGAAAGCAAGCAATCATGAGGCGATTGAGTTTACTGTTGGATATTGATAGGCTCAGAGAATGGGCCAGATTCGGGGAGATGGATTTTAACATGGATCAGTGCGAGGTGATCCATTTTATCAGAGAAACAAAGGGGTGAATTATTATGTAAATAGGAAGCATATTCGAGGTGAGTCAGTGTGGAGGAATTTGAACATCTTTGTGTATGAATTGCAAGAAGTGGATATGCAGCATATAATCAGAGGCAAATGGAATCCTGGCACTTATTGCAGAAGATTATAAAAGTAAGGAAGTGTTGTTACAATTATATAAGGTGTTGGTGAGACCACAACTGAATATTGTGTCCAGTTTTAGACTTTCTTTAAGAAGGGATTTGAGGCATTGGAAGCAGTTCAGAGGAGGTTAAACAGGTTGATTCCAGGGATGAAAGGGCTGTCGTACAAGGAGAGCTTTGACTAGCTTGGGCTTGTATTTGCTGGAGTTCAGAAGATTGGGTGGGGGTGGGAGGTCTGATTTGAGGTATATAACATGCTAAAGTAGATAAGGTGGATGTTGAACAGATGTTCCCTCTTGTGAGAGAGTCTCGAACTAGAGGTCATGGATATGGAGCGAGAGGATGGAGGTTCAAAACTGAGATGAGGAGAAACTGTTTCGCTCAGTGGGTTGTGAATGTGTGGAACTCACTGGCCCAGAGTGCAGTAGGGGTAGAATCAATTAATAGATTCAAGAAAGAAATATGCTTGTTTCTGATGAAAATCAGGATAAAGGGGCTATGGGGGAAACGGGCAAGAAAGTGGAGTTGAGACCAGGATGAGATCAGCCAGGATCATAAATGGCAGAGTGGGCTTGAAGGGCTGAATGGCCTACTTTTACTCCTAATTCTTACGTGCATTATAACAAAGGCTACATTTCGAAGATACTTCGCTGAAAATCAGCGTGAGAATTCTGGTGGCTGTGAAAAATGCTGCAGAAATGCATTTGTCTACAAACTGGCTTTGTTTCTCTGTATTTGAGAAAGTTGAGCAAGGCTCCCATGAGTTGATTCATCTTTTTTTCTACTGCCAGTTGGTGGTACAGGAGTTTGGTGAAGGATTGAGTGAAGTTTGATATTATTTTTGAGAGGGGAGAGGAGTGGGCTTTCATTAAGGGTTTCACATTTCCATGAAGAATTGTTTACGTAAAGTATAGGATAGGGAGAAGGTAGTGAAACTGCTAGAAAGATCACCCTGGACAAATCACTGACTGTGAGGAGATCTGTTTGGACAGCATGCTTCTGGGGAAGGGGTAGAATTGGGGATGTTGGAGTTTAGCAATAGTACCCATTTCAGCTTCTCCTCTCCCCCACCTCTCAAGCAATGTAATGGGAGAGTAGGACAAAGATGGAAACGAGTGTTTATTCTTCAAAAGGAACAGAAACGAGGAATTCCTTGATGCCCTTGGTTTTTTAAAATTTCTGTTTAAATAATAAATCTGTTGTAAAAATTGTTATTTCTCAGGTGGCTTTCTTCCTGGCTATATTTTTATCAACAAGCTCTCTCGCTTGTCAGTTTGAAGGATTCCAACCGCACACTACGACCTATGGTTCAGCAATCGAGACCCTGGTGAGTTGAAGAGGGTGGAAACGCGTGCACACAAACACTGGTTTGGCTTGGGAAGGGGTTTAGTTTTTACTTGTTCGTCAAATTATTCAACCCTCCAAGAGGCCATTGAACCCTTTGGGCCTGTGATAGCTCTTCACAACAGCCATGCATTTATGCCTGCTTCTCTCTCTACTAGATTAATACCTGGAACGAGCAAATTGCCTCATGAGGTAAAAATGAGGCTAGTCCTGTATCCCGTGGTGTATAGAAGAGTCAGAAGCATGTTAGATCCTGAGGGGACTTGACTGGGTGGGTGTTGAAAGGATGTTTCCTCTTTGGGGGGGGAGCAGGTAGAATCTGGAACTAGGAGTTGTAGTGTTAAAAATAAGGGGGCACCCATTTAACAGATGAGGAAGCATTTTTCTTGAGGCTTGAGTGTCTTGGAATTCCTTACCTCAAAAGGCAGTGGTTGGAGATTCTTTAAATATTTTTAAGGCCGAGGTCGGTAGATTATTGATGACTGAGGATGAAACAGTATCAGAGAGCAGCCGTGATCTTATTGAATGGGGGAGCAGGCTGGAAGGGCTGAGTCGCCTACCTTTGTTCTCTCCCAGGTCCCCTGCAAATCCGTCCTTTTTTTGAAATGTTTATCCAGTTCCCTTGCTGGACGATCACAATTGAATCAGTTTCTGCTTGCTGTTTTGAACGAATTTAAAAGTACAGCACAAGAACAGACCCTTTGGCCCTCCAAGTCAGCGCTGACCATCATGCCCTAATTAATCAAAAAAACAAACCTGCCATTTTATAATCTTCGTTCCCTCCACTGTCTGCATGCATCTTAAAAATCTTCGATGTACTTGCATCCACCACCTCTTCTGGCAGTACATAGGCTGTTAGCACACTGTGAAAAATGTCCCTCGCACATCTCCCTTAAACTTCCCCGTCTCTCACCTTGAACCTGTGCCACCTTGTATTTGAAACTTCAACCCTAGGGCAAAAGAGCCTCTGACTAACCACCATATCTGTGCCTCATAATTTTGTAGACTTGCATCAGGTTCCCCCTGCGCGCACCCCACCACCCCCCCCCCCCCCGGGCCTCAGCTGCCGTCTTTCCAGTGAAAACAATCCTAGTCCTTTTAACCTTTTCTCCAAGCCGATGCCCTGGAGACCAGGCAACATCCTGGTGAACCTTCTCTGCACTCTTTCCAAAGCTTCCACATCCTTCTAGTGGTGTGGTGACCAAAACTGCATGCAGTGCTCCAAATGTGGCCTAACAAGGGTTTGTATAGCTGCAACATGTTTTGCCAATTCTTGTACTCCATGCCCAGGGCGATGTAGGCAAGCATGCTATATGCCGCCTTAATCAATTACCTACCTGTGTTGCCACTTTCAGGGGACTGTAGACCTGTACATCCAGATCCATCTGAATGTTAGTGTCCTTAAGGGTGCTGCCATTAACAGCATAATTTGATCCACAAATGCATTGCCTTGCATCTGTCTGGATTAAATTCCATCTGCCATTTCTGTGCCCAGGTCGCCAATTTATCTGTCCTTGGACAATGATCACAAGAATTTTCGAAATTCTTCTTTTGCTCCTCACTCCAAAGAATGCTGGCGTTCTGAAGAAGAGTCTTATTGAACCGTTTTTGTCTGTCCACAGCTGCGACCAGACCTGCTGAGTTCCTCCAGCAATTTGTTTTTATTTTTTGATTTCCGCGTTCGTTCTCTTACTGAAGAAAATCCTCAGCAGGTCTGGCAACATCTGTAAAGACAGAAATTGAATTGGTGTGCTGTCAGATCTGGCAGAGGTCGGCAATGTAATAGTTTCTTTTTAATGCAGAACCATACCTTTGTCTCTCCTTTGTTCTTTTTGCTAATTGTCTTAAAATCTGTATCCAGTGGTTACACATTCTCCTGGCAGTGAAAACAGTTTCTCCTTGTTCAGTTAATCAAAATCTCTTCTTAAATCAAGAATAATTCCATTAAATCTCCCTGATTCACTTTCTTTATTCATGGAAAATAGTCCCAATATTCCTAGGCCATGGAATCACAGCCCTTGGTAAATCTCAGGGGCCTTCTCCTAAACTGAGCATTTTTTTTGTGAAATTCACCATCAGTATTGGATGTGCTGTCTGTCCTTCTCTTGAAATGGATTGGAGAGATCCTGGCTGGAGTCTTTTTTTTTTTTCTGTCCTCTGAAAGGTGATGCCTCCCATGGTCGCAATGACTGCCAGCCAGGGAGGTGACAACTCAGCTTTGCCATGCCACTGGACGGACCATGTCATGTTTCCTCTTAAGCTGGGAGTCTCCATTCCAGCTCCAAGGAGGAGAGTAAAAGTTTCCAGCTTATGTCGGTGCCTGCTTAATGGCAGGTTCACAATGAAGCCACGGCCTTCACTGAGCTTAGGGGTCCGACAGCATAAGGTGTTGGAGAGTGTAGAGCGCGAGACCGTAGACTCGGAAGAAGTTTTCAGCTGCTTAAGAGGCAAAAGTTCCTTCGAGCGGGCGGTAAATCTTTGGAACGGCCTATTGGTGTATTTGGGACAAATCAGTAATCTGGTTCTTTAAGTACTTGGGTGATGGTGCAGGGATGTGATGTTGATAGAAATCAGCCGTATTGAATGATGGAACCAGCTAAAAGGGCCACCTCCCGTGTACTTTGTATGAAAACTGAAATTGCTGGAGAAACTCGGCAGCTCTGGCAGCATCTGTGGGTAAAACATGAGTCAGAATTGTACTTCAGTCCAACTTGTCCATGTCAACTAAGTATCCTAAATTAATCTAGTCCCATTCCCTCTTAACTCTCCTCTTACCATTCCAATATTGTAATTGTACCAGTCAGTATCACTTCCTCTGGCAGCTCACTTCATACACCCACCACCCTCTTCATTGAAAAAGTTGCCCCTCAGGTCCCTTTTAAATCTTTCCTTTCTCACCTTAAACCTATGCCCTCTAGTCTTAGGACTCCCTGTGCCCTGGGGAACAGACATTGGCTATGGGCTCTAAACATTGCCTCTGTTTCTCTCTCCACAGATGGTGCCAGACCTTCTGAGTTTGTCCAGCACTTTCTATGTTTTTTTTAGATCTCTGGCAATTGTAATCCTTTGTTTTCTTCTTGTGTTCTCATGTGGGCTGGTGATAGGACGTTGTGGTTGGCTTGGAGGCAGGAATAAGTTCTGTTCTCGACTAAAAATAAGTCGAAAGAGGTCAGTGTGCATACATTGCCCAATAATGGGCAGTCTCACTGGAGTGAAATCAGGAAATAATTTTTTTAAACTAAAGAATGAAAAGTCTCTTCTGCTAGATGCCCCTTATCCCATCGAACGTCACCTTGGTCAGGGGTAGAGCTTAGAAATAGGAGAATAAAATTGGGATGCGGGTCTGCTGTGATCTACTTAAATGGCAGACCAGGATTGAAAGGCTGAACAGCTTCCTCCAGGTAACTTTTTTTTTTGACTTAAAATGCAACTGTTCCCCATCGTTTTTGGTCAGTTGAAAACCTGGTGCCCAATGAAGTTGGTGGCTCTTTTGTTAAAGAAATGAAACACTGAAATGTCAGCATGCAATCGATGATTGCCTTTTCTCTTTCCTGCTGTGGTCAAAATTTTGCTTTTCATTTATTTCAATTGAAGCGCGACTCGTCAAAATTCATGAACATATTTGCGAGGAGAAATGGTCTTTGAATCTCATTTTGGTTTCTTTATTTACAGAGGACACATCTCCCGACAGACTACAACCTCACTGTTTTCCTGCAGGACGCCACCAAACTGGTAGGTTTTCCAGGATTATTGTCTGTTGCAGGGTGGTTGTTAATTTGTGGGGCGGGGAAGCTATTAGCCTTGACTGGTAAAAGAGATATTTCTCTCGCGCTCTTCCCACCCCCCCCCCCCCCCCCCCCGTGCCGTATGCCAACAGGGTCCCCTCATTTCCTATCCTTTCCCTGTCATTGCTGCTTTGTGGGAGCTTGCTGTGCACAACTGGTTACATATTGCGACAATGCTTAGTCTTGAAAATGTAATGTATTGGCCCTTAAGTGCTAGGGGACAATTTAGAATCATGAAATTCTCCCTGTAAAATGCAAGCAGTTTTTCCTGATGCTATTTGTGCAATGAAACTTCCTAATTATAATCTTTAAAAGACCTCTGGATAAGTACACAAATAAAAACATTTGGAGGGACACAGGCCAAGCGCAGGCAGATTAGTTTAGGATTATGGCCAGCATGGACTGGTTAGACTGAAGGGTCTGTTTTCTGCTCTGACTCTAAGACTCTTTTTATTCAATCATGGGATGCGTGCAACAATGGTTAGACCTGCATTTATTGCCCATCCCTAACTGCCCAGAGGGCATTACTGTGGGTCTGGAGTCCCATGTAGGCCAGACCAGGTAAAGATGGCAGTTTCCTTCCCTAAAGGGCATTAGTGAACCAGATGGGTTTTTCTGAAAATCAACAATGGATTCATTGTCATCATTTGACTCTTTTTTTTTAATACTAGATTTTTTTTAAAAAAGTCAAAATTCCACCATTTGCTGCGACTGGGTTCAAACCCAGATCTTCGTAGTATTAGCTGGCAGCATCTGTGGGTAAAACATGATAGTCAAGAGTTGCTTAGTAGTCCAGTGATAATACCACTGGGCCGTTCCTTCCCCAAAGCCTAGAACTCTGAGTGATATTTATGCTCTTACACCTTCAATCTGGCTTGAAACCAAAACACCATGCATGAAATACTGAGATACAGGCTACTAGACTAGGTGGGATTGAGGTTCACAAGGAAGAGGTATTAGAAATCCTACAGAGGATGAAGATAGATAAGTCCCCTGGGCCAGATGAGATTTATCCTAGGATCCTCTGGGAAGCCAGGGAGGAGATTGCTGAGCCTTTGGCATTGATCTTTACCTCGTCATTGTCTACAGGAATAGTGCCAGACGACTGGAGGATAGCAAATGTGGTTCCCCTGTTCAAGAACGGGAGTAGAGACAACCCTGGTAATTATAGACCAGTGAGCCTTGCCTCAGTTGTTGGTAAAGTGTTGGAAAAGGTTATAAGGGATCGGATTTATAATCATCTAGAAAAGAATAAATTGATTAGGGATAGTCAGCACGGTTTTGTGAAGGGAAGGTCGTACCTCACAAACCTTAGAGTTCTTTGAGAAGGTGACCAAACGGGCAGATGAGAGTAAACTGGTTGATGTGGTGTATATGGATTTCAGCAAGGCATTCGATAAGGTTCCCCACAGTAGGCTATTGTACAAAACGCGGAGGAATGGGATTGTGGGAGATATAGCAGTTTGGATCGGAAATTGGCTTGCTGAAAGAAGACAGAGGGTGGTAGTTGATGGGAAATGTTCATCCTGGAGACCAGTTACTAGTGGTGTACCGCAAGGGTCGGTGTTGGGTCCACTGCTGTTTGTCATTTTTATAAATGACCTGGATGAGGGCGTAAGAAGGATGGGTTAGTAAATTTGCAGATGACACTAAGGTCGGTGGAGTTGTGGATAGTGACGAAGGATGCTGTAGGTTGCAGAGAGACATAGATAAGCTGCAGAGCTGGGCTGAGAGGTGGCAAACGGAGTTTAATGCAGACAAGTGTGAAGTAATGCACTTTGATAGGAGTAACTGGAAGGCAAAGTACTGGGCTAATGGTAAGATTCTTGGTAGTGTAGATGAGCAGAGAGATCTGTGTCCATGTACACAGATACTTGAAAGTTGCCACCCAGGTTGACAGGGCTGTTAAGAAAGCATAGTGTTTTAGCTTCTATTAATAGAGGGATCGAGTTCCGGAACCAAGAGGTTATGCTGCAGCTGTACAAAACTCTGGTGCGGCCGCACTTGGAGTATTGTGTACAGTTCTGGTCACTGCATTATGAGAAGGATGTGGAAGCTTTGGAAAGGGTGCAGAGGAGATTTACTAGGATGTTGCCTGCTACGGAGGGAAGGCCTTACAAGGAAAGGCTGAGGGGCTTGAGGCTGTTTTTGTTAGAGAGAAGGAGGTTGAGAGGTGACTTAATTGAGACATATAAAATAATCAGAGGGTTAGATAGGGTGGATAGGGAGAGCCTTTTTCCTAGGATGGTGACGGCGAGCACGAGGGGGCATAGCTTTAAATTGGGTGAAAGATATAGGACAGATGTCAGAGGTAGTTTCTTTACTCAGAGTAGTAAGGGAATGGAACGCTTTGCCTGCAACGGTAGTAGATTCGCCAACTTTAGGTATGTTTAAGTCGTTATTGGATGAGCATATGGATGTACATGGAATAGTGTAGGTTAGATGGGCTTCAGATCGGTATGACAGGTCGGCACAGCATCGAGGGCTGAAGGGCCTGTACTGTGCTGTAATGTTCCATTAAAAAAAAATGAAATGATATAAAAACAGTGCTGGACATACTCCAGATTTGTTGGTTTCTGTGGATTCTCCCTCAGGAATTTCCCAAAGCTGATGCCTTCCCTACCCCAGCCTCTTCCACCCTCAATCTGCAGGGATGTTCAAAATCCAGATGGATTGCTTCTGATCACCTCTTATTTTTTTCCCAAATGTTGGCATGTCTCGCTGAGAAATCATGTCAACCAGCACACTGTAACACCACCAGTGGCATCTTTTTCAAAAGCTGCCTCATTGGGTGTGTTGACTATCTCCTGATCAATGGTGAAGAATGTGGGCCACAACATGCACTCTATTTTATTGGTACGTGGAATCTTTCAAGTAATTTTGCAAAGCAGGATTTTTTTTTGGTTTGCTTTCTCTCAGTTGCATATCTGGCTCTCTGCACCAGATTTACAGCACTAGCTTTTTTGAGGTTTAGAGGCTGGGAGAATGGAAACTTTGCTTTTGAAGCTACACACTCTTATGGTGGATAAAAGAGGAGCTCTGTCCCCTACTACATTTTGTCTTGTCTTCTGGCTGAGGTAAAGAAAAGTTTATGCTCTGTTTAAACCCGCCGTTCCTGCCTGGTGAGTGAGTTACAGACATGGTGCTCAGTTGGAGAACTGATGCTTTCAGTTGGAAAGGCTCAAATAAAGTTGGCTCAGTAATGGTTGCCTGGGGTTGAGAGTTCTTGCTTAGTGCAATATGTGACAGATTCCAGAAGGAGCTGTAATCCATATCTTGATGGTACAAACCTTGAATCTTGTTGAAAAGAAATGTGTTGAAGATTTTCCTCCTGCACTGAATCTGGACATGTGCAAGAATGTCAAACTTTAAATACTCGCAACGGTTAATACTACAGGAGGAAAGGGTGCTGATTGGTTGGTTGGTGAATCAACTCTGTCTGAGGCTATGCAGAAAGCAAAAGGACTCAAGTTCCTGGGAACAATGAAATCTGAATTTTAAGGGAGAAAGTAGGCATTGAGAAGTGTTTGTGGAATGGAGTTGATGTGTGTGTCTCTGTGTGTCTCTGTGTGTCTCTGTGTGTCTCTGTGTGTCTCTGTGTGTCTCTGTGTGTCTCTGTGTGTCTCTGTGTGTCTCTGTGTGTCTCTGTGTGTCTCTGTTGTCTACCCGCGCCTCTCTCTTTCTTCAGTAATATTGCCTTTATCTCTTAAACACACGCCACCCCGCTGACCTGCTGTGGGACTGTGAATGGTATTAGTCAAGTTGTACTCTGTATTGTGCATGTGCGGTTTCAGATTTAGAGACTGCAGTAAACATGTAGGTGAGGTTCCCAGTTTGATCCCAAGAAGGATGCCCAATGTGGGGACAGGAGCATCTCAGTTTCTGAACATCCCATAACTGCGGACCTTAACGTTGGGTGTGGGGTGGTGGAGAAGGTGCTGGGGCCTATGAAAGGGGTAGTCAAAAAGAGCAAATCTGGCTCACATGGAGGAAAAATGTGGTATGTTCCAACTTTGAACAAATATTTCTTTTGATATTCAAATGCTTTCCCCATTTCCAGTAAGGTGATTATTTCTGGCACAGAAATACAACTTTCTTCCAATTTAAGTAGGTGTGGTAGGACCTGAACTTGTAGTGTGGGTGTTGAGAGGATCAAAGTGGTGGATTTATATCAATGAGGTGTACTTAATTCTAAAGATATGCTAATTATTCTACCTCTCCCTGCACCTGAGTATGTTTTACTGTGACAGAAATACTTCTTTCAGAAGGTCGGGCTGTGGTTATTTAATTGGAGCGCTTGTTTTTACTTTTTTTTTCCTCCTCCCATCTGACGCAGTTCCTGTCCTCCTGAAGTTGTTGCTGACTGTGCCATTTTGAAACCCTCAAATTAGACATGAATCTGCAATTGGACAGCACTTGCTGGCTAATCTAAACATGTGATAAATTTTGCTAACAACCATTTTAGGATTGTTTCGTGAGTGTGCTGGAAGCAACTTACTTTAATACTCTGGACTCTGGTCTGTCTGTCTCAACAGAACACATATACATGTGCTGCGCCTTGTTCAACCCCATCCGAATAGTTGACATCCATTCACTGCTTCATTCTCAGTGCAATGCCCTGGTAGGCATAAGCCTGCCGAGTTTAAAATTTAACAAAGCCTGGCTGTTAACTGCTGATCATCATTAATGGATACATCATTCATGGCAACTCCTTCTCCAATCAGAGTCCATTTATTAACCAATCAGCATTTTTATCTTGGGCAGGATAGATGTTAGTTTACTACTTGAATTGGTATCCTTGTGAATGGTCCTGATGAGTGCAGCCATAAGGCTTTGACAAAATGTCATTTTTTGTTTTGGTAATACTTACTATCAAACAGTTATTCTAACCAGTTTATTGGAGTTCTTTGAAGCAGTAACATGCGTTTTGATAAAGGAGAGCTTGTAGGTATACTATATTTAATCATTGAGCTGTATAACATGGAAACAGACACTTTGATCCAGTCTGTCCGTGCTGACCAGATATCCTAAATGAATCCTGCCCCATTTGGCTCATGTCCCATGTAACCATCCAATGCCTTTTAAAGGTTAGAAAATAAAGGCTGCGTTGAGAGAGAAACCTGTTTGCATGGCTAGAGACTGTCTGATAGAAAACACACGAGTGGGTTCTGACTTGATTGACAGGATCCAATGAGTGAGATCCTGCAAGGGTTCTGTAATAGGGTTTCAATCCTTTTACAATTTACATCAACGACTTAGCTGAGTGGAATGAAGGCACGGCAGCTAAATTTGCAATTGACACTAGGGTAGGTAAAGTCTGTGATCAATGACTATGCAGATGGCCCTTGAGTCGTGTGACAGTGTAAACATGAGTGTAATGTGGAAAAAATGAATTTCCCAAATTGGCAGGCATTATAAAAAGCAGAGGATGGCTGAACTGGAGAGCCGGTGTAGAATTTGACAGTGCAAAAGGGATTTGGGTGTTTTGGTGCACAAAAAGTTAGCTTGCAGATACTGCAGGCTGTCAAAAAGGCTCATGAGATGCTATCCTTTTTATTGTGAAAGGATTGAACAAATCTTTAGAATAACATCCTTACTTTCATGGAGAGTCTGCATCACGAATGCTGTGTGCAGTTTTGGTGATCTTGTTCAGGGGTCTTCAGAAGAGGTTTACAAGATTTGCTACCTGAAACGATTGGGTTGACTTCTGAGGAAAATCCTATTGGCTGTGCTCCTAGAGGTCACTTACAGACACAGCACAGAAACAGACCTTTTGTTCCCACCAGTCCATGCTGAACATAATCCCAAACTAAATAGTTCTGCCTGCCTGCTCCTGGCCTACGTCCCTCCAAAACTTTCCTGATCGTGTACTTCTCCGAATGTCTTTTTACACACTGCAGCTACACCCACATCCAACACTTCCTCAGGAAGCTCATTCCACACAAAAGGCCCTGTGGTGGAGCTGGATGGCATTCTTGCTTTTGAGCCCGAATCTCTGAGCTTGAATCCCACCTTAGGCGTTGACTACATCCATGACAGGTGGAATGTCAACCTGCAAACCCTCCCAACAGTGGTCAGCATGGACAATTTGAACTGAAGGGACAGTTTCCATGCCATTACAACTCTCTAACACTATGCCATGCTACATGCCAGTGGTCTACAGTGTAATGGACAGCATGTTGGCAGTTTGCCACCGTCGTCTGTACCTTTTGGATGACCCATTTCCCAAACAAAGCAGACCACCCCTTGTGAGGACTGTAACACATGGCCATCATTTGACCCAACAGGTTCGGGAGGCTCCTTCCTTTTCTTTTTTTCATCCTGTTGGTGTATCCTCCTCCATTGTTCCCTCGTGTCTATCCAGGTTCCCCTCCTTTCCCTAAACTGTCTCCTTTAACCAATACATAAATGTTGTTTTACTTCAGTGATGAGGCTGCTTGTATTAATGTGCTCTCACATTAATTATTCAATATCTGTAGTCCCCTATTTTCTACCCACCTAGAAGTTGAAACATTTCTACCTGTTGACTCCTAATAAAAGAATGATTTGATTGGCATTTATACAATGCCTTTTCACAGAATCCTGACAGTGCGGACAGAGTTAATTTGGTCCATTGAGTCTGCACTGAACCTCCTGAAGAGCATCCCACCTAGACCCTATGCTGTCCCTCTAACCCTGCATTTCCCAAGGTTAACTCACCTACCCTACACATCCCTGGACACAATGGGGCAATTTAGCATGCCTAATCCACATAGTCTGCACTTCTTGGCAATTTTCCATGGCTGATCCACCCAACCTGCACATCTTTGGACTGTAGGAGGAAACTGGAGCACTTGGAGGAAACCCACGCAGACACGGGGAGAATGTGCAAACTCCACAGACAGTCACCTGAGGGTGGAATCAAACCCGGGTCCCTGGTGCTGAGACTGCAGTGTTAACTACTGAGACACCCATGCTGCCCTTCTGTACAGGTCCCAATAAGTGTTACAGCCAATGAAGCCTAGTCTCTGGTGTAGGAAATGTCACAGCTGGTTATGTGCACAACACACTCCCACAAACTGCAGTGCGCAAATGAGCGGGATTACCGGCCGTTGCACTCTTCCAAACCACCCTGTGCTCTTCTGAAATTGTCACCCCGTCCCTCTGAGCATGCAGGCAGACTGATGTCTGTTGAACAGCTTCTGAGAGCTAGCGCACCCAGCAGAGAGCAGATCTCCCTCTCGGCCCGTCCTGACAGACGTCCAGCATGGGCCTCAAACCCACAACCTGGCCAAGTGGCATTGCTGCTAATCAATTAATCCAGAGCCACAGGCCACCTTCTGGAGACCCAGGGCCAAATCCTGCTAGATGGTAAAATTTGAATTCAGTAAAGAATGTGGAATTAAGGCTCTAATGATGACCATGAATCTGCTGCCAGTTGTCATCTGGTTCACTCGTCCTTCAGGGAAGGAAACTGACGTCCTTACTTGGGTTAGCCTCCATGTGACTCCAGACCCACGGCGATGTGGCTGACTCTTAGTTGCCCTCTGGGTAGGCCATAAATCCCAGCCTAGCCGGAGATGCCCACAAACGAATGAATGACTGAGATATGAGTAAGTGCTTGACGCTGAGCCGTAGCTAATGGAAGCCATTGGGTTGTCGCTCGGCGTCTAAGCACCTCATCCTATTAGTCTTTCCTGGAATTTCTGCTGGCAGGGATAGTCACTGTTTCGTTAGCCTATGTGAACTATCAGCCTTTCTTGTTGCTCCCATAGGACAGCTGTTGTGTTGATCTGCAGGCGATGTTATCCCTGAATCGCTCGATTGGACATCTTTACCATCACTCGATGGACAGGCTCCAAAATTTGACATTCAATGTGCTCCGGGAGCTGAGGTTTCTGGAGGATTGTCCGATTCGTGTAAGTCTCCTATGTGCCTTTTGGGGGTGAGGGGGGTGGGCTGGAGGAGGGACAGAGTTCGGAATTCACACTACTCTTAACTGATCCCACCTTTCTCCCCTCTGAGTCCCAGTCCAACCTTTGACCCTCTGCAATAGCACCAATATTCCTGGGGCCATTAGAGGAGTTAAAGACTTCAAAATATATGTGTAATTCCCCAGTCTCTTTTGTATTCTAGACCCAGGTTAACAAAAAAAAGTTAAAACCAAAAGAACTGCAGATACTGTAAATCGGAATCAAAAGCAGGAGTTGCTGGCAAAGCTCTGCAGGTCTGGCAGCAGCTGTGGAGAGACATCAGCGTTAGCACTTCCTTAGAACTCCTCTGCGGCAGTAGGAGGTTTTCAGATGAGATTTTATGTAAGAGGGAAAACAAGGCCTTAGTTTGTGGATAATAGAGATGCAGGATTCAGAGAGGAGGAGGTCCCAACCAATAGTGATCCCCCTGATACACACCATCCTAACAGACCAGAGATAGTAAGAACTGCAGATGTTGGAGTCAGTGATAATGCAATGTGGAACTGGAGGAATGCAGTAGGCCAGGCAGCATCAAAGGAGCTGGAAAGCTGACCTTTCAGGTCGGGACCCTTCTTCAGAAAATCTTAACCTTTTGAAGAAGGATCCTGACCTGAAACGTCAGCTTTCCTGCTCCTCTGCTGCCTGGCCTGCTGTGTTCCTCCAGTTCCACTCTGCGTTATCCCAACAGACCAGATTTCTGGACTAAACAAAAACTACTATTAATTACAAACAAAGATATATGACATAATTATTTGTGAATCATAAGCCTATAACTCACTAATTAAAATTCGAATGTCCTTTATAAGCCCCCTTATGCAGACAAACAGAGAGACATAGATGGGTTCTGTGGTGGAACTTTGGGTGTTCTGGACAGAAGGAAAACCAGGAAAAGAGTTGCATGAAGTCAATGTTTATGGGATGTGTTGAAATGCTTCTTGCACTGGTCAGATACTTCCACTGGTTTGCAAGAGGCACAGAGTGGCTGGTTCACGTTCTTCAGAGAACTAAGTTCTTGAGTGGGCTTCTCTACACCTTGTTCATAGGCCCAAGCTGTTTGGCTACCTGAGAGCCGATCGCCTAATTTGTTGGCAAGCAGAAAACCCCTGCCTTGGTAACTGGGCACTAGTCCATGAGCCAAACCAGAATTTGTTGCTACCCGAAACCATCATTTGTACACAACCCCTTAGGCCCAGTTCAGATTCAAATACTGCTGTGACGCACAGCTGTACAGTGTTCACAATGGAGATCAAGTTACTGGCTTCCAAAGCATGAAATTATCCTTTTTTTTTTACTCATTTCACTTCACAATTTTTAAAAATGCACAAATAAAAATACACATCGTTTGTACAGATTGTAATGGCCTACTGGTATCATGTTAGTCCAGAGGCCCAAGTAATGTTCTGAGGATCCAGGTTTGAATTGTACCATGGCAGATGGTAGAACTTGAATTCAGCAAAAATCTGGAATTAAGAACCTAAAGATGACTGTGAACCCATTGTCAATTTTTTTTGGAAAAACCCATCTGGTTCCCTAACGTCCTTTAGGGAAGGAAACTGCCATCCTTACCTGGTCTGGCCAGCATGTGATTCCAGACCCACAGCAATGTGACTCTTAACTGCCCTCTGAGCAATTAGGGGTGGATAATGAAGCCGCCCTCCTGAGAATGAATAAAGAAAAAAGGCTTTATAATTCAGTCGGCTAATGGGGTCGCCTTGAGTACACTGGAAGTTGCCCTGGGGGCAGGATTTTTTATTTTATCAGTGAGTATAAAAAAAGTTTCAAAGATAGTTATGAACATACTGGGCCTCCATTTTGAAGTATGTATGAGGAGCCAAATCGATCTGTCCTTCTGTTTAGTTCACTCGTGGGATGTGGGTATTGCGGGTTGAGTCAGCAATATTGACCCTTGTTACTCTGGAGAAGGTGTTGGTGAGCTGCCTACTTGAGCTACTTCAGTTTATCTAGGGTAGGTAGACCCACAGTGCCATTAGGGGGCCATTCCAGGATTTTGACCTGGCAACACTGAAGGAATAATTGTATTTTTCCAAGTCTGGATGGTGTGTGCCTTTGAGGGGTCAGTATTGGCCAGGAACTCTTCCTCTTTGCATCTGCATTGTCCACAAAGTAAGGCCTTGTTTTCCTCTTTTAGATAAAATCTCTTCTGAACACCTCTCCCTGCCGCAGCCCTGTGCTCCCACGGGATCACATTGGGGATTTTTACCCAACCTGTGCCCTTGAGCCTTTGAAGGGGGTAACTTTGAGACTCGGTATGTGGTGCTACGAACTGAGCTGTGACTAGCACCACATTGGACTGTTTTATCCTTTGAGGGTATTGCTCTCTTTTTTTTAACAAAGGTTATGTCTCCCTGCTCGTGGTGACGCGTTTATTCCCCATTCTAGGAATCCTTTCACTGTGAAATGGTGCAATGGAATTCTTCGCATCTTCTCCTGAACTTGATGGAACATTTCAGACTTTTCGATGCCAAGTTCAATCAGAAGAAATGTGACTTTGGACGATGCACTTTACACACCTGCCTGGCAGGTAAGAACTTCCCTGCTTCTGCAGCTTCACT
The DNA here is from genome assembly GCF_030684315.1 of Stegostoma tigrinum. NCBI lineage: Eukaryota > Metazoa > Chordata > Chondrichthyes > Orectolobiformes > Stegostomatidae > Stegostoma > Stegostoma tigrinum. The sequence goes on along the minus strand of NC_081391.1, from coordinate 18,131,550 downwards.
CGTCATCGTGTTGTGGGGTGGTGGGGTTAGTGTGGTCTTTGTTCTTGGTAGGGTTTGAGGGTCAGCAGAAACGTGGCAGTGCGAGGGATGTAACACCTCCCATTACTTGAGAGTGAAGATGAGCAGGGCCCTGCAACAAGCAGCAAACTGTGCCAACCTCATGGGATTGGACAACAGGGATAGAGGCCATGTGGCTGTTGCACGTGTCAGCTTTGTCTAGTATAACTATCCAATTAATCCTGCTCCTCTTCCACCGCATCAAGGACAGCATTTTTTGTCCATCTCAATTTGCAACTTGGTGTAGAGTAGTGTTAAGAGATAACAAGGTGCAGAGCTGGATGAACACTGCAGGCCAAGCAGCATCAGAGGAGCAGGAGACCTGGTGTTTTGGGCCTAGACCCCCTCACCTTGCTCAGAGTAAGTCTCAATCCCTCCTCGTCCTGCATGCCTGTCTATTGGTCGTCGTACTACCAAGTCTGAACATAAACGTGAAGTTTAATTTCTGACCCCTCCTTTTAGGAGATGTTGCAACGACAATGTTGCCAGCAGCAAATGCCACAGCAATTTCAGTGGAGCCAGGAATGTTTGCCAATGGAACGGAGAACGTGCCCACCCGTCCAATGATTGGCAATGCAACCAATCCCACTCCAGCTATGACCCATCGCAACCTGACCAGCTTAACCAACGGAAGCAATCCATCTCCAGCCTTGACCAGTTGGAACCTCACACGTTTAACCAACAGAACCAGCACCGTTCTGGCTTTGAATGACAGCGTAGCTGCTACAGCAAACCAAACCAGTGTCAACCCAACACCTCCAAGCAATGGAAACGACAGGCCACTGGCAGCAACATTCTGCAGCACTGAGCCCCGTACGACCATCTCTTCAATAGCAACACAAACAGTTGTACTCATAGTCAGCGTGCTTTTAAATATGGCCCTCTTCTTCTGCTTGATGGATAGGAGAAGGCGGATGGTAAGTGATTTTTTTTGTTTTCCTTTTTTATTTTGAAGAGATAAGAGACAATACCTTCACAGTACAGTACCTTCCTCAAAGCAGAATTATTCTAATTTGGTGTTTGTTAAATCCTTATTTACACCTTGCAGCAAGTTTGGATCACATTTATATTGCTGCTAGCTGCAGTGGAGCGATTTTAATGTCCTGGAAGTCAGATGCCAGAAGTGGAGGAGTGTGGATCTCTCCACTGTAGGCTGGATGAGGTTGTGGAAGTGGGAAAGAGTTCCAAAAGTCATGAGGACTTCTTAATTAGCAAGACATTGCTGCCTAAGGTGCCAGTTGAGATCAGCACGCTCTGAGGTCAGTGAGGGACCTGTGACGTTGTGTGAATTTAGGATAAGAGCTGCAGCGCACAGGACCCAGAGGACATTGGTTTGTGGTTGCATTTTGTTCAGGAGTGAATGTGTTTTTTGGGAGATGTGAAGGCTGTTGTTTTGTGCCAACTTGTAAAAGCATTGTCAATAGTTCTCAAGTTCACAATTCAGGCTGGCTCATCTGTCCTGTGCTGTCAGAGAGAGCATCTTTCTGGTTCAATGTCAAACCACTGCCCTGCCCCATCTGCTTGACAGATGCATAGTGAAAAATGCTGTGATCCTTTTGAAGATGGATTCTCCCCAGTACTGTGGAGAATATTTTCCCCGTCCCACAATCAATTCCCATACAAAAACGCAATGAGATTTGTTGAATTTGTAGCCATTCCTGTAATCCTGCTGTGAACAATTGTTAACTGCTGTTTCCTACAACAGTGACAAACTTAAATGCTTTGTTATCGAAAGATAGCCAGGGCATTCTGAGCTCATGAAAAAAATGCTGTGAGAATCCAAGATGTCTTAAATCCATTTGATTGTTGTGATTTTTTTTGAGGAATCTTGAAGGATCATTCATGTTTGCATTAGCCAGCCTCGAAGTATTCACCAAGTTGGATTTTGTGGCAACTAATTGTGTTTTGGATGTACATTTTCAAGTGTGCTACGTTTTGTTTGGGGATCATACGGTTTGACCTCTCTCAAACTTGGATCCCAGGCTGAGATGAGGCTGATGATTTCACAGTGAGGTTACTTCAATGTGTTTTGTGCCCTTAGACTGTGGGTTCCTGCTGGTTGATCCCTGGGCAGAAATGGCCAACTAGAAGGTGCTACCCAGTGATTTTTAACCAGAGGCTAAGGCGTCACTTATCAAAAAAATGATGCCCTCAAAATAAGAGCTCGGGGTGTGTGGGATAACTTCAGCATTGATGGAAAGTTGGGTAGCCGTTAGGAAGCAGAGTGAATATAGTGGGTCTTCTACAGGTTGGCAGGACATAGCAAGTGGTTTGCTGCAGGGGTCAATCTTGGGGCAATTTTTAATAACCTATAAATGGCTCTTGGAGTTTTGGGGGGGTGGGGTTCATTCGTGGCTGCTAAACCTGCTGATGGTACTTTGCTATATATCTTTGTAAGTTATGAACAGGACAAAAGGAGGCTATGAAGGGACTTGGAGATAGTGGGAACTGCTAATGCTGGAGAATCTGAGATAACGAGGTGTAGAGCTGGATGAACACAGGAAAGCTGGCATTTCGGATCTAGACCCTTCAGAAAACTGATTTCTGAATCTTTCTTCATCTCTATAAAGGGACCTAGATCCCTTAGTAGAGCAAGTAAAAATCTGATAGTGTGTATGTGAACTAGCCCATTTTGGAAGGGAAGAAATGAAGGATAGAAATGGCATTTTATGTAAATGGAGAGAGAATGCATTGCAGAATTTGCCATACCAATGGATCTGGGTATCCTGGTACACTAATCTCTCAGCATGCAGGTACAGCAAGCAATTAAGGTAAACAGAATGTTGTTTATCACAAAGTAATGGAATGTAAAAGTAAGGATGTTTTTCTCCAGTTTTTTAACAGAACATTGCAGAGTAAGATGAGCACAATTTTATCTCATTATTTTTAGGAAATGATCTAAATTCTTTAGAAGCAGTTCAGAGAGAATTCACTCCACTGATAGCTGGATTGCACAATGGTGGTGTTCTGCCAACAGGAAGGATTGACAGATTAGGCTCATGTCCTTTGAAAATCTAAGGAAAGTTATACTGCCATTGGAGGCAGTCCAGATCTTAGAGTGAGAGGAAACCGAAGGATTCTTAAAGTTTGATGGGGTAGGCATGGAAAGGTGGCTCCCCCTGTAGAAGAGCCTAGGACCAGAGGGCATCATCTCATTTGAAACAGATGAGTAGTTCCTTCTCTGAGGGGAGTGAATTTGAATTCTTTCTTGTAGAGGGCCTTAGAGACTGGGTCATTAAGTATTGTCAAGGCTGTGAAGATTTTTAGCTAGTAAAGGGTAGGGGTGGGGGGGGGAGGGGGAAAGAGGGTAGGACAGTGGAGTTGAGCATTGAGATCACCCATGGATGGAGTGGGCCGAATGGCCTACTCTTATACCTACATCTTATGAAATCAGTAGGATCCTGAGGGGACTTGACCGGGTGAATGTGGAAAGGGTGCACCCCTTCTGGAAAAGATTCAACCTAGACAATCTAGATATAACATTTCAAATGAGGTTTCTCCCCTGAGGATTGGGAGTTTTTGGACCACCGTCTCTTTCCCTAGACTCCAGTGAAAATAGGAGCCATTAAATATTTTTTAAGGCTGCTGTTGATAGCCTTCAACTCCCTGATTAGTCAAGAAACTATTGGCATTGGGTGAGATTACTTGAAATTTGAAGTCAAAATATTGATCGGTCATGATCTTAATGAGTGTTGGAACAGGTTGATGGACCGAGTGGCCTGTACTTGCTGATGGAACATGTGCGCACTGTCATGCTGATTTTTGAGGGTGGTCTTCCCTGTTTGTGATGCCTTGCAAGATTCACTTTTTTTCCTCTCACGCTGTATGCAGTTGGGAGATTTTCTTTTGCTTAAGAGGATGGTTGGTACCTGTGAAGCTTCGAGAAACGGGTGGTTCCCTCAGGAGAGGAAGGATAAGAAATCCGGCAGGATTACAAGATAAAACTGCACTAGTCCAAATGGATGGGTTGTCGAACTGAGAATTGAGCAAGAATGGTTGCAACTCTGCTTTTCAACATGGAACTGCAAAGAGACAGAGGCTTTTTGCTGTTTGGGCATCAATATTACCAAATTTCAAACAATTATCTAGGTTTATTCCGCAGGAGGGCTGTTTGACAAGTTGCTTCTGGTTGAGGCATTGCCATGGGCTTGGGGAATGTGCTCCCTCAGCTCTTGGGTAATTTGGGAAAAAAACTCTAAGTCTGAATCCTCCTGTTTAGAGAGCTAATTCCTGCCTCAATGCATGTCACTTCTAGTGATTGTAAACATTCCAGTTATCTCCTCTGGCTCTGCATTCAAAACCCCAAACTAAATCTTTGCTATTAGATATGATTCAATGATTAGGCGACCCTTGCTTATCCAGCCAAAATGTGTCAATAACTATGCTAATAACCACCTTATGACTGCCACGATCACTATATATCAAGCTCATGTGTCTCTCTCCTTAGTCATATTCCATGCTTTCTCTTTGGAGTTCAGTAGTTCTGGCTAATTTTCAACAGAATGTCAAAGTTCCACTTCAGTTCTATGGATATCTCCCACTAGGCCTGAGGAAATTGACATCCTCCCCCCTCCTCTCAAAAACAAAAGCTTTTCAGTGAAATTAAATTGTTTAGCATTTCTTTCAGTCTCATTTGCTCGGTTAAAAAGCATTGTGATGATCTGAGTGAGGTCGTAGAGAAGTGGCTGTGAGAGAAGAAAGTGCTTCAGTGATATCTCAGGCAGTGGAGACTGAGCTTAGATTTGTTGGGGCAGAGCAGAAAGTGATTTTTCTTGTGGTCCACCTGAGCATTCCTCTCTTTTTTTCCTCAAAGAAAAATATTCTTCCAGGATTCGATTGGGGTGGGTGGAGAGGGACTGAACAAAGGGGACAGAATCTTAAACTTAGAGCCAGACTGTTCAGGGGTGATGTCGGGAAGCACTCCTTTTTATATAAAAGTGTGTGTGTGTGTCCCTGTCCATTGAAAATGCCAGGAGCTGAGACTTGTGTGAGGATTACAGAAACAAGGTGATTTTAGATGGAGGGAAGATAAGTCAGCTACGATCTCTGGAATGATGGGATCAAGGGGTGAGATGGCCTCCTCAGCCTGTTTGCTGGCACTGATGACCTGCATGCCTCTGTGTGTTAGGGACTTGTGCCTCTGTTAGTTCAGTTGTTGAAGGGCTGTCTTTCTGTCACTTAGGCCCCTCCACACATGACTGAAATGGAGCCATTGTCATTCCCCAGAGAGGAGGTTCTCGAGGCATAGGAGAGGGACAGCTTTGGAAAGGAACCGGGAGGTGAGTTTTGTTTTCCTTGAAAGCATGATGACCTAAATCCAGGAGCGGGTTGTGATTTATTTCATCATGATCAATTCTTCATTTGTTTTCATTCATTAATGCCACATACCCCTAGGTACAGTGAAAAGTGGTTTTTGTTTTGCCAGCAGTACAGCCAGTTCATGCCAAAGTGCTTTAGGGTGATAGAACAGAGCAAGGAATGCAATGTTATGGCTGCGGAGAAGGTGCACAAAGGGTGAGATCAACATTAAATTTAAATTTTGAGCTCCATTCAGAAGCCAAATAACAACTGGGAAAGAAATTGTTCTTGAATCTGTTGGCACATGTATTTAAGCTTTTGTATCTTCTGCCCAATGGAAGAGATCATATTCTTGGGACATGGACCCTGTGCTGCAGTCCAGTATTTTATTACCTGTCCTTTGACTGTGTTCTTGGGAAGGAAATGTTTTACCCATTTCTGATGTGGGGCATCACTGGCAACAGCATTGTTGCTCATCCATAACCGTCCTTGAGAGTAGCACAGAACAGATTGAGGGTTCGTGAGGCCATTTTGAAGGGCTGTTGAAAGTCAACCATTCAGGCTAGACTGGGTAAGAATGACCGACAGATTTCCTTCTCTAAAGATCATTGGAAAATATAGGGTTTTTAGGTAATGCTCCAGTAGTTTTGAGGCGATGTTAATTGAATCCCAATTCCTCAATCGCTGTGAGATGGTAAGAACTGCTGATGCTGGAGTCTAAGTGTGGAGCTGGAGGAACACAGCAGACCAGGCAGCATCAGAGGAGCAGGAAAGCTGACATTTTGGGTCGGGACCCTTCTGAAAGTTTTTGTGGTCCCGACCCGACAGGTAAGCTTTCCTGCTCCTCTGCTGCCTGGCTTGCTGCGTTCCTCCAGCTGCACACTGCATTGTCTCAGTTGCTGTGGTGGGATTTGAAATTGTGGCTGTAAATCATTAGCTGGAGCTCTGTATAACTCATCTATAAGTGCAGCCAATTTGCTATTGTGACCTGTTAAAGTGAGCAGGATTCACTGATAGAGCTTCATCTTGTTACTTTACAAATTCATATGCAGTCGCCCTTAGTAACGTGGCTGTCCTGTCCCATGGCAACCACAGCAATAGGACTGAGTCATGGGATCCAGTACTGTGAATGTGTTCTCTCAACCGGGCTCTGAAAGTTTGCTGAATGGTTCAAAGTTGCAAAGTCCTACAAAGAAAGTAAGGAGTAATGCCAGCCCTTGTAGCTGTGGGCAAGCTGCCAGTTCTGTTTTCAGCAATGGGGCTGTAAAAGTGCCACTTCTGAGCTCAGCGAAACCTGATTTAACAGCACCAGTCTGTGTAAACTTAGCTGGGTGCTACACTTCCCCTTATTCTTCAAAGTTGCTGACTGTCAAGGGATTGGGAGTTGAGGAGGTGGGGTGCTGAATCGTGACTTCTCTTCCTTCCTGCCCACCCCTCATACGTACACACACACACACAAAATAAGTGTGTGTGTGTGTGTGTGTGTGTGTGAGAGTGAAAGTTCCTCTGGTGTGGTCTGAATTAACAGGCAGCCCAATCTTTGGCCAGCCCAGAATTGTGCCACATTTATCCTTGCAGGAGAAAAAAGGAAAGAATGTTGCTCGCCCTTGGGATCCATTGTGGAACTCCTTGGCAAGTTTCAGTTTCCTTCTGGGTCTCGGGGTTTTTTTTGGCTTCCCATCGCTTGCATCAATGACACCTGTGCCTAGCGTATTGATGGGGCTGGTACAGTGCATCAAGCCTTAGCAGCATCACTAGACTGGGTCAACCCTCCCGATTGTGGGAAGATGTATGTCAGCTCTGGAATGATGAGATCCAGGGGTGAGATGGCCTCCTCAGCCTGTTTGCTGGCACCGATGACCTGCATGCCTCTGTGTGTTAGGGACTTGTGCCTCTGTTAGTTCATTTGTGTTAAAGGGCTGCCTTTCTGTCACATATGACTGAAATGAAGCCAGCGATCCCTTTCATCGCATCGCTGCTGTTTGCCTATGACTCAATGCAAGTGGCTCCTGCCTGCTGGTTCATACAGTGACTGCAGGGATGAGTCGGTGTCCAGATGGAATCAAAACTCTGCACTCACTACAAGTCTGGAATCAAACAAGGATGCCGGGAATTCTGTTTTTGTGTGATTCAGCACAGAAACAGACCCTTTGGTCTAACATAATGTTGAACATAATCCCAAACTAAACCAGCTCCCCCTGCCTGCTCCTGGTCCATATCCCTCCAAACCTTTCCTATTCATATACTTATCCAAATGCCTTTTAAATGTTGTAATTGTACCCACATTCAGTTCATTCCACATGAGTCACTCGCTGTGTAAAAACAGGACTTGCTCCCTCATGTCTTTTTTTTTAAATCTCCCTCCTCTCACCTTACTATTGTGCATCCTGGTCTTGAAATCCCCATCCTCAAAGATAATCTGTCTCTCCCTCTCTGTGCCTGTCTGTCTGTCTGTGTTGGAGCACTTCTGAGATGTAACAGCTGAGGAAATGAAGGAGGAGCCAAAAGGGAAGGGCTAATGACAGTGAAAGTCACAGGGAGATTAAATGACGAAAGGGAAGGAGGTTCGAGGTGAACAGATGAAATGAGCCTGCTGAAGACAGTGTTTTACACCCAATGAAGTACTTTGAGTATTTGCTACTCTAGTCAGTGTCCCTTTCCACACATACAAGTAGTGTTATTGCTTAAAGTCTGGTTTGACCCTGCTCCAGAACTGCAAGTATGAAAAATAATTCTTTTTGAAATCATCCTCAATTCTGAGAAGTGTCAAACTGTATTTGAGATATTAACACTGTTTCTGTCTCCAGGATGCTGCCAAACCAGCTGCGTCTTTCCAGCATTTTGTATTTATTTCAGATTTCCAGCACTTGCAGCATTTTTTTGCTTTTATTTTCTAATTGACCCATCCAGGGAGGTTATGGCGCACATCTGGAGCAGATTGGGACTTGAATCCAAGTCTCCTGGCTGAGAGGTAGGGGCACTGTCGCAGCACTAAATTGCACTTTTTACAGGCCTGTTTCTTGGCTTGATTAACTTCCAAGTCATGGAAAGATTATTTTTTAAAAAATCTGCCACAGATTTTACTTTCAAGAGTTTTAAAACAGCTCCACAGTTGCAATGTCTGAACTCCTGTTGCAGCTGGGTTACACAGGGATCTGTTCACTTTACACAAAGTTGCTGGAAAATCTCAGGTCTTGCAGCATCTGTGAAGAAAATATCAGTTAATGTTTCAGGTCCGGTGACCCTTCCTCAAACTTTCGTTTTGCCGTCAGTCTGCACCCAGGCATAACCGATCGGGCTCAGTGACCGTAGATCAGACTGCCATAATCAAATAGCGAATAAAAGAATGCTGCAGGGGCTAGTGAGCATAAATAAAGAATGTTACAGAGGTTTGAATAGCCACCAAAAAAAGCCTGAGTCCTTGTTGAACTCTGAGGCTGAAGGCTGTGCTAGTGATGGGAATGAGGTTGCAAAGTCCAATGTAAAGTCTGCATTAGTGTAATAAATGTCTTCGAATCCCTATGGTGTTGAGGCTGGCCATTCAGCCCATTGAATCCACACTGGCCCTCAAAGTAGCATCCTATGCTATGCCCGTAACTCTGCATTTCTATGGCCAACCCACATGTCCTGCATATCCATGGACACCATGGGGAAGTTCGGCATGGTCAATCCACCCTAAGTTGCATGCCTTTGGACTCTAGGGGGGAAACCAGAGCCCCTGGAGGAAACCCGCACAATCGCTCAAGGCTGGAATTGAACCCAGGTCCCTAGTGCTGTGAGGCAGCAGTGCTAACCAGAGTCATACAGCACGAGAGGCCGTTCAGCCCATCAAATGTGCCACCCTATCTGTACTAACCCACTTTCCAGCACTTGGCCCATAACCCTGAACGTTTGTGTATTTCAGGCGTTCATCCAAGTGCGTTTAAAAGGTTGAGCGGTTTCCTGTGTGTCTGCCTGCCTGTGTCTGTGTCACAGAACCCCATCACCCTCTGGATGGCAAAAAAATTTTCCTCAAATCCCCTCCAAGCCTCCTACCCATCAGATTAAAATCATATCCCCATCAGTTAAGGGGAACAGCTGTTTCCAATCCACCCTATCCATGCCCCTTATACACCTCCATCGCGCCCACTCCTTCCATCTCACCCCTGCAACTTCTTCTCTGATGAAGTGTGTGTGTGGTCTCTAGCCCTAGATGCAGAGCTTTTTTTTAAATTTGCCTTTATCTGTTCAGGTATTCTTTAGTTTGTTGTAACTGGTGATGATTTATTATCTGTTACAGAGAAAGTGAAGGCTGCAAAGATTTTCCAAGGCCAGCTATTGTGGGGGGGAGAAAAAGATCCTGCTTCACACCATGCTCATCTCCGTATGCATTGCCTGGTCTGTACGCTGCCTGTCGTGTTGCTGTTGTACCTCGACTGTATTTTCTGAAGGCCCTTTCCAACTTCCGTTTTCCCCCCCATTGCTGTCCAACCACCACAATTTGCAGAATGGTCTCTTATGTCAGGGCATGTCAAGTTTGGGGGTGAAAACAGCTATTTTTATTCGTGGATGGTCTGGACCACCAGCGAAGGAGGGGCATTGACTGACTTAACTGTGTGGCCTTTATCTTGGCTCAAACCATTATTGCTCCAGCACCTACAGATGGACAGTGGCCGCATTTTGCAGATGCTGAAGGATGTGGTTCTCTGTCTTGGTTCCCCCCTGCCCACCCAACATCTTGGGATTCCCTCTCCAGAAGAGAGGAGGAAGACTGCACATCCGAGTTGAGAGACTAGCCACTCAACCCAATGCGATTAATAGTCATGAAGCGATGGAAGATGGGAAAGTGCCTCTTTGTATTCTCTGCACCTTAACCCTGTGAAGATCACTCCAATGAACTTGATTCAGTTGTGACCTGACAAGATGCACTGAAGATATTTTGACTCTTGACTTTCTTGCTGAATGTGATTGATTTGTGTTTTATATTTTGTTTGTATCATTGCAATGATGTTCCTTTTTGTCCCCAGCCAAGTGTGACTTTGGGCATTGACTCTTGCTCTGCCCCAGGAAGCGAGTCCGAGCTGGCACTGGTGGGTGGTGCTCTGCCATGAGTCTGGTGCTTCATGTTGTGGATGGAGCAGTGTTAGTGACCAACCAGGAATGAGGTAGTTGGGGGTTGGGGCTAGCTAGAAAGATGGAAAGGAGGGAAGGGAGCTAGCTGTGATGGAAGGTGAGATCCTAAACATAATAAGGAGGGATGCACTGTAGAGAGTGGAGGAAGAGAATGGGGCTTGGCAGTGACAAAAGTAAGCTTGTGGGAGCTGTGTGTCAGACCAATGAAGATCTAACTTGTTAGAGAAGGAGCATGTACCGTGTACTTATGAATCTGATTTCACAACGAGTGTGCTGCCACATTGAGAGAGAAACCATTCACTAGCTTTTATTTTCACTATAAATATCTTTCAGGCCTGGAAACTAACCCCGGAGGGTCTGGCGTGAATTCTGAGCCTGTGTTCTTTTTTCTCCCCCCAACAGAATGCTCCACTTACATTCCAAGTGTCCCTCTGTTATTTGAGATAATAGGAACTGCTGATGCTTGAGACTCCGAGATAACAAGGTGTGGAGCTGGATGAACACAGCAGGCCAAGCAGCATCGCAGGAGAAGGAAAGCTGATGTTTCGGGCCTACACTCGTCATCAGAAATGGGGGAGGGGGAAGAGGGTTCTGAAATAAATGGGGAGATGGATCGAAGATGGATAAAGGAGAAGATTGGTGGAAAGGATTCTATCCCCACCCCTTTAACTTGCTTGTCTCCTCTCCACTTATTTTCTCTATCCATCATCGATCTGCCCCCTCCCTTCCCTATTTATTTCAGAACCCTCTACCCCTTCCCCATTTCTGATGAAGGGCCCAGACCTGAAACGTCAGCTTTTGTGCTCCTAAGATGCTTTTTGACCTGCTGTGTTCATCCAGCTCCACACCTTGTTATCCCTCTATTTATAGGGACACCAAGTGCTAGAACAAACTGTACCAGATCTTTTTAAAAAATCTTTTGACTGACTAAATGGTGTCTTTTCTCACATGTTGAGTTCAGAACAAGGTGCTGTTGTGTATTGAGAAGTTCAGTCTGATGGGGGGAAATATGCAGCTTTCCCTTCCTGTGAACCCTCATTTGTGAACTAACATGATATCTTCTGGAGTGTATATTTTTAAAAAATATATATGTATTACGGCTGTGCTGTATTATGTCCAGAGAATGTGAGCTTAAAACATATTTATTACTCTTTTCCTTAAAATAAAAGCAAATCTTAATATGTTTGAATTTCTTTGATATTCTAAATAAAGGCTTTTTGATTTTGATTCACTTGGGAATGCTTTTACTCGGTTGCAGAATAAGATAGTGAAGTTTAATTATTTTTATTACATCAGGCCTAAACTTGGTTTCTTGCATTTTTAAATCAGATTGTCACCTCCCAGCTGCCTTTGTGATCTGAATACATTTCAGTAGCGTGGTTGGGTTTAAAATGTAGTCAATCCTGAAAGGAAAATTTGGCTGTTGGAAAGTGTTTTGATTCATCCAAAATGTGACAGCAGCAGCCCATCAGTCAGACATTAAGCTCTCCAATGTATTCAACTAATTGGCCATTGGTTGTGTAAGAGAAGAGGGGAATGCTGGAGAAGTTCAGCAGCCATGGGAGCATCTGAGGAGAAACAGAATTAACATTCTGGCTCTGATATGACCCTTAATCAATTAAGCCTTCTAAAGAAGAGTTGTCACGCACTCCATGTTAGCTGTTTTCTCTCTACAGTTGCTGGCAGACCCTACCTGAGTATCTCTAGCCTGCAAAGTATGCCCACAGTGTGGGTGCAGGCCATTCAGCCCATCAAATCCATGCTGACCCTTTTTTGAGAGCGTCCCACCCAGATCCACCCCAACCCTGTGACCTTGCATTTCCCATGGCTAGTCCACGTAGCCTACTCATCCTTGGACATTAGGGGCAATTTAGCATGCCCAATCCACCCTAACTGGTACATCTTTGGACTGTGGGAGGAAACCCACACCCCATCACCCGAGGGTGGAATGGAGCCTGGTTTGCTGATGCTGAGGCAGCAGCGCTAACCACTGTGCGCCCCCCCCCCCCCCCCTCTGTATTTACTCTGGATTTTGAAAGTCTGCAGGATTTCACTCAAGTTTTATATAAGACCATATTTCACCATGTCCTGCTGGTGACCACAAAAGTAGGACCGCCTTTCAATTCCAGTTTCGTTAAGCACTGTGGCTGGGCTAACAGTGGTCAAGTGGGATAGATGTCAGCTGTAAATGTTTCTAATTCACTGGATGGCAGGCAGAGAGAGAAAGGGTATTCCAGTCAGCTTTCCTGCAGGTTACATTGCCTTCTGCAGGATTATTGGCTGACTACGCCATAAATATGGACCCAGCCAATGAAAATCCAGGGATAGTAGGAAGAAGGGTCCTGACCCGCCACATCATCTTGCCTGCTCCTCTGATGCTGCTTGGCTGGCTGTTCCTCCAGCCCCACACTGTCATCTCTAATGAAAACCCAGTGTTCCTTCTGGCTCTGAAAGTGACCTCCTTTCTCGGTTTTGTCTATGATACAGAGCGACGCCAACAGCATGGGTTCAAACCCAGCTCTGCCTGAGGTTACCATGACAGCCCCACTTTCTCAAACTCTTCCTTCACCATTAAGTTTGGTAACCTCTGATTAAACCAACACTCCTTGTGGCATGTCTCTGTCCATCTCTGTCTTACCCACTAATCTCTCTCTCTTTTTTTCTCTCTCTCTCTCTCTCTCTCTCTCTCTCTCTCTCTCTCTCTCTATCTCTCTCTCTCTCTCTCTCTCTCTCTCTGCTTTGTTTGATTTTGTTTTTTATTTCACTCTCTCCCTCCTCTTTCTCCTTCCCCACCCCAGTCTGTTCCTGAATGTGTCTGAGAAGAGCACAGCATTATGGGCCTATGGCAGCTATAGCTTTTTGATTTTGGTAAAGCCAATATTTGAGATTTTGAACCCAAATCAAACCTGCGCACCTCCCACTCTCTGGAGACCATGCTACTCTGATATCACCCAGAGTGTTGTGAGCACATGGAATAGTTTGCCAGTGGTAGTCGTGGAAACAGTCATTAGTGATATTTAAGTCACTGCTGGACATGCACATGGACTGCAGTGAACTGAGGGGAATGTAGGTTAGCTTGGTTTAATTTTGAATTAGGATTATTCCACGGCACAACATCGTGGGCTGACGGGCCTGTACTTTTCTATGTTCTATATGCCATACAAAGCTCAATCTGCCTGTTTAGCACATGCCTGGTCATATTTTGGCACATGTGCCAACAATAAATCAATCTATCAACGAATCTTCAGCTAGCGTCCTCAATTAGCCAAAAACAACAATATTTTTATCTTGGCGGCAAGTCATGCTTTTTTTGGCAATTTGTCTCTTAATTCTCAATGTATTACTGGAAGTTGGCAGCAGCTTCCAATAGTCTGAGCTATTTCCAAATGGCATTGTTAAAGTGCCTGTAGGTTTTTTTAAAAATATATTTTGTTTGCTTCTCTTGATTAAATACGGTTTGACTCATGTTTGTATGTCGTGAGAAGTTAAAAAGAGCAAATCTCTGTTTGATCGCGGTGAGGTATCTTTGCAAATTTTGACACCTCTCTGCTTTCCAGCAAAAATAATTAAAGGTTGCAAGCTCAGCAACGGGAAGGAGGAATCGGAGTGAGCGACTTGTATGTGTGAAATTAAGGAGTAGGAACACTTCCAAACTCCGGGAGTAAAGTTGTTTGCCAGAGGAATGGTTTCATAAATCCAACGCAGATGAAGCAATCAAATGCGTTTACAGGAAATTGTGTATGGTCGGTGACAAATTGTAACAGCCTGTGGGGAAATTCCACAATGACAAAATAATGATCTAATTAGGATGATCAGCTAAATTTTGTTGCTTAAATTTTCTCCTTGATTCTATTCTCAGGTGATAGGGCCTTTTAAAAGAAATAATTTCTACCTCTTGATAGTTAGGTTTTGCAACCTATTGCCCATGCACATGAAGTGGCGAACTTGCACTATGATGTTGTGCCACAGCCGAGCACAATTCTAAACTTTATAGTTACAGCAACTTGCATTTATATACCTCTGGTGCATAAGCCATCCCGAGTTGCTTCACTAACCATGTTTTAAAGCAAACTCCTACCCAAGGCCCCTTATATTAGAGCAAATGGCCAAAGTCACAGCCAATAAGGTATGTTAAAGGCACAGAGAGGAAATTCCAGAGCTTAGGGGCCAGATGGACACTCTACAGTGTAGAGGAAGCTTTTCACAGTCCTGGGAGTGTGTGATGGGGCCAGTGCAGAGGGAGCTTTACTCTCTATATAACCCTGTGCTGACCCTATCCTGAGAGTGTCTGATGGGAACAGTGTAGAGAGAGTTTTATCCTGCATATGACCCCGTGTTGTCCCTGATCAGAGCATTTGATAGAGATAGTGTAGAGGGAACTGTACCCAGTATCTTACCTTGTGCCATCCCTCTCTTGGGAGTGTTTGATGTGGCTAGTGTAGAGAAAGATTTTCCCTGTATCTAAGCTTTGGCCATCCCTCTCCTTGGAGTGTTTGATGGGGCCATTGTAGAGGGAACTTTATCCTGAATCTAACCTTGTGCTATCCGTCTCCTGGCAGAGTTAACGTAGAGAGAGCTTTACTCTGTATCTAACCCTGTGCTGGGAGGTGTTTGATGGGGGCAGTGCAGAGGGAGCTTTACTCTGTATCTAATCTTGTACTGTTCCTGTCCTGGGAGAGTTCGATGGGGCCAGTGTGGAGGAAGCTTTACTTTCAGTGTAAAAGAGTAGAGTCCAGACAGCTGAAGGGATGATTGGAAGTGATAAAGGTTTTGAAGGTAGGGCTGTCCAAGAGATAAAATTGGGCCAAGCGCAGAAATGTGTGAAGTTTATAGGAATGGAGGCAGAATAAGGGAGGAAGAAAGGAGTTGAAAATTGGGATAAGAACTTTAAAATCACAATATCTGATGTCAGGGGTGGGTAATTTGGACAGAATTCTGGGGGACAGGATTTGTATGTGCTTGGGAAAGCGAGAACTGCTTATGGATAGTCAACAGTGCTTGGGAATTCATATCTTCGAACTGATTTGAGTTTTTTTGTAGAGGTGACAAACATTTATTGGATTATTGCCAGGAATAGAGAGTTGTAAGAAGAGGTCAGATACGCTGGGCCTTTTTTCATTGGAGCGTCGGAGATTGAGGGGTGACCTTCTAGAGGTTTATAAAATCATGAAATGTACAGATTAGGCAAATTACAGGTGTCTTCTCCCTCGGGTGGGGGATTTCAAGGCAAGGGGGTGTATTTTTAAGGTGAGAAGAGAATGGTTTAAAAAATGACACAAAAGACAATTTTTGTACACAGAGAGTGGTTCGCGTGTGGAATGAGCTTCCTGAGGAAGTGGTGGGTGTGACTACAGTTAGAATGTTTGAAAGATATTTGGATAAGTACATGAATAGGAAAGGGTTTGGAGAGATATGGGCCGGGGCAGCCAGGTGGGACTAGTTTAATTGGGGAATGTGGTTAGTGTGGACTGGTAGGACCAAGGGATCTGTTTCTGCGCCGTTATGATTCTACGATTCTATGTTGCTTGAATGGAATCCAATGTAGGTCAGTGGGCACAGGGGAATGGTGTGGTGTGAAGGGAACAGGCGTCTTGGTTCGAGTTAGGATGAGTTTTGGATAACCTTTTGTAGGGAAGGCAGTGGGAATGTGGATAGGATTGGCCTAGAACAGACCACGGTTTCGGCACTCAAATGAGCTAAAGGAGGGAGGGAGCTGGCTGGTGTTCATGTTTGTGAAGACGGGGCTACTGAGTAACATTACAACCTATTCCACTGCATTTGAGTTCCATTTTGTTCTTGTCTAACCATCACACAATTGCACTTTACTGAAGGAATTAGGATGACAGGAATCTGGAGAAGAGCTCTTGCTCTAAGGGTATCCCTTGGGGAAAAAAAATTGTATGCCCATTTTGCCCACTGGAAAGCTTCAGTAGATTTAAGGTATGTGGAAAAACATATATGACAAAGATGTTGCTGGAGAGTTCAGCCAGGATGTGTATGTAAGCCGGGGTCACAATCTCAGTAACACCAAATACAATTGTGGAGTGCATTATTATTCATTCACTGGATGTGCGCTTTACTAGTTAGGCTGGCATTTATTATCAATCCCCAATTACCCTGGAAGTGGTGATAATGGGAACTGCAGACGCTGGAGAATCCAAGATAATAAAGTGTGGAGCTGGATGAACACAGCAGGCCAAGCAGCATCTAGGAGCACAAAAGCTGATGTTTCAGGCCTAGACCCTTCATCAGAGAGGGGGATGCGGTGAGGGTTCTGGAATAAATAGGGAGAGAGGGGGAGGCGGACCGAAGATGGAGAGAAAAGAAGATAGGTGCAGAGGAGAGTATAGGTGGGGAGGTAGGGAGGGGGTAGGTCAGTCCAGGGAAGACGGACAGGTCAAGGAGCTGGGATGAGGTTAGTAGGTAGGAAATGGAGGTGCGGCTTAGGGTGGGAGGAAGGGATGGGTGAGAGGAAGAACAGGTTAGGGAGGCAGAGACAGGCTGGGCTGGTTTTGGGATGCAGTGGGTGGAGGGGACGAACTGGACTGGTTGTGCGGTGCAGTGGGGGGAGGGGATGAACTGGGCTGGTTTTGGGATGCGGTGGGGGAAGGGGAGATTTTGAAGCTGGTGAAGTCCACATTGATACCATTGGGCTGCAGGGTTCCCAAGCGGAATATGAGTTGCTGTTCCTGCAACCTTCGGGTGGCATCATTGTGGCACTGCAGGAGGCCCTTGATTGACATGTCGCCTAAAGAATGGGAGGGGGAGTTGAAATGGTTCACGACTGGGAGGTGCAGTTGTTTATTGCAAACCGAGCGGAGGTGTTCTGCAAAGTGGTCCCCAAGCCTCTGCTTGGTTTCCCCAATGTAGAGGAAGCCACACCGGGTACAATGGATACAGTACACCACATTGGCAGATTCCACCAGCTTCAAAATCTCCCCTTCCCCCACCGCATCCCAAAACCAGCCCAGTTTGTCTCCTCTCCCTACTGCACCACACAACCAGCCCAGCTCTTCCCATCCCCCCACTGCATCCCAAAACCAGCCCAGCCTGTCTCTGCCTCCCTAACCTGTTCTTCCTCTCACCCATCCCTTCCTCCCACCCCAAGCCGCACCTCCATCTCCTACCTACTAACCTCATCCCACCTCCTTGACCTGTCCGTCTTCCCTGGACTGACCTATCCCCTTTCTACCTCCCCACCTATACTCTCCTCTCCACCTATCTTCTTTTCTCTCCATCTTCGGTCCGCCTCCCCCTCTCTCCCTATTTACTCCAGGACCCTCTCCCCATCCCCCTCTCTGATGAAGGGTCTAGGCCCGAAATGTCAGCTTTTGTGCTCCTGAGATGCTGCTTGGCCTGCTGTGTTCTTCCAGCTTCACACTTTATTACCCTGGAAGTGGTGGTGAGCTGCCTCTCCAGCTCCTTGAGATGCTGCTCCAGCCATAGTGGCATTAAGGAGGGAGTTCCGGGGATTTTGACCTAGGGAATATGAAGGAATGCTGGTGCAGTTCCAAGTCAGGTTGGTGTGTGGTCCACAAGGGGTCCTGCGGCTGCTGAAATTCCCATCCATCGGCCGCCCTCGCCCTTCCAGATGGTTGAGGTTATTGTTTGGAGGGTGGTGTCACCAGAGTGATGGTGAACTGCTGCAGTGCGTCCTACAGATGGCACAGACTGTTGTTCCTGTATGGCTAATTAACAGAATGGTCTCATCCAGTGATTGTCACTGGCAAACTAAACAGTAAAATTGTTAGAAAATTTTAAACTCTATTTTAAATGTCCACGTCTTTCCAAAATAGCAACACGAGAACAGGATTCAGCCCATTCTGTGTTTTGAGTCTGCTTCATTAATTAGTTAATATTCAGTTAATTAGTCAATACAACCAATATATCCCAATCTTCACACGTGGAGCATAATAGCTACTGGCTGATGGCTGGGGCAATGGCCTTGAGACATGTCCAACTGATCAGCAATTTACAAAAAGCCTATGAAAAGCTGAAGACGCCAGTGTAACCAAGAGAATGGTTTCTGAAGCACCAATTATAACAACTGTAATCCTTGTCTAACAGCAACATCTTCCCACCTCCCATCCCAATCTCTCAGCAACCATCCCCCTGCCCCCACCCCCAACAACCAACAGTCTCCATCTCTACTGGGGAGTTGACGCAGCTTTCAAATCTTGAAATGGGATCACAGTGGGAACATAATTCAGGAGCATTGCATTAGCAGGGAATATGAGTTGTAAAGAGGACACAAGGAGGCTACAAAAAGATATGAACAGTTGAAGTGAGTGAGTGGTGATCTCTCCAATGAAGTACAGCATTGGGAAAAATGTGAAACCGTTCATTATGTTGTCAGCATAAACAAGAAGTGGCTTATCTCAATAGTGAGAGATTACATAGCTCTGAGATACAAAGGGATCTGGGTGTCATTGTGAATGAATTGCAAAAGGTTGGTCAACAGGTGCAGCAAGTAGTTAGAAAGCTAACAGAATGTTATTGTTTATTGTGAGCAGGTTTGAATGCAAAGGTAGGGCAATTTTGATTCAGTTATTAAGGACACTGGTGTTACCACATCCGAACCACTATACAGTGCTGGTTACCTTATTCAAACAAGGTCGTAAATGGATTAGAAACAGTTTAAACAATGTTTACTTGACTAATACTCGGGTTATCTTCTGAGGAAAGATTTAGATGGGTTGGACTTATATCCACTTGGTAACAGACAACCAGGTTGAAATATATAAGACCCTGGATCCTACCTGGATTCCTGAAGAGATGGCACAAAACCCTGGTTTGACAGTTCATTGTCTTGTCTGATTGGAGTGAAGTCATTGGAGTGGATCATTGGGCAGGGAATATCAAACCAGCATTTCCTGCAACTGTGATAGGAATCCAGGAGGGAATCTTGTCTCCCTGATGGCTACAAAATGCCAATGTGTATGTCCGTGTTTTGAAGTCTTCAGGTCAAGTGGGAGGCACATGCCACAGAAGTTCATGTTGCAAATAGACATTATCCTGCATAAAAACTTTGTTCTAGCCCTCCTAGGGTTTGCACTGGGAATATCCTGGATGTAGAAAATTATAAAACAGCTCACCATTAGATAGAGATTTACATATAGTCAACTTTCCCAGGGTGTTTTACAGTGGCATTAACAGATTGAAATTGACACGGAGCCACATAAGGAGATATTGTAACTTTTAAAAGGCATCTGGATGGGTACATGATTAGGAAATATTTACAGGGATATTGGCCAATGGCAAATGGGACCTGATTAATTTAGGATATCCAGTTGGACCAAAGGGTCTGTTTTTGTGTTGTATGACTCAATGACTCTGAGAAGATTTGGACTCACGTTATGGGTCTTACCTCTTTGTTCAAAATTTTGATCATCAAGCCATCTGACAGGAGTCAGTATCGCACTCTGTTTTATAAGATGCTCAGTTAGCACGTCGGCACGGTTTGTTACAGGAAAGGCACAATTAAAACGTGAATTGCTGATGTCGAGCAGGACAACACGTCAAAGCTTAGAGATAATACAAGAAAGAGCTCATTCTTTAGAAGACCAAAGGAAACGACAAAGATTATTGATAAGCTGAGTAAGTGGGTTCAAAAGTGAGAGGTGGAATTCAACATCATGTAGCACAAAGGTGACTCAATCGGTTTATAAAAAAAACCCACTACATTTATACTCTGAATGGAATTTAGAAGAATTAGGGATGCTGCTGTAGAAACATATGAAATTATGTAGGGAATAGATAAGATTGAAGCAGGGAGGTTGTTTCTCTTGGCAGGTGGCCACAGAATCTGTAAAGTGCAGAAACAGGCCCTTCGGCCCAATAAGACCAAAATGATCCTCAAATCTTCCCTATAGCCCACCTAAGCTACACATCCCTGAATGCTATGGGCAATTTAGCATGGTCAATCCACCTAACCTGCACATCTTTGGACTGTGGGAGGAAACTGAAGCACCCGGAGGAAACCCACACAGACATGGGGAGAATGTGCAAACTCCACATCGACAGTCACCTGAGGGTGGAATTAACCCAGGTCCCTGGTGCTGCGAGGCTGCAGTGCTAACACAGAGCTAACAGTTCACAAATGAAAATTCACAACAACTAGTGAAACTAGAACTAAGGGGTGTAGCCTCAAAATAAGTGGGGTCAGATTTAGTGCTGAGTTGAGGAAGAACTTCTGTGGAATTCCCTGCCCAGTGAAGCAGTTGAGGCATCCTTATTGAATGGTTTTAAAAACAGGTGGATTTTTGAGCAGTAAAGGAATTAAGGGTTATGGTAAGCAGGCTATCGCCATGAAAAGATCAGTCATGACCTTATTGAATGACAGAGCAGGCTCAATGGGTTGGATGGACTACTCCTGCTCATATTTCTTATGTTCTTGTGTAAGTGTACTGCGCACCTCAGCAGAACAGAGGATGAACATAAAGTGGACAAGGCCACAAAATGTTAAAGACAGAGGTTGTCAGAAAAGAAGATCTTTTAATTTCTAGAGTTCATCTTAAGCGTTGTAGAAAAGTATAAGTTAAGTTGCTAGACCGTAGGGTTACTCTATCATTACAGAAAGTGACAGAACTGGTGATGGTTTAACATGAGGGTCACCACACCTCAGGAGAGGGGAGAGATAGAGCAGGAGAGTCCTTCATTGTATCCTCAGCCAGTGCAGGAATTTATAGAATCCCTGCACTGTGGAAGCAGGCCATTCAGCCCATCAAGGTGATGGCCTAGTGGTATTATTGCTGGACTGTTAACCCAGAAATCCAGAAAATACTCCTGGGACCCTGGGTTCAAATCCTGCCATAGCAGATGGTGGAATTTGAATTCAATACAAAGTCTGGAATTAAGAATTAAATGATGATCCTGAATGCATTGCCGATTGTTGTTAAAAACCCATCAGGTTCACTAATGCACTTTAGGGAGAAAACTGTCATCCTTACCTGGCCTGGTCTACATGTCATTCCAGACCCACAGGCAACGTGATTGAATCTTAATTGCCTTCTGGGTAGTTAGGGGTCAGCAATAAATGCTGCCTCGCCAGCGATGCCCACATCCTGTGAATGAATAAACGGGGAAGATAAAAAGCACACTGACCGTCTGAATAGCGTCCCAACCAGACCCACTCCCTGATGTAACCTTTCATTTCCCATGGCCAATCTACAGAACCTGCACATCTTTTGACTGTGGGAGAAAACTAGAGCACCCAGAGATGAGGAGAAAGTGCGATGACAGTAACCCAAGAGTGGAATTAACCTGAGTCCCTGATGCTGTGAGCTGCAGTGCTAACCACTGAGACACCACACTGCCAGGCATCGGACCTGGACAAATCTAGCCCTAATCTATGCTGTTAGTGTCATTCTGCATTGCAAACCATCAATTGAGCTAACTGTTGCAAAATACATGCAGACACATAAATGCCTTGAGTTAATGATAACTGAGCCTCTATAAACATCAATGAGATGTCATGTTAGAGTCTTATTGAGCTATAAGCTATAGGAAAGATGTTGCTTCTGCCAGACTACAATGCAGGTTCACAAGAACCCTGCCCGGTTTGAGGGATCGCGAGCAACAGATTCAGAAAAAAGAAGGGTTTTTTCCATTAGAACAAGGATGGGTTTGGGTTTAGATATGTTCAGACACAATCCCAGAGACAGCTGTTTCACACCATTGGCTCCTCAGCCAAGCACATGCACCAAAAGTCTGAACCTGTGTTTCCTCTTGTACTGAGCAGAATTACTATCGCAACAACCTGTCATCATTAAGGTTAAACTAACCTGCGTCACGATGGTCCAAATCCAGCTCACGCTCACTATTAGGGGACAAACAATCCAATGCTTGGTGAATTCTGCTTCACAATGATAGGAAAAGTCAATATGGAAGGATTACAAAATGATGTATCCATGAACACTTGGGCTCCACGAGCTAGTTCTGAAAGGATGGGACTAAGCAGTGAGACGCATCCATGGTTCGGATGGTGATGGTTTTAGGGATTTAAGAGGATGTCTGGTCCACACTTACAAGTTTGGACAAGAATTATGAGCTGGCAAAATTCTCTTTCAGGGTTAGAGTTTGACACAAAAACAAGGTCACCCTTTTTCAGTTTACTCAGGTGTGTGTACCAAAGGTAGTAAATGATACGCAGGAATTGTGCAGCGAGGGGATGTTTGATTGAAATGAGCAGCTTCTTTCGGGCTGCAACTTCTCATTAGAGAAAGCCAAGGAAATCTGACTTCCTGGCAATATTTACTCCTCAATGACCACCACCCAAACGCCAGCGACGTGGCCACCCATTTCCTCACCATCTTGTCGGATCTTGCTGTGCACCTGGGCTGCATTGTTTTGCCCCCAGAATTATCTTCTAACAGCAGTTCATGGGGTGGAGGAGCAGAAGTTGGCCATTCTGTTCTGTCCTCTGAGCTGATTGTATTCTCCGCTAGAATTTCCCATCTGAAGGCTGCCTCCCCTCACTGAGATCCATCGTCCGCGAACCATCTCTCTCAATCTTGAATACATTCAATGACACAGCCTCTGGTGTTTGTGGGGAGGAGAATTCTGGTGAGCATCTGAAAGACGAGAACGCCACTCAGTTTCGAAGGGAGGTCTATCATTCTCACCTGGTTGAGGGACCATAGCTAGTGAGGTAGAAAGACAAGCTGACTGTTGGGCTATAATCTTGCAGCTCTACAGGACACTGGCAAGGCAGCTTTTAGAATACTGCGAACAATTCTGGTTTCCCTCCTATAGGAACATGAGAGGGTGCAGCAAAGATTTGCAAGAATATTACTGAGCCTGGAGGGTTTGAGTTAGAAGGAGAGGATGGTTGGTTGAGACTTTTTTCCCTGGATCGTCGGAACCTGAGGGGTGTTATAGAAAATTATTAAATCATGAGGGACATAGATGAGATGAATAGCCAAGGTATTTTCCCTAGGGTAGGGGAGTCCAAAACTAGAGGACATAGGTTAAAATTGTGATCAGAGATAATGGGAACTGCAGACGCTGGAGAATCTGAGATTACAAAGTGTGGAGCTGGATGAACACGGCAGGCCAAGCAGCATCTTAGGAGCACAAAAGCTGATGTTTCAGGCCTAGACCCTTCATCATAAAAGGGGTATGGGGAGAGCCACTGCATCCCAAAACCAGCCCAATTCGTCCCCGCCTCCCTAACCTGTTCTTCCTCTCACCTATCCCCTCCTCCCACCTCAAGCTGCACCTCCATTTCCTACCTACTAACCTCATCCCACCTCCTTGACCTGCCCGTCCTCCCCGGACTGACCTATCTCCTCCCTATCTCCCCACCTATACTCTCCTCTCCACCTATCTTCTCCTCTATCCATCTTCAGTTCGCCTGCCCCTCTCTCCCTATTTATTTCAGAATCCTCTCCCCATCCCCCTTTTCTGTTGAAGGGTCTAGGCCCAAAACATCAGCTTTTCTGCTCCTGAGATGCTGCTTGGCCTGCTATGTTCATCCAGCTTCGTACTTTGTTATCTCGGACATAGGTTTAAGATGAGAGGGCAAAGATTTAAAAAGCGACTTGAGGTGTAACATTTTTCACACTGAGAGTGGTGCGTGTATGGAATGAGCTGCCAGAGGAGGTTGTAAAGGTGAGTACAATACAACATCTATAAGACATTTGGATAGGAAAGGATTAGATGGAAATGGGCCAAACAGAGGCAAATGGGACTGAATATAAACTGAAAGAACTCCAGATAGTGTGAATCAGAAGCAAAAACAGAAATTGCTGGAAAAGCTCAGCAGGTCTGGCAGCATCTGTGGAGAGAAATCAGACTGAATGTTTCGGGTGCAGTGACCCTTTCTCAGAAGTCAGAACTGGGGGGACTAGTCCAGTTTAGGAAACCTGGTCAGTATAGATAAGCTGGGGCCAAAGGGCTTGATTCCATGCTGTATGACTAGTATTTGCAAGTAGGTCGAATGGAATGGTAGCATCATGATACTGGTCGGGCAGACAGAGGAGAGGAACCACTAGAGAGGGACATACAAAGGATCATTAAAATCCAGCGATAAGAATGGTGCTCCGAAATTAGAGACCCCACTAGGTGTTAATCATTTCCGCCACCTTTGGCGAGATGCCACCACTAGACACATATTCCCCTCCCCTGCTCAGGGAGCATTCCCTCTGGGCCACCCTGGTCCACACTTCCTTCACCCCCAACACCCCCTCGCAACCCCCACAGCCCGACGGCACCTTCCCCTGTAATCGGTGAAGGTGCAACACCTGCCCATTTACCTCCTCCCTCCAAGGGCAAAAACATACCTTCCAGGTGAAGCAGCACTTCACCTGCACTTTTCACAATCTAGTCTGCTGCATTTGCTGCTCACAACGTGGTCTCCTCTACATTGGGGAAATGAAATGTAGGCTGGGTGACCCCTTCACAAAAAACCCTGAACTACCTGTTGCCTGCCACTTTAACGCATCACCCTGTTCGTGGCCAACACCTCTGTCTCTGAGATAACAAGGTGTAGAGCTGGATGAACACAGCAGGCCAAGCAGCTTCAGAGGAGCAGGAAAGTTGATTCTTCGGGCCTAGACCCTTCTTCAGAAAAACTTCTGTCTCTGGCTTGCTGTAGTGTTCCAAAGAAGCTCAATGCAAGCTGGAAGAATAACACCTCATTTTCCATTTGGGGACCTCCAAATTCAGTATCGAGTTCAATAATTATACGGCCTAGATTCCCCCATGTCCCAGCCCCCTACCCGACACACCAGGCCTTATTACCACATGGCCTGCCATAACTCACCCCCTGTTGTTAGCCACTCACTGTCCCCATTAACAACTATTCACCCTCTTAGCCTGATCATTATCAATTTCTTTGTCTGTTTGACTGTTCTTCTCTCTCTTTAGACTCTATGCTATTGTTTACTCCCTGCCCCACCCACCTCCCTCTTTTCTGCATATAAACTGACATTTTCCCAGCCGCCATCAGTTGGCGTGGGGAGTGGGGGTGGGGGCGGGCATGTTGGTGGGGGTGGGAGTACGTGATGGGATATCCTCAGATCAGCTCTGAAGGGGTCAGACAAACCCGACCAACAGTAATCCATAAGATTATGAGATGTAGTAGCAAGAGTAGGCCATTCAGCCCATTGTGTCTGCTCCATCATTTATGGTTGATCTGATGAACCTCTATTTCACTTCCCTTGGCAGCTGGTGGAATTTAAATCCAATGAAATGATAAATTCAGTCAACTCATCTTTTGGTATTGAAAACTAGACTCAGTGATGGTGACCATGAAACCATCATCAGACTGGATAACTGCAGTGAGGGACTCCCACAATCCTTGCAAATTCCTTGCAACCTGTGTGTGACTTCAGACCCACTGTAGCATGACCTCCTCTTCACTTCCCTTGAAAGGGAGTTGCATCAAACTGTCACAGAAAATGATTGCTCCCAACCGACTGTGGTGGTGTGAGAAGGTGGCTCAATATTCCCCCGCAGGCTTTTAGGAATAAATGCTAGCCTACCCAGTGATAATTGTGTCCCAAGAATGGATAGAAAGGAAATTAAGACAAAATATTGCAACACCCTTTGGAGACAGCATCTTGCAGTCAATGTGCTATTAAGGAATGGGAAATATTAAATAGCATACTCAGAACAATCATAGAACCCCCACAGTGTGGGACCAGGCTATTCAAGCCCACACCAGTCCTCCAAAGAGCATCCCACATAACCCCTATCTTATCCACTCAGCCTGCTTTACCCTGGACATTATGGGCAATTTACCTAACCCACACATCTTTGGACAGTGAGAGGAAACTCATACAGACACGGGACGAATGTGCAAACTCCACACAGGCGGTCACCCAAAGGTGGAATCAAACCCAGGTGCCTGGTGCTGTGAGGTACCAGTGCTAATCACTGAGCCACCAGAATTACTCATAGTCAATAATGAACACTTTATCCCTGTTGCTAAAGGTGTAGTGTGGAGCCTGTTAATGAAGAGATTGGAAATTGGCCAGGAAATATGGCTGCACCGAATGCTAACTGGTGAC
Organism: Stegostoma tigrinum; assembly: GCF_030684315.1. Classification (NCBI taxonomy): domain Eukaryota; kingdom Metazoa; phylum Chordata; class Chondrichthyes; order Orectolobiformes; family Stegostomatidae; genus Stegostoma; species Stegostoma tigrinum. The sequence goes on along the minus strand of NC_081391.1, from coordinate 18,105,070 downwards.
CTATTTCCCCTCAGACACGATTAATTAGAAAAAGACAACTCCTGGGGAATCTGTGACAAAGGATGTGAATTCTTGGTCCATTTTGAATCTGGTAAGTTATCAAAGGGTGAATAAAATGTCAAGCTGTCGACCAAAGATTGCAGTAATATTTAAGGGGTGAAGCTTTTGTGGCCATTATGATGGAGCCTAGTCTTTAGGTGAATTGTGTTTAGTCTTTATGAAAGCAGCTTGACAGGTTTTCAAGCCCAGAGCAGAGTGGTGCAGTGGGAGTGTGCTGGGCCCTTAACCCACACATGGTTGAGACAAAACTACACTCTGCTATTTACTTGAAGAAAGGGGTGTTTGTGGCACAGTGGCTCAGTGGTTAGCACGGCTGTGTTACAGCACCAGGGCCCTGAGTTCAATCCTACCTTCAGATGTCGGTCTGAGTGGAGCTTGTGCATTTTTCTCCTGTGCCTGCATGGTTTGTTCCCCACAGTCACAAACATGTGCAGCATTGGGTGGATTGACTGTGCTAAACTGCCCCACAGTATCCTGGAATGTGCAGACTCAGTGGATCAATGGAAAATGCTGGGTTACCGAAAGAGGACGATGAGTCTGCATTGGATACTCTTCAGAGGGTTAGAGTGGGCCTTTTTTTTAAAAAAAAGACCGGAACAAAAACAGTGGCGCTTGCAATCAGCATAAAGAACGGAAGCAGTATGTGGTTTAGTGGTGAACTGATGCAACAGTGCACATGGATGAGAAAGAGGTGGTTTTCCAGCTGGGTGAAATTTCTACAGAATATTTTTGATTGTTCCTGGGAATATGGTAGTCATTGGCATTTGCTGTCCTTGAGATGTGGGTGGTGAGCCGCCCGCTCGAACTGCGATAGCCTGAGCACTGAATTTATTCACGCGGTGTAATGAGGGATGGCGTATTAGTGGGATTTTGACACCTACAACTTGGAATTGTAGCTCGGACTCAAGGCCCAGGATGGTGCTGTCAAAGACTAGGATGCAGCCGAGTTGAAATGAGGGCAATGGGTACTCATCCCTACATACCTACTGCCTGTGAATAATGGGTACCCGTCCCTTCATACCTACTGCCCGCTAACAATGGGTACCCGTCCCTTCATACCTACTGCCTGCTAACAATGGGTACCCGTCCCTTCATACCTACTGCCCACTAACAATGGGTCCCCATCCCTTCATACCTACTGCCCGCTAACAATGGGTACCCGTCCCTTCATACCTACTGCCCGCTAACAATGGGTCCCCGTCCCTTCATACCTACTGCCTGCAAACAGTGAGTACCCATCCCTGCATACCTACTGCCTGTAACCAATGACAAATGAAATTTTTAAAGACGGTCATTCTGAGGTGCATCCCAGAGACGTGAGCAAAATATATATTTAAAAAATGTGATGCTGAGCGAAAGAAGGAAAAATATTAAAAATGGGGAGTGGTGGAAGAGGAAAGCCAAGACGAATGGGTGGAGTTTGAGGCAGAGGGATAAAGAGAGAGAAAATTTTAATGTTAGGCATTCTCAAATGACAGCACTTGTTATTTACAACTTCAAGAGAAATTTCTGCACTCCGAGACTGCACACCTTGAGAATTTTCTAATCAGTGGTCGGATGTATTGAAGGCTGAAACCTATAGATATGCCGAGAATTAAGGGACTTGCGGCATATACGGGTCGTGCTGGTTAATGAACGGTTAGCCATGATCCTATTGACTGGTAGAACAGGCTTAAGAGGCCACATGTTCCACTCCTGTTTGTGTTTCTTATTTTAGTTCATGACCTTAACTAGAGAGGAAGTGTTTGGAATAGAGTCTCAACCAAAAATATTTTGCTGTGTTGGCTGTGAGCCTAGATTCCGGACAGGGAAGACCCATCAGCCATTAGTTCCCTGTTTTATTGCTGATTGCACTGAATTTCCTGGTTAACACCAGACTAGGAATGCTGGGCATTGAGGGAGTTTGCAGGCGAATGATGTTCATTGTTTCAGATTAATCTGATGCCTGGCTGGTTTTGGTTTTAAAGAAACTCAGAGCAAAGGGTTAATTGCCCCAATCAGTCTTTGGCTCCTTTACTGGCACAAGTAGCAGTCCATGAACCAGTCCTTGTGAGAGCTGGCTTGGCCATGATTAATTTCTGGATGCAAAGCGGCCAAGTTTAGGAAGGGTAGCCAACCAGTGGTAAACAGCGCAGGATAGACATTAAACGCCAAACTGGCAGTGCTGTCTAGAGACTGTTCCTCATAGCACATCTCCCAAGCCTGTGACTTGTACCAGCTGAAGGGACAAGGGCAGGGCAAGGGTACATATTCACAATGCCAGGCCATGATCATCACCAATAAGACACAGCCTGCCCACCATCCCTTTACATTCAATGGTGTTACCATCACTGAATCCCCCACTATCAACATCCTGGGGGTTATCATTGATCAGAAACTCAACTGGACTCACATAACATAAACACAGTAGTTACAACAGCAGGTCAGAAGCTTGGAATACTGCAGCAAGTAACTCACACCTCTCCCCCCACCACCCCCCACCCTGAATTCCAAAAGCCTGTCCACTATCTACAAGGCACAAGTCAGGAGTGTGATGGAATACTCCCACTGGCCTGGATGAGTGCAGCCCAAACAACGCTCAAGAAGCTTGACACCATCCAGGACAAAGTAGCCCGGTTCACATCCACTCCCTCCACCACTGAGGCTCAGAGGCAGCAGTGTGTACTATCTGCAAGATGCATTGCAGAAATTCACCAAAGATCCTCAGACAGCACCTTCCAAACTCATGACTACTTCCATCTAGAAGTACAAGGCCAGCAAATACATGGGAACACCACCCTCTGCAAGTTCCTCTCCAAAAATTCACTGTCCTGACTTCGAAATATATCACCGTTCCTTCGCTGTGGCTCGGTCAAAATCCTGGAATTCCCTCCCTAATGGCATTGCGGGTCAACCCACAGTAGGTGGACTGCAGCGGATCAAGAAGATAGCTCACCACCACCTTCTCAAGGGTAATAAACGCTGGCCAGCCAGTGATGCACATGTGTAATGAATGCATGAAAAGGACACGGCGATATATTGTGTTAATGTCTCCAGACTAGTTCCCTGGAGGCTATTAATGATGCACTGGGGACACAGAATCAGTTCCTACCACAGCAGCTAATAGATTTTAAATTCAACCAATTAATATGTTTTTAAATTAAAAATTAAGAATGAAAGCTGTTGTCATTAATGGTGATTGTAAAACTATAAAAACTCAGCTGGTTCATTAATGGCCACTAGCGAAGGAAATCAGCTGTCCTTACCTGGTCTGGCCTGCACATGACTCCAGACCCACAGCAATGCGATTGACTCCTAAATATGCTCTGAAATGACTGAGCTAGGTAAATAGGGATGGACAACAAATGCTGGCTCTGCCAGTAGTGATCTTATCCCAGAAAAGGACGAAGAGATGCAGGGGAACTCCATCACATTTGAATTACCCTCTGAAACATCCTGCCTTTGGAACTACATCACTGTGTCTGAGTTACAAACCTGGAATTCCCCAGTCTACAACAGTGTATTAGACCTTGCCTTGGCTACACTGCCTTGAGAAGGTAGCTGACCACCAGCTTCCCAGGGCAATTAGGGCTGGGTATTATATGCTGAAATATCACACGAAGGAATGAAAAAATTTCCTTAAAACAAACACCAGAGTCATAGAGTCACGCCCATGTGCGGCACAGAGACGGACCGTTCGGTCCAACTTGTCCATGTTGGCCAGATATCCTAAATTAATCAAGTTCCATTTGCCAGCATTTGGCCCATATCCCTCTAAATCCTTCCCATTCACGTACCCATCCAGACGCCTTTTAAATATTGTAATTATACCAGCCTCCACCACTTCCTCTGGCAGCTCATCCCATACACACACCACCATCTGCATGAAAAAATTGTCCCTTAAGTCCCTTTTAAATCTTTCCCCTCTCACCTTAAACTATGCCCCCTAGTTTTGGACTCCACCAGTGGGGTACTTGGAGCATTCCTTCTTTCTGTCCTATTCTGGCCCCCACCCACAGCCCTTTCTCTAATATAGTGATGATATCATCAGTGCTGCTTTCCTCTCTCATCTAGAATTAGAAAACGTCATCGATTTCCTCTCCAATTTCCAGCCTGCCCTCACTTTAACCTCGTCTACCTCTGACTCCTCCTTTCATGCTTCGATATCTCTGTTTCCATTTCTGGGAATAGACTGGCCACTAATATCCACTATAAACCCACCGGCTCCCACAGCTACCTGGACTATACATCCTCACACCCTGCTTCCTGTAAAGACTCCACCCCATCCTCTAGGTCCCTCTGTCTCTGTTGCATATGTTCAGTTGAGGCCAACTTCGACAAGAGAGTGTCTAAAATGTCCACCTTCTTCCTCAACCGAGGATCTCCCAGCTCTGTTGTCGACAGGGCCCTCAACCAGGTCCAACCTATTTCCTGCAATCCTGCCCTCACCCCTCTCCTCCTTCCCACAACAACGATAGGGTTCCCCTTATCCTTACCTACCATCCCACCAGAATCCACGTCCAGAAATCGTTAGATACCATTTCTGCCACCACCAGCAAGATGCCACCTCCAGACACATATTCCCCCTCCCCTCCCTTGTCCACCTTCCGCAGGGACCATTCCATCTGGGACACCCTGGTCCACTCTTCCTTCACCCCAACAGCCACTAGTCCCCCAGTCCTTTCCCCTGCAACCACTGAAGGTGCAACACCTGCTCATTTACTTCTTCCTTCCACAATATCCAAGGGCCCAAACATACCTTCCAGGTGAAGCAACCCTTCACCTGCACTTCCCACAATCTCGTCTATTGCATTCGCTGCTTACAGTGTGGACTCCTCTGCATTGGGGAAATGAAGTGTAGACTGGGTGACCACTTTGCAAAACATCTACATTCTGCCTGCGAAAGAGAACCTGAACTACCTGTTGCCTGCCACATTATCACAGTCTACCCTGTTCCCTGGTCAATATCGCTGTCTCTGGCTTGCTGTAGTGTTCCAGGGGCGCTCAGCGCAAGCTGGAAGAACAACACATCATCTTCCACTTGGGGGCCCTGCAGTCCTCTGGACTCAATATTGAGTTCAATAATTTTAGGGCCTGAATTCTCCCCTGTCCCAGCCCCCAATGCCTTGTTATCACATGGTCTGCCATTACACACTATCTACTGTTAGTCACTAACAGTCCCCACTAACTACTATTTACCCTCGCAGCCAGATTGTTCTCAACTCCTCAGTCTATCCCACTGCTCTTCTCTCTCATTGGGCTCAATCCCCACCTAAGATTTACTCCCTACTCCCTCCCCCAACACTATCTACTGCATATAAATTAATGTTTTCCTAGCTACCATTAGTTCTGAGGAAGAGTCACTGGACTCAAAAAGCTAACTGACTTTTCTTCAAAATGCTGCTAGACCTTCTGAGCTCTTCCCTCAGGAAACAATCTCCTGGTAACTGCTGTGTTTCCAAAAAATCTAGATGGCATCTGATAATTGGCCTTAAGTGATCACTGCATTTATCTAGCCATCCACCAATCTATCCCACACCCTCCATAAAGCTTCTGGTAAAGTAGCTGATGGTGGAGTTGGGATGTCAGGGGATAGCCTTCCCTCTAATTTCCTTCCTTCCTGTTCCGAGGTCCGGAATCAGAAGTCACTGCCATGATTGGAGTGCCAATTGCCTTGTGTGGAACCTCTGAGAGTGTGTCAGTTGAATGTGCTGATATTTTCCTAATCAACTTGTTTGGAGATGTTAATTTCTGAATGGAAGACTGCCTTTTCCAACTTCTACGGTCCAAACTTTCTGTTTTAGCTTTGCATTTTCTGACGTCAACTCCCTAATCTCTCAGCTTTGAGGCATACTTCAAGTCTCTGGAAAGAAGACAACATATTTCCAGAATCTTGTCCTGTTTGGGTTCATGCTTTTCCATGGATATCCCAACTGATGCTGACAAACAATCCAATGCAGTGGGACTTATAACATCACTAGCTTCCTGATTCTCTAAACATTTCAGCAATTTCTTTCTCAAATATTCCTTAATCAAGCTGTCCTATTCGGGTTGGTTGCCTCTCATGATTTCAAAGCTAAGCTCCAGAGCCAAATTTAACAATACAAAAATTCAAATGATCCCATTACATGTGAAAATTGTTGCCTTTATCCTCATCCACCTACTTCAATTCTGGACTGTCATGTGGGCCAGCTGCCCTCTTAATTCAGTCCCAGGCAGGATTTCTGAGATTATTGCGCTGGGCTCAACGTAAAGCCACTTCTTCTTGAAGCCCAATTGTTGTGGGTAAAACACCACAAGTTACTTTTAATTCGGCTGCTTTTTTAAAGAAATCTCACAGACAGTAAATTGCTGAAGCTGTGGTTTAAACTTTACTGAATGTAGCAACCAGAATAAGACCCTTCAAGTAAGCCTCACAACCCAACTTGGCTGTTACCCAATTAATGACGGAATCTGGACAGGCTGCCAATCAACAATGACCTGTCTCTGGAGGTATCCAGGTTTCGACTTTAATGCAGTGTCCTGCTAAAGGGAGAGTTCTGGTGTTAGATTCTTCCACAGGTTTTCGTCCTTTCAATCTGTGGTATGCTTTATTAACGATTCTTTAAAAAGTCCTTTCGTCAAAACTACTGCTAATCTGCAGCTTGCCTTCTTATCAGAAGTAACTACTTTGTTCCTAGATAATAAAATGTGAGGCTGGATGAACACAGCAGGCCAAGCAGCATCTCAGGAGCACAAAAACTGACGTTTCGGGCCTAGACCCTTCATCAGAGAGGGGGATGGGGAGAGGGAACTGGAATAAATAGGGAGAGAGGGGGAGGCGGACCGAAGATGGAGAGAAAAGAAGATAGGTGGAGAGGAGAGTATAGGTTGGGAGGTAGGGAGGGGATAGGTCAGTCCAGGGAAGACGGACAGGTCAAGGAGGTGGGATGAGGTTAGTAGGTAGCTGGGGGTGCGGCTTAGGGTGGGAGGAAGGGATGGGTGAGAGGAAGAACCGGTTAGGGAGGCAGAGACAGGTTGGACTGGTTTTGGGATGCAGTGGGTGGGGGGGAAGAGCTGGGCTGGTTGTGTGGTGCAGTGGGGGGAGGGGACGAACTAGGCTGGTTTAGGGATGCAGTAGGGGAAGGGGAGATTTTGAAACTGGTGAAGTCCACATTGATACCATATAGCTGCAGGGTTCCCAGGCGGAATATGAGTTGCTGTTCCTGCAACCTTCGGGTGGCATCATTGTGGCAGTGCAGGAGGCCCATGATGGACATGTCATCTAGAGAATGGGAGGGGGAGTGGAAATGGTTTGCGACTGGGAGGTGCAGTTGTTTGTTGCGAACTGAGCGGAGGTGTTCTGCAAAGCGGTCTCCAAGCCTCCGCTTGGTTTCCCCAATGTAGAGGAAGCCACACCGGGTACAGTGGATGCAGTATACCACATTGGCAGATGTGCAGGTGAACCTCTGCTTAATGTGGAATGTCATCTTGGGGCCTGGGATAGGGGTGAGGGAGGAGGTGTGGGGGCAAGTGTAGCATTTCCGGCGGTTGCAGGGGAAGGTGCCGGGTGTGGTGGGGTTGGAGGGCAGTGTGGAGCGAACAAGGGAGTCACGGAGAGAGTGGTCTCTCCGGAAAGCAGACAGGGGAGGGGATGGAAAAATGTCTTGGGTTGTGGGGTCGGATTGTAAATGGCAGAAGTGTCGGAGGATGATGCGTTGTATCCGGAGGTTGGTAGGGTGGTGTGTGAGGACGAGGGGGATCCTCTTAGGGCGGTTGTGGTGGGGGCGGGGTGTGAGGGATGTGTTGCGGGAAATATGGGAGACGCAGTCAAGGGCGTTCTCAATCACTGTGGGGGGAAATTTGCGGTCCTTAAAGAACTTGGACATCTGGGATGTGCGGGAGTGGAATGTCTTATCGTGGGAGCAGATGCGGCGGAGGCGGAGGAATTGGGAATAGGGGATGGAATTTTTGCAGGAGGGTGGGTGGGAGGAGGTGTATTCTAGGTAGCTGTGGGAGTCGGTGGGCTTGAAATGGACATCAGTTACAAGCTGGTTGCCTGAGATGGAGACTGAGAGGTCCAGGAAGGTGAGGGATGTGCTGGAGATGGCCCAGGTGAACTGAAGGTTGGGGTGGAAGGTGTTGGTGAAGTGGATGAACTGTTCCTAGTCACATTTGGCCTTTAATATTTGTTTGCGCACACAACTTTCTTGTAACTAATTCCTCTGCAGGGCAGGCAGCTGTCTTTGTGGTGATAAAGCATCCAGTTTATCAAACACTATCAAGAGGAGTTTTGTTTCGACAATCTCATCAAGGAATCAGATTGTTTGCGTTCCTCCTTCCCAGAGTTAGTTAATTCGTTTGTTGCTTTTAATTCCTTTTGTAACAGCTTCTCCTTGTTCCTTTCACCTTGAGAAACAATTTATTCCAGAAAGAGACAAAAAGACTGCAGATGCTGGAATCTGAGGCAGACAGATGGGAGGCTGGAAGAACGCACCAGGCCAAGCAGCATGCTATTCCAGGAAGAGTGATTTTTGATTCTTCCCATCCATGAAGTTATTAAAGTTTCAACATTTATAATGTCACAACGTGAATCCAGGCCTCCTGACTCGGGCTAAGGAACTACCACTGTGCCATAACTACCGGCAGTTGAGTGTCTACACACTTTTGAAGGGCCAGTAATGAAATTAACTAGCTAACATTTTTTTTTAAAGTTTAACCTTTAAAGGATGCACTATAGGAAGGATATGGAGACTTTGGAGAAGGTGCAGGAGAGGTTTACCAGGATGTTGCCTGGATTGGAGAGTATTAGCTCCATGGAGAGCATTGGAGGCCGAGGGGCGACCTGATAGAAGTATACAAAATTATGAGCTGCTTGGATAGGGTGATCATGGTCTTTTACCCAGGGTGGGAATGTCAAATACAAAGGGTCATAGGTTTAACATGAGTCGAAGAGTCATATAGCATGGAAACAGACCCTTCAGCCCAACCAGTTCATGCTGACCATGTTCCCAAATGAATCTAGTGCCACCTGCTTGCACTTGCCCCATACCCTGCCAATCCTTTCCTAGTCATGAACTTACCAAATGTCTTTTAAATGTTGTAACAGTACCTGCATCCTCCACTTTCCCTAGCAGTTCAATCCACACAGAAACCACTCTCTGTGTAAGAATAATGCCCCTCATGTCTTTTTTAAATCCTTCTCCTCTCACCTTAAAAATAAAAATTTCTCTGAAGAAGGTTCCCCGTCCGAAACGTCATCTTTCCTGCTCCTCTGATGCTGTCTGGCCTACTGTGTTTCTCCAGGTCTACACTGTGTTATCTCTGACTCCAGCATCGGCAGTTCCTACTAGCTCTTAGAAATGTCTCCCTAGTTTTGAATTCCCCCACCCTGGGGAAAAGACCCTTGTCATTGACCCTATCTATGCCCCTCAAGATTTTATCAATCTCAGGAAGGTTAAACCACACCTCTTACATTCCAACGGAAAAGGTCCCAGTCTTTACGACTATTTTTATTTCTCAAACTCTCCATTCCTAGTAACATCCTGGCCCAGTAACAGTTGCCATTTGGAGCAGGCATCCTGCCCTATATCACTGCAGGAATGGAAGGTAGGGGAGGGGTAGGTTAGGGAGGGACAGGTTGTCATGTACATTCATGATGCTGTAGACATAAACTTAGGGCATGCCTCTTGGGACAGTCGCAATTTTTCTGCCTGTATACATGCTTAACGTTGTATGGAACAAGCTAAGTCATAAAGGAGGGTATTGAAACCACTGTAGTGGGCAATACAGAGATAAATGTATTGCCAGTGCTGGGGGTATAGTGTGAAAAGAAACCTCTGTATTATGGACCATAATTATCTAGCTGGGCTACAGATGCACAAATATTTGTTCTAGGAAGGAAATGGTCCTGTTCTCACACAGAAAAGAATTTTAAATCTGTCTCCTGCCTGATCTAGTCTCTGGATCAGCTCAAACCTGGTACCAGAGGTCAGGGGACACCCAAACACATCAAAGCTGGAAAATGTTGGTAAGACTTGGTTTGGTGGGTTCCCATGATGATTGACATGTGGCGTGACTAATAGCAGGAGTCTGGGGCTTGGTTAATTTGACGGTAGGAGGTCATGTGGCCACATTGGGGAAACCTGTTACTTCACAAAGGCAAATCCTCCTAAAGCCAAATGATACCCTCCCTATTTGCTGAGGGGAAAAGTGATGAGTCCACTGTGTAGGTTGAGGGGTCACTTCCCAGTGAGGCATGTATCTCTTCACGAGTGCGTCAGGGTCCACTGGTGGAGATGGCCTGGTTTTGTCCGGAGGGACGACGTGTCCATCCTGGGCCTCCTGCAGTGCCATAATGATGCCATGCGAAGGTTGGAGGAACAGCAACTCATATTCCGCTTGGGAACCCTGCAGCCCAATGGTATCAATGTGGACTTCACCAGCTTCAAAATCTCCCCTTCTCCCGTTGCATCCCAAAACCAGCCCAGCTCATCCCCTCCCCCCACTGCATCCGAAAACCAGCCCAGCTCGTCCCCTCCCCCCACTGCGTCCCGAAACCAGCCCAGTCTGTCTCTGCCTCCCTAACCTGTTCTTCCTCTCACCTAACCCCTCCTCCCACCCCAAGCCACACCTCCATTTCCTACCTTCTAACCTCATCCCGCCTCCTTGACCTGCCCGTCCTCCTCGGACTGACCTATCCCCTCCCTACCTCCCCACCCATACTCTCCTCTCCACTTATCTTCTTTTCTCTCCATCTTTGGTCCGCCTCCCCCTCTCTCCCTATTTATTTCAGAACCCTCTCCCCATCCCCCTCTCTGATGAAGGGTCTAGGCCTGAAACGTCAGCTTTTGTGCTCCTGAGATGCTGCTTGGCCTGCTGTGTTCATCCAGCTCCACACTTTGTTATCTCTGCTTTTGCTCTGACCCTGTTTGGTCGAGAATGCCAGTTCAAAGCCCACCCTTTCATCGATGGGCCATGAGGAATTGGCCGGCAACCACCGGCGTACCCCTCCTCCCCGTGTCTCTTTAAAGGCTGTCTCCAGGTGGGTCTGGCTCAGAAAAGTCACTCAGTGGGGACCACTGATTGGCAGGAGGGCAATGGGTGAGTCAAACAGGAGCTTAGTTTCCCCCCTTGGAACCGCCCAACAAAGGCTGAGGCAATGGCTTAATGGTATTGTCTCTAGACTATTAATCTAGAAGCTCAGCTAACGTTCTGAGGACCCAGGTTCAAATCTGCCACAGCAGATGGTACAATTTGAATTCAATAAAATCAAAAATCTTGAATTAAGAATTCACTGATGGCCATGGGGATAAGAAAAACATCTGGTTCGCTCCTTTAGGGAAGGAAACTGCCATCCTTACCTGGTCTGGCCTACATGTGACTCCAGACCCCCAGCAACGTGGTTGACTCTTATCTGCCGTTGGGGCAATTAAGGATAGGGAATAAATGCTGGGTGATGTCCTTATCTTGTGAACGAAAGAAGAAAATCTGTGTGTGAAATTGGTCACCCCAAAACAAGCTGCTGGTCCAACTGAGGGCCCATGGACACCATTGGGAAAAGAGAATTAAAAGCATCTTCTGCAACAAGCTGGTAACATAACAGCAGCAGGAGATGGCAGTGCTGAGTGGGACAGGAGCAAAATGACTAGCAGGTTTCTGAAGAAGGGTCACTGGACTCAAAACATTGACTCTACTTTCTCTCCACAGATGCTGCCAGGTCTGCTGAGTTTTTCCAGCAAACCTTCTGCTTTTGTTTCAGATTTCTAGCACCTATGGTTCTTTTGGATTTTTGACCGGCTGTGCGGCAGACACATTTGTGTCATTTTCCCACCAACACTCTTGACTTGGCCATGATGAACTATAGCTTGCATTTTATGCAAACATACCTCAAGGCAAATTACCCTAAGCCTAAACTACTTAAACAGGCCTAATTCTTTGTATTGCTACAAGCCTTGTGGCTGTATTCTGCACATTGGAGAAATGGATTCAATGATGGACTCATCTGAGGCATTCAAGAGGGCGATTATGTGGATGGAAAGATTTAAAAGCGACCTAAGGGGGCAACATTTTCATGCAGAGAGTGGTGTGTGTATGGTGAACTGCAGGTTTAGAGGGATACGGGCCAAATGCTGGCAGATGGGACTAGCTTAAGATATCTGATCGGCTTGGACAAGTTTGATCGTAGGGCCTGTTTCCATGCTGTGCCACTCTATGACTCTATAAACGGATGTGAGGAAAAAGCGGAGATCGGCACTAGATTATAGAATTGGTGTTGGCATGATCGGCTGAATGGTCTCATTTTGCATCGCATCAATCCTATCATTCTGGATATCTTTAGTAGTTCAGGGCTGTAATAGTTTGCCTTTAGCCGAGAGGAACTGCTGACTAAACCTGGTATGTTGCTGCAACTCTTTCATTCCAGAATGAGCACGATAAGGAGATGGACAATGTGAAGCATGACAGAGCAAAGACATTAACGGCCATGTACAAAAGACGATCCTGTGTGTAAGGACATGCCTCACTAATTCCATCCTCTCTTCATTGTCTCCTGTGCATGGCTGCTAATGACACTACTACGTAATGCTTCACATTGTCATCTCCTTATCGTGACCATTCTGTTTACACAACGCTAGGGGCCTAAATTTTGGCTAGATTTCATTCCTGTTTCTTAGCAGGGATGCTAAGGAATTCCTAATTCCTAAGAGCAGAAATTAGGGGAGGTGACGGCCTAGTTGTATTATCGCTGGACTGTTAATCCAGAGACCCAGATACTGTTCTGGGAACCTGGGTCTGAGTCCCACCACGGCACATGGTGGAATTTGAATTCAACAAATATCTGGAACTAAGAGTCTAATGATGGCCATGAATCCACTGCCAATTGTTGGAAAAACCCATTTGGATGACTACTGTCCTTTAGGGAAGGAAACTGCCATCCTTACCTGGTCTGGCCTACATGTGACTCCAGACCCACAGCAACATGATTGACTCTTAACTGCCCTCTGGGCAATTAGGGATGGGTAATAAGTGCTGCCTAGCCAGCAATACCCTCATCCCGGGAATGAATAAAGGAAAATAAAAGCTGCTTTTTTTTTTAGCCTTTGAAGCTTATCCACTAAATCTTGTAACAGTAACTTGTGACAAATCCTTCACGCAGCAGAAGCATCGTTCATCTGACTTATTTTTAGATCCGAGCTATAGAAACATGCATTATCCAATGCCTCCACAAGCTTCCTCTTATTTGGATGTTAACTATCATTGACTAAGCAAAATCCAAACCAGCATTTTCCAACCTGCGTGTCATGCTCTTTTAAAATGTAAATAGCTGTAGACAGTATAACCTCTGGAAGGATGTTCTCTATGACAGAGGTGTCCTCAACCAGGGGTCACAGTCTATGCATATGGGGTAGAGCTAAGATGAGAAAAAATGTCTTCACCCAGGGAGCAGTGAGCCAGTGAGAATTCTCTGCCATAGGAAGTAGTTGAGGCCAACGCGTTGAATGATTTCAAGTAGGAGTTAGATATAGCTTAGACTAAAGGGATTAAAAGGTATGGGGAGAAAGAGGGACTGAGTTGGATGATCAACATGTTCAAATTGAATGATGGAACGGGCTCAAAGGGCTGAATAGCCTAATCCTGTTCCAATTTTAGAATGAAAGAGTCAAATACAGTAGATGAGTGCTGAAATAACTGCATAGAGGCTGGTATTGTATCACCAAATCACCCGTTATTTACTTGTGCCCAGGACACTGGCTGTGACCAACCAGTTCGGAGTCAGTCCCCTGACCTGAGGAGATTCTAAATCCCCTGTTAGTATTGGGCAGTCAGCGCTTTCCTGTTTGGCACAGGTTAACAACCCCAACCCCTTTGGCCCATTGAGTCTGCGCTGACCTACCTACACTAATCTTAACTTCCAGCACTTGGCTCATAACCTTGATTGTTTTGACATTACAAGTGCTCACCCATGTACTTTTTAAAAGTTGTGAGGTATATTTTTCTGCTTCCACAAAGAACGCTCTGTATTCTCAGTTCGCCTTTATCTTTTGATTGTGCAAAAAGGATCACACATTTGAATGGGATGACCTTTAGCCTACACGAGAGATTGATATGCTACTAAAGTGGATTACAGGAAGGCTTCACTTAAAGTTGTGGCTATGTTCCTGAAAATCATGACTTATAATCACCCGTGGCGGTTTGCACTGTCTCCTCACAGCACCAAGGACCCAGGTTCAATTCTCACCTCAGGCAACTGTCTGTGTGGAGTTTACACATTCATCCTGTGCCTAATGTGCGTTTCCTCCGGGTGCTCCAGTTTCATCCCACATTCCCATTACATGCAGGATAGGTGGATTGACCATGTTAAATTGCCCCACAGGTGTATAGGTGAGGTGGGTTAGCCATGGGAAATATGGGGTTGTGGGTAAGGATCTAGGTAGGATACTCTTCAGAAGGTCAATACAATCTCAATGGGCCGAATGACCTCTTCCTGCGATGTACGGATTCTATGATTCATTTGTGGGCAAGCAGAGTCCTCTCCTGCCTGCATTAAATTTAAATTCCTTTGAAACATTGCACTAACCTTCCACTTCTGGCCCATGGCCCTACTCCCTTTGTTACACATGCAATGTCCCTCAAAGCTCGCTCCTTTCCAACCCACCCTTCCTCTGAGGAACTTACATTGCCCCACATGGGATGTCATCAACATTCCTTTCTCTCAATTGCTACTTTATTAATTCCAAACCTTTGATTGTTTTCTCTATCACAGTTCTGTTTATTACTCATTAGATAGTAACATCATTGAACTCCGAATGTGTATTGCAGGTGAACTTTCACTCCTCACTTTGAGTGCTGGAGGCGCCTTTATGAAAGGTAAACATACAAATTTGCCACAGGGTTTAGCAGGTTAGACATAGATAAGATGTTTCTGGGAGGGGTGGAGAATCTAAAACCTGATGTAAATAGGATTGGATGATTCAGGGAAGAGACAAGGAGAAATTTTGCCACTCAACATGGTGAACCTGTGGCATTCTCTACCCAAAAGGTTGTGGAGGCCGCAACATTGATTGTATCTTGGACAGAGATTGAAAGATTCCCAGATATAAAAGCTATCATCGTTTTAGAGAGAGAAAATGGCATTGTTTTAGAAGATTAGCTGTGGTCTAGTTGGAAAATGAAGCTGGCTTGATGGCCCGAATGGCCAACTCCTGTCTTGTTTGCACAATCCTTACGACTTCAGTGTATTGCGTGCAATAGGATAGCAGATGATGATGGGATAAATACGAATTATAGAGATAACAAAAGGATTAGGCCATTCAATCTAGCTAGCATGTCCCATCATCCATTGTGATCGTGGCTGGCCTATGATCTCAATTCCATTTGCCTGTCACACCCCCGAAATCCTTACAGCCTCTTAGTGGCCAAAAACTGAGCAATAACTGAATGTCCATTGTCCGTTGGGAAGATTTCAAAAGATTGGCAGCTTGTGGAGGAGTGGCTGATGGAGTTTAATTTAGATGAATGTAAGGTATTGCATTTTGATGAAGCCAACTGAGACAGGACTTACACAGTTAATAGTAGAGTCCTGAAGAGTGTTGTCAAACAAAGAGACCGAGGGGTGCAGGTGTGTAGTTCCTTGGAAATGGAGTCCAGGTAGGCAGGGTGGTGCAGAAGTTCAGAGATAGTAAGAACTGCAGATGCCGGGGTCATGTTTGGGATACTTGTCTTCATTGGTCAGAACATTGAATATAGGAGTTGGGATGGCATGTTGCGACTGTACAGAATATTGGTGAGGCCACTTTTAGAATACTGCGTTCGATTCTGGTCACCCTTCTGTAGGAAGGATGTTGTTAAACTCGAGCGGGTGAAGAACGGATTTACAAGGACGTAGCTGGAGCTTGAGGGCTTGAGCTACAGGGAGAGACCGAATAGACTGTAACTATTTTCCCTGGAGTATCAGAGGCTGACGGTTGACCTTGTAGAGGTTATAAAATTATGAGGGGCATGGATAGGGTGAATAGCCAAAGCCTTTTTCCCAAGTTAGGGGAGTCCAAAACTAGAGGGGCACAGGTTTAAAGTGATAGAGGAAAGGGGGGTAACCTTTTCAGACAGAGGGGGGCATTCAGCAAACTGCCTGGGGATATGGTACAATTATAGCATTTAAAAGGCATCTGAATGGGTATATGAATAGGAAGGGTTTAGAGGGCTATTGGCAAAATGCTGGCAAATGAGACTCGGTCAGATTGAGATATTTGGTCGACATGGATGAGTTGGGCTGAAGGGTCTGTTTCTGTACCGTATGGCTCTGTAATAGAATATTTAGAGGAGTGCGTGCTTATGTCATTATTACAGATCTGGGCAGGTAATTAAATCACATTATTCCGGGGCAGCAGGAATTATCACCCTCAATTATTAAAGCAGTCAATTTGTTTTTCCTTTTCCAGCTTTTCCAGAACAAAAGAGACTCTCATCAGGTTGTTTCAATAACCTCAGAAATAATAATCCCCTTAATCTCTCATGCAATTCCCACATTCAGACACAGACAAGTCAAGGCAACAATGCATTGCAGAAATACCATGGGTGTGTGAGAATAAAGGAGCAACACCATTATAGGTTGAAGATCAGGAGAATTCACCCCTGGTTTCTTGACTAATATTTACTCTTCTGTCAGCACCACAAGAACAGATTATCTGGTTCAGCATCATGTTGCTGTTAGTGGGATCTTGCTGTGTGTGAATGCATTGGCCCGTTTCCAACAACGGAACAGTGGCAATAAAAGAGAGGGTTGTTCCCTCAGCAGGCTGTCAAAGTTATTTGGCAGAATGCCCCATCACCAGGACTTTCCAGCATGCACTGAGGCATCGCTTATGCTGGTGGTGAGAAGGGCGCCCGGACTCTGTGCGCCACCACACGCTGCCCTCAAAGGGGCAGCGGTGGAGGGGGGGGGGGGTTAGTTGAGACTGTCACATATCTCCTGCTGGAATGTGCCTTTTGCAAAGGAATTCTGCAGAGAGATGCTGTGATTTTTTTTGTCACGGTTCATCCTGAGCAGCACCGTGACATAGTACTCTACGGTCTGTTCCCCAGGATGCACACCGAGGCCAATATCAACTGCACCTGGAGGACTGTCAGCTCGATGAAAGATGGTCTGCCTAAAGTTTGTTGGTCTTCCTGAGCAAGGAGTGACCTCGACTGAGTGTTGCAGACTGGCACATTCCAAGGTCCAGGACTATGTGCTGAGGGACGGACTAAAGCTTAGGACAGTCATGGCACAGTGGGGAAGGACCACCATCTGAGGCCTTTCTGCTAAAGTTAAATGGGGATCCATTCAGTTACTCTCCTGATGCCTCAATATATAAATACAGTCTTGCTTGAGTAAAAAATGCTTTTGGTTTGTTTGTTGGATTCAGTCACACTCCAGGGTTTGTTTATATCTTCATATGCTGATGTACAGAATGGAACTAAGGAACTATGTAACTGTCTAAAGAGGTAGTAAGAACTGCCGACGCTGGAGTCAGATATAACACAGCATGGAGCTGGGGGAACACAGCAGGCCAGGCAGCATCAAAGGAGCAGGAAAGCTGATGTTTCAGGTCAGGATCCTTACTCAGAACAGCTCCACAATGCGTTATGTATATATGTAAAGATATTTTCAGAAAAATAAAGTTTTTGAAATATAAAAGAAATTGGTAGTACGTCATTGGCTGTAAAGCATTTTGAAGGATACATGTGTCAAGAAAAGTGATATATAAATGTGAATTGTGAATGGATTATTACATCAATAGGGTTATCCACTGAAGACAGTTTGCAAACCACCTTATTTAGGACACCTAGTGGTGTTTTCAGGTAATGGCAGTTGTATCATGCACTTCAAAGAGCTCAGAAGTATTCACAGAATCACAGAATTAGGGAGGTTTTGTCGCAGATATGGAAACAGCGAGTTTTGAGAAGATTTGTAGCTCAGGTTGAGGTTCTGGATGTGAGTTTGCTCGCTGAGCTGGAAGGTTCGTTTTCAGACATTTCGTCACTTTTTTTTAAATTTGAAAAAATATACTTTATTCATAAGATGTACAAAAAAACCGTACTTACACACCTACCCAGTCATGCAAGCCGCTCTGGGTTACCCAGGGGGTACATACACCAACTAAAAGGAAAAAAAAGAAGAAAAAAAAACAACGGAAAGAAAATACCCCGGCAGTCATCACCCCGCACAGTCCCCGTTGGCCCCCTGACCAGTTGGAGAAGGCGCCAGCTGGGCCCAGTTACCAGACAGGGCCCTTTTTTCTATTCTGGACGAGGGGTTTCATACCGTGGTCTTTCCCGACCGTGCCTTGGCGGCAGCTGCCCCAAACTTTAGCGTGTCCCTCAGCACGTAGTCCTGGACCTTGGAGTGCGCCAGTCTGCAACACTCGCTCAGGGTCAGTTCTTTCAGCTGGCAGACCAGCAAGTTGCGGGCAGACCAAAGAGCGTCTTTCACAGCATTGATGGTCCTCCAGGCTCAGTTGATGTTGGTCTCAGTGTGAGTCCCTGGAAACAGCCCGTAGAGCACAGAGTCCTGTGTCACGGAGCTGCTCGGGACGAACCTCGACAAATACCACTGCATCCCCCTCCAGACCTCCTGCGCATAGGCACACTCCAGAAGGAGGTGATCGACAGTCTCGTCCCCCCTGCAGCCGCCTCGAGGGCAGCTTGCGGTGGCGCAGAGATTCCGGGCATGCATAAAGGATCTCACTGGCAGAGCCCCTCTCACCGCCAGCCAAGCAATGTCCTTGTGCTTGTTTGAAAGTTCTGGCAATGAGGCATTCTGCCAAACGACCTTAGCAGTCTGCGTGGGGAACCACACGACGGGATCCACCCTCTCCTTTTCCCGAAGGGTCTCGAGGATACTATGTGCTGACCACTGCCTGACGGACTTGTGGTCAAAGGGGTTTCCTTTCAAAAATTTCTCCACGAAGGACAGGTGGTACAGAACCGTCCAACTACTCGGAGCGTTCCGCGGCAACGAGGCCAGGCCCATCCTTCGCAACACCGGGGACAGGTAGAACCTCAGTAAGTAGTGACACTTGGTGTTTGCGTACTGAGGATCTACACACAGCTTGATGCAGCCGCACACAAAGGTAGCCGTCAGGGCGAGGGTGGCGTTCGATATGCCCTTTCCCCCATTTCCCAGGTCTTTGTACATGGTGTCCCTGCCGACCCGGTCCATCCTCGACCCCCAAATGAAGTGGAAGATGGCCCGGATGACGTCTCGTCCTGCTCCATGGAGCGGACCCTGGACTGGAAGATTATCCTGGAGGCCTCTGCGGTGAAGAGCGAGGCTTGCTGGCCCCTCACTTCACGGAGGTCCTCCGTTACATCGACCCCCATCGACTGCAGAAGGAACAGGTTCTGAACTTCCAGGTGGCATCCCCCTGTCGGGGGTACGGAGGCAGGAGAGTCTGGCTCTGGGTCAGGCTGGGGACACGCTGTTCTTTTTCTCAGGTGATGGTATGAAAAGAACAGGAAATGACATCAACAACACAGGAAATGACATCACCAACCCAAGGAAACCTAACCAGATAAATAGAAAGCGGGACATAACACCAGCGCTTCGTCGGAGGCTCACTGTTGATGTTACCTAGAATGGTGACAAAACATCTGGGAACAAACCTTCCAGCTCAGTGAACCAGCTTACATCTGCAACAAAATAAAGACCCACTCTCTTTGTGGACCGAGAGGAGGAGAGTGCTGTCTTGGAGGTGAAAGGAGGACGTCGGGTTGGCTGTGCACCCTTGCAACCGGTGGATCTTAATGCTGGCTTCGGCCTGACGCTGGTTCAGGGGAGCAGCCAACCTGCAACGATGGCTGCGGCAAGTGCTCGTGCCCCAGGTCAGGGGGTCCGGAACACCATCCGTGTTTCTGTAAAGAAGGTGGATGAAGGTGCACCTGTGGACCGCACCTTCTTCGTGAAGAGGGTCCTGTTGGACTGTTGTGGGTTCGCTGCTGCGGACATTTACTGCCTGCAGGATTTCCCCGGAGGGGGTTTTTACGATGTGACCTTCAGGAGTGCCAAGCTTTGCGAGCGCTTCCTGGAGGTTTTCCAGGGGAAAGGAGGTGAGGGCCCCCTCTCTGTATTGACCGCTGTCCCACTGTTTGTGATGCCAGCGCAGAGGAGCCGTATGGTGACTGTACACATGTACAACCTGCATGTGCCAGCAGTTGATGTCCTGACCTTCCTCGGAAGGTATGTGAAGGTGGAAGGGGACCTAACTGACATCGTGGACCCCTTTGGCATCTGGACCAGTAAGAGGCAGGTCAACGTGACGCTGAGGATGGGCGCGGACGGGAACGTCGTACACCCACCGTCCAGCTTCGCGATCGGTGGGAGCAAGGGCTACCTGACCTACGCAGGGCAACCTAAAGTCTGCCATGCCTGTGGTAGGTCAGGTCACGTGGCGGCCGACTGCAAAGCCACCATCTGCAGGGAGGAGGGACACCTTGCAAAGGATTGCCCACAAGAAAAAAATCTGCAACCTTTGCGGGGAAGCGGGCCACCTCTATAGGGCATACCCGCAGCGGGGGACCACCTACGCCCAGGTCGCCGGCAGGGGAAATGCGGGGCCAGACCCCCCGGAGGAGAGGAAGGCACCAGGGCCCAGCAAGGACCCCACTAATGTGCAGGAGGGCCAGGTCGTGCAGGAGGGCCCAGCCCCGCAGGATGGACCTGAGGCCAGCAAAGTGCCCCTGCAGGCTCCGCTCCCCCCCGACAACCCAGAGTTGATGGAGGCGGCAACAGGCGACCCAGGGGAGTGGACGACGGTCTGGAAAGCGAGGAGGAAAGTGCGTCGACGGGCCCAGGAACCGCAACCATCAGGCGGGAAGGGGCAGCTACAGAGGGGCTATAAGAGCTCCTCTGACGAGGGGGATTCGAAGAGGGCCCGCCCGAAGCAGAAGTTAAAGATCTCAAGGGGGAAGGAAAGCAGCACCCTGCTTCCAGGTGAGGGGAGGTGTCCTGAGGCACCCTCCGACACCCAGTCAATTGCCGCTGGAGCACTGGAGGGTCCCCCGGAACTTCCAGGCAGGAAGGAGGAAACAGCATGTCCCCACCTGACCCAGAGCCGGACCCTCCTGCCTCCATACCCCTGACGGGGGGATGCCACCCGGAAGGCAGCACGGACGGTTTCCTGAGCCCGGAGAGCGTCCAGCAGTTAGCCCGGGCAATGGGCATGAAGGGACAGATGGAGGGGCTGGACCTTGGACTTGGGGAGGGTACTGCGGTCACTGCCCACAATGGGGGTACGAGTTGCGAGCATTAATGTGCGCAGCGTCAAGTCCACCGCGAGATGTGTGTCCACATTGGCCTACCTGACCACCATCGAGGCGGACCTCCTGTTTCTGCAGGAGTGCGAGATACCGCACCTCGGCAGGTACGGGAAATGGTCCGGCGCCTGGACCTGTGGGCCTTCGATCTGGTCGGGGGGGTAATGACTGTCGGTCCTCGGGCCTGGATATTCTGCTGCAGGGGCGCGACTTCACCATCTCTCAAGTTCAGGAGGTGGTGGGGGGGCGCCTCCTAGTGGCTGACATCGCCTATAGGAACGCTCCCCTGAGGCTGATCAACGTGTACGCCCCAGCGCTACGGAGTGAGCGGTTGGCCATCCTGCAGCGGCTTCCACCCCTGCTGGCTACGTCCAGGCCAGTCATCCTAGGCAGTGACTTCAACTGCATCATCGACGCAGATGGAAGATCCGGCGTGTGGACAGCAGGTGGGGGGAGTCAACTGGACGTCACGTCCAGATTTCTGATGGGCAAGGTGAAGGACGCCAAGCTGCTTGACGTCTTCAGCACACCTGCAGACGGACCGCAGCAGAGGTACACCTGGTCACGGCCATATGGGTCTATCCGCTCAAGGATAGACTTCCTGTTTGTGTCACGGACGTTCTCGGTCAGGTCCACCGGCGTCAAGCCGATGTTCTTCTCTGACCACTGCCTCCTGCTGGCCGACTGTCATTTACAGGACGACCAGCCGGCCGGCAAGGGGACGTGGAAGCTCATCACGACTCTGTTGACCCCAGAGAACGTCGAGGAGCTTAAGATGGAGTACGCCGGTTGGAGAACCGTGAAACCCCTCTTTGAGTCTCCAGGCGACTGGTGGGAGACGGTGAAGGAGAACATCAGGAGGTTCTTTGTCCTCAAGGGTGCTCAGAAGGCAAGAGAGAGGCGGGGAAAGCTGTCGCGACTTCAGAAAAGGGTGCAGAACCTGCTCCTTCTGCAGTTGATGGGGGTCGATGTCACGGAGGACCTCCGCGAGGTGAGGGGCCAGCAAGCCTCGGTCTTCGCCGCGGAGGCCTCCAGGATAATCTTCCGGTCCAGGGTCCGCTCCGTGGAGCAGGACGAGACGTGCTCGCGTTTCTTCTTTCAGAAGGTGCACAAAGAGAGCTCTGTGCTTAGCCGGCTGAAGGAGGACGACGGCTCGGTGACGTCGTCTCGGCCCGACATTTTGAGGATCAGCAGATCCTTCTATGCCGGACTGTACGACACGAAGCCCACGGACAGCACGGCCTTCGAGTCATTCCTGTCGTCTATCACTGAGGTCTTAGACGACGGCACGAGGGAGCGGCTGGACCGGCCGATATCCCTGGACGAGCTGACCAGAGCCCTCAAGTCCTTGGAGAGGAATAGGACTCCCGGGAGCGACGGCTTACCGGTCGAGCTGTATTCCACTCTGTGGGGCCTGGTTGGCCAGGACCTGCTGGAGGTGTACGATAGTGCGCTTCGGGCAGGGGAAATGTGCAAGTCCATGAGGAAGGGCATCATCACCCTCATTTACAAGAGGAAGGGGGAGAGGGAAGAAATTAAGAATTGGCGTCCCATTTCACTATTGAACGTGGACTACAAAATCCTGGCCAAGGTCATTGCCAACCGGGTCAGGTCTGTCCTGGAGTCGGTGATTCACCCTGACCAAACCTGTGCTGTGCCGGGCAGGACGATCGCTGAGAGCCTCGCGCTCATCAGGGATACGATCGCCTACGTACAGGACAGGCGGGTGGACACCTGCCTCGTCAGCCTGGACCAGGAGAAGGCCTTCGACAGGGTCTCTCATGCTTACATGAGGGACGTCCTCTCCAAATTGGGGTTCGGGGAGGGCATCCGCAATTGGATCCGACTGCTCTACGCCAACATCGTTAGCACAGTCTCGATCAACGGGTGGGAATCAGACAGTTTTCCTGTTAGATCTGGAGTCAGGCAGGGCTGTCCGCTCTCTCCTGCCTTGTTCGTGTGCTGTGTGGAGCCCTTCGCCGCCTCCATCAGGAAGGACGTGAGCCTGAAGGGCGTGACTATCCCAGGCAGTGGAGGCCTTCAGGTCAAGACCTCCCTGTACGTGGACGACGTCACCGTCTTCTGCACCGATCGTCGGTCGGTGAGTAGGCTGTTGGACATCTGCAGCCAGTTTGAACTGGCCTCGGGTGCCAAAGTCAATAGGGGTAAGAGCGAGGTCATGTTCTTCGGGAACAGGGACGACCGCTCCTTCATCCCCTTCACCGTCAGGACAGACTACCTGAAGGTGCTGGGTGTTTGGTTTGGTGGAGCTGGGGCGTGCACTAAGACTTGGGAGGAGCGTATCACCAAATTGAAGCAGAAGATGGGCAGGTGGACGCTCCGGTCCCTCTCCGTCGTGGGTAAGAACCTGGTTGTCAGGTGCGAGGGGCTTTCGGTACTGTTGTATGTGGCGCAGGTCTGGCCTATTCCCTGGACCTGCGCCTCTGCGGTCATCCGGGCCATCTTCCACTTCATTTGGGGGTCGAGGATGGACCGGGTCCGCAGAGACACCATGTACAAAGGCCTGGAAAATGGGGGAAAAGGGTGTACCGAACGCCACTCTCGCCCTGACGGCTACCTTTGTGTGCGGCTGCATCAAGCTGTGCGTAGATCCTCAGTACGCAAACACCAAGTGTCACTACTTACTGAGGTTCTACCTGTCCCCGGAGTTGCAAAGGATGGGCCTGACCTCGTTGCCGCGGAATGCTCCAAGTAGTTGGACCGCCCCGTACCACCTGTCCTTCGTGGAGAAATTTTTGAAAGGAAACCCCTTTGACGACAAGGCCGTCAGGCAGTGGTCAGCATGTAGTATCCTCGAGACCCTTCAGGAAAAGGAGAGGGTGGATCCCGTCGTGCGGTTTCCAAAGCAGACTGCCAAAGTCATTTGGCAGAATGCCTCATCGCCAGAACTTTCAAACAAGCGCAAGGACATTGCTTGGCTGGCGGTGAAAGGGGCTCTGCCAGTGAGATCCTTTATGCATGCCCGGAATCTCTGCGCCACCGCACGCTGCCCTCGAGGTGGCTGCGGGGGGGACGAGACTGTCGATCACCTCCTTCTGGAGTGTGCCTATGCGCAGGAGGTCTGGAGGGGGATGCAGTGGTATTTGTCGAGGTTCGTCCCGAGCAGCCCCGTGACGCGGGACTCCGTGCTCTACGGGCTGTTTCCGGGGACGCACACTGAGACCAACATCAACTGTGCCTGGAGGACCATCAATGCGGTGAAAGACGCTCTTTGGTCTGCCCGCAACTTGCTGGTCTGCCACCTGAAAGAACTGACCCCGACCGAGTGTTGCAGCCTGGCGCACTCCAAGGTCCAGGACTACGTGCTGAGGGACGCGCTAAAGCTTGGGGCAGCCGCCGCCAAGGCGCGGTCGGGAAAGACCACGGTATGAAACTCCTCGTCCGGAATAGAAAAAAGGGCCCTATCTGGTAACCGGGCCCAGCTGGCGCCTTCCCCAACTGGTCAGGGGGCCAACGGGGACTGTGCGGGGTGACGACTGCCGGGGCGGTTTCTTTGCTTTGTTTTTTTTTCTCTGTTTTGTTTTTCCCTTTAGTTGGCGTACGTACCCCTGGGTAACCCAGAGCGGCTTGCATGACTGGGTAGGTGTATAAATGTTTTATTTTTTGTACATTCTATGAATAAAGTATATTTTTTCATATTAAAAAAAAGTGATGGAAATAGTTCCGAGGTCAAAAGCTACAAGTCTTACTCTAGGACTTGCTGGTCAAAGAAAGTGTGTTCGTAATGTAGCCAAATAGCTGAGCGTAAATCCTTCCACTGCCTGGTAAAGTGCTCTAAGTTACAACATGCAGATAAAAAGTGAACAATGCCACAGCAAGGGTGGCTACCTGGGGCACAGCGTTGATCAGACGGGGGTTTGATTGACCGGACTGGTGCCAACAGCGTGGAGCAGATTCTTGACTTGCTTCCCAACCCACATGAGGGATACCAAGCTGTTAAAGATCAGTCAAGTCACCAGGCAGAGAACTACCAACGCATAGTCTGTTATTCGTGAGAAGGGGAATCTTGCATTTATATACTGCTTCACATCTTACAACTCACACCATGCTTTTTGGAGACTCAGTTACTTTGGAATGTAGGAAAAGGCACAGCAAATTTCTACACAGCAAGCTGCCACAGACTATTTAGAACATAGAACATAGAACAGTACAGCACAGTACAGGCCCTTCGGCCCATGATGTTGTGCCGACCTATTATCCTACCAAGATCAATCTACCCTGCGTATCTTACATTTTACTACCCTCCATCTGCCCATCCAAGAGTCACTTAAAACTCTCCAAAGTATCTGACTCCACTATCGCTGCCACAGCACATTCCACACACCCACCACTGAAGAACCTACCTCTGACATCGCCCCTACACCTTCCTCCAATCACCTTAAAATTATGTCCCTTGTAATAGTCATTTCTGCCCACTCATCATCTTGTATGCCTCCAGCAAGCCACCTCTCTTCACTCCAATGAAAAAAGACCTAGCTCCTTCAATCTTTCCTCATAAGACCTGCCGTCCAATCCAGGAAGCATCCTGATAAATCTCCTCTGCACCCTCTCGAAAGCTTCCACATCTTTCCTGTAATGAGGTGACCAGAACTGAACACAATATCCCAAATGTGGTCTATCCAGAGTCTTATGGAGCTGCAGCATAACCTCACGGCTCCTAACTTCAATTCTCCAGCCAATGAAAGCCAACACACTATATGCCTTCTTTGTAACCCTATCAACTTGAAAGCAGATTTGAGGGATCATGGGACGCGGGCCCCAAGATCCCTCTGTTCCTCCACACTGCCGAGAATCCTGCCATTAACCCTGTATTCTGCATTCAAATTCAACCTTCCAAAATGAATCATTTCACACTTTTCTAGGTTGAATTCAATCTGCCACTTCTTTGCCCAGCTCTGCATCCTGTCAGTGTCCTGTTGCAACCTACAACAGCTCTTCACGCTGTCCAGAACTCCAACTTTCGTGTCATCAGCAAACTTACCAACCCAACCTTCCACTTCCTCATCCAAGTCATTTGTAAAGATCACGAAGAGCAGAGGTCCCAGAACAGGTGCCTGCGGAACACCACTGGCCACCGAGCTCCAGGCTGAATACTTTCCATCTACTACCACCCTCCGTCTTCTATTGGGCAGCCAGTTTTGTATCCAGATAGCCAAATTTCCCTGAATCCCATGCCTCCTTACTTTCTGACAATTTTTTTAGACACTGCGTCAGGGATGAATATGGCCCGGAAACCGGGAAGAACACTTTTGCTTTTCAATACTGCATCCCAAGATCTTTCATATCCATCTGCCGATGGGCCTCGGTTTGTAATCGCACGCATGAAAGGATGGAGAGATAGTAGGAACTGCTGAAGCTGGGGAATCTGAGATAACAAGGTGTAGAGCTGGATGAACACGGCAGGCCCGGCAGCATCAGAGGGGCAGGAAGGCTGACATTTTGGGCCTAGACCCTTCTTCAGAAAAAAGGTTTCTGAAGAAGGGTCCAGACCTGAAACATCAGCCTTCCTGCTCCTCTGATGCTGCTTGGCCTGCTGTGTTCATCCAGCTCTACACATTGTTATCTTAGCTTCTCCAGCAACAGCAGTTCCTACTATCTCTGAGACATTTTGAAAGCTGTGATCATTCCCATCTCAACTCCCCTCCCAGGCAGCGCATTCCAACTCCCACCTCCCCCACCCCAGTTTCTGGGCAAAAGGAACACATTTGCTCTCTGGCAGCAGCTTGTTGGGATTAGTCAAAATGTAAATCAGACAGATTTCCTTTAAAAAGCAACATTGTGGCTATCAGCAAGTAAGAAGGTAAGATGCAACATATAGTGAGTGGAGCTCGGGAGGAACTGAGGTCTCTGGATCTATAGCATCCAAAGCTTTTGTGACAATGCTATAGCTTGAAGGAGTGTATTTTGTCTTTGCTATTTTGAGAAGACAGATAGAGCAGAGTAGTCCGCTCAAAACCAATAAAGTAAATAACTCTCTGATGAAGGGTCTAGGCCCGAAATGTCAGCTTTTGTGATCCTGAGATGCTGCTGGGCCTGCTGTGTTCATCCAGCCCCACATTTTATTATCTCGGATTCTCCAGCATCTGCAGTTCCCATTATCACTCACTCAAAGTAAATAGCTTGTGAGGCCATTGGTTTCATTTTAAAATTGTAACAGTATAAACTGCCTGAAGGAGTGGGGCCAAGCTCCCACTGAACCAGGATTTTTAAAAACGAAAAAAGCTGCGGATGCTGTAAATCAGGAAGAAAAACAAAGTTGCTGGAAAAGCCCAGCAGGCCTGGCAGCATCTGTGAAGGAGAAAACAGTTAACGTTTCGGGTCCGGCGACCCTTCCTGGGGATTTTTGTTCCGCTGTCAGTGGCTGTTGCAGTTTGGAAACTGCTATATTCCTCTCCCTGCTGCAGTGAAATGCTTGGGTTCTCTTTGTCTCTTTTTTTTTTTCCGTTTTCCTCTGCTTTTAATCGTAATTCAAACTGTTTCATTTCCTTTTCTCCTGCCATTGCCTCTAATTCAAGCTGCTTCATTTGCGATTGAATTTTAACTATTTCCGATGATTCTGATTACATTCGTGGCAATTGTCAATGTGACACTATAACCACAGCAATCTCCCTTTTCCTCACACACTCAGGCAACTCCACCTTCAAATTGTTTGTAAATTCCAAAGGTTTTGCTTGCTTAATTTCTGTAAAGCATGCAAAGTGACATGTTCAACTCCGAGCAAACTCTTGAAAGAGGCATTACTAAACAAGGCACACTCTGTTTAAAACAACAATGCAACACCTGAACTAAAATAAAATACTGACACTCAACACTCATTGCTTTTGAGTCTAATAATTTTAAACCCAATGTGGAATTAGAGATTCTGGGTGAGCTCCCAGTTTGTTGTGGACAGGACTAAACCCCTTCACAATACATCAAGGGAATAGCCTAGACTCTAAAGCTTTTTTTAATTTCAAAGGCAAATGCCAGATGTTGCATTTCAGATGCAAATTGATTGGTCAAACTAACAGGCTTGATGCAAAACACACTTTATTTATACACTGTAGTTAAAATGCAAACAAAACAAAGATTGGTTGGAATAGCAACTCTACGGGAATACTTCACAAAATGATGGATTATTTATTCAATCAACAGTAACTGTTCCAATAGATCCCACAAATACACCTTTGGCAAAGGCAAATTCAGTAAGATAGCTGGTCTCACATGCTGTTCTTGCAGTCCAGGAGAACAAACTGAGAGAGAACTCAGGCATTTCACTGTAGCTGGGAGATATGTATCCCAGCTTCCACACTGTAACAGGGTCTGAAAATTAAACAAAAATCCTGGCAGTGGGGAGCTTGACCTCATGCCTTCAGGCTGCATCTATTGTTCCAACTTAAAAAAATCTCTTGGCCTCACAAACTGTTGACTTTACAAGTCTTGAGCAGACTGCTTGGTGCCTCCGTCTCAGCCTGCCTTCATTAAAAAAAAGGGCAAACTATACCTCATAAATACAAAGTGTCGTCTCACTTTATCTTGTGCTTAGATATTGTTATGTGCACATTGAGATACAGGTTTCCTTTATTCATTAATGGGATGACAGCATTTATTGGCCATCCCTAATTGTTCAGAGTCAATCACGTTGCCGTGGGTCTGGAGTCGCGTGCAGGCCAGACCAGGTAAAGACAGCAGTTTCCTTCCCTCAAGGACATTAGTGAACAGGATGGGTTTATCCCAACAATCAACAATGGATTCATGGTCATTATCAGATTCTTAATTCCAGATATTTTATTGAATTCAAATTCCACCATCTGCTGTGTTGGGATTTGAACCAAAGTCCCCAGAATGTTACCTGGGTCACTTGATTGACAGCCCAGTGATAATATCACTAGGCCATTGCCACCCCTTCTACGTAGTTACTTGGCCTCAGGGTATCTATATATAGATCTAAATATATTTCTAAGCAGGGCTTGTTATGTAACCATCCTTTATTTACAACTGGATCTCAGTCTGTATCTCCGCCGTATAGTGTCTAAGACTACTCCCTTTTGTTATACTCCTACTAACCTGATGTTCTGTCTCTTATGGACCTCAGATGTCTACGATCAGTCATATCATGGAATCACAGAATCCTTACATTTGACCCATTCTGTTCCACACCACCCCTACAAAGAGCATCCCACCCAGACCAAACCCCCTACCCAATCCCTGTAAACCTGCGTTTCCCATAGCTAACCCATCCAGCCAACACATCCCTGGACTCTGTGGGCGTTCCACCCTAGCCTACACATCTTAGGACAGTGAGAGCAAACTGGAGCACCCGGAGGAAGCCCACACAGGCAGGGGGAGAATGTGCAAACTCCATACAGACAGTCACCCGAGGGAGGGATCAAACCCGGGTCCCTGGTGCTGTGTGGCAGCAGCGCTAACCACTGAGCCACCGTGGCACACTACCCACATCATCATGTTTAACATAAATGTGCTGAGTTGGATGATTAGCTGTGAGCATACTGAATGGCAGAGCATGCTCGAAGGGTTAAATGGCCTGCTCCTATTTTCTATGTTTCTTTGTTCTAGGACCTTGGATGTCTGCACAGCAGAAAACAAACAATTTAAAAAAAGGGTTGCCATTTCTGAATTTGTTGTAAACCCATTGATCACCGTGGCCAATCGCTAACCTGCTTTCATTGGATCATGTGACTTGGGGTTTGGCCCAAAAGGAACAAGATTCCTCAGGACAGTACCTTAAGCCTCATCAATGGCTTACCCTCGCTATAAGGTGTCAGGGTGAGGGTAATGTTCACTGGTGACTACACTCTGTTCAATCCCAATCTGAAGTCCTCAGGTACTTGGAGCAGTCTGGGAAATAGCCTGGCACAGGCTGGTAAGTGGTGGGTATTGGTTGTGGTACAAATACCCAGTAGCAATCATCTTGTAACACCTGCTCTTCCGCTCCAATATCACACCACACCCCGACTTGGAAATATGTCACTCTCCCTCCACCATATCGGTTGCAGGGATTGAAAAAAGTAGCTCACTACTGCCTTTTCAAGGGAATTTATGGACGGGCTGATTAATATTGGACTTGCTACCGATACCCACATTCCCAGAGTTAATAAATAAAAGCATAGGTGGAACTTTGCCATTTTCCGCATAGTTATTACTAAGATCCCCAGGGCCGCAGAGATATAGAGCAGTTCTACTTGGAAATGGACCCTTCGGTCCAACTTGTCCATGCTGACCAGATATCCTAAACTAATCTAGTCCCATTTGCCTGCATTTGTCCCACACCCCGCTAAACACTTCCTATTCATTTACCCATCCAGATGCCTTTTAAATGTTGTAATTGTACCAGCCTCCACAACTTCCTCTGGCAGCTCATGCCACACACGCACCACCCTCTGCGTGAAAAAGTTGTCCCCTTAGGTCCCTTTTAAATCTTTCCCCTCTTTAACCTATGCCGTCTGGTTTTGGACTCCCCTACCCTGGGGAAAAGCCATTGGTTATTCACTCTATCCATGCCCCTCATGATTTTATAAATCTCTAAGCCCCGGCCCATTCAGGCTCTCCCTGTGGCTCACACCTTGGCTGCTGCCTTGTCAATGTGGTTTAGCTCAGTTGGCTGTGCAGTGGAGTTGTGAAGCAGTGTAATACTAACAGTGTGGGTTTAATTCCAAGTATCAACTGAGGTTACCATGAAGGACTCAACCTCTCCCCTCACCTCCGCTCACCTGAGGCGTTGTGACCCTCAGGTTAAATTATCACCAGTTGTCTCTGGTAGCCCGACGGGGATGTGACTAAGCTCCCCAAACCAGCATCTCGTCGAATTGCAGGTTCCTACTCTCTGTTTGAATTCTTACTGAGCCTGCTCCTCTCCATTCAGGCCTTTTGGCCCTGTCTGTCAGACTGCTCCATGCTATCCTTGACTGTTGCCCCCTCACAAGAAAACTACAAACTCAGAAACTTTGGTGGTGAAGGGCTTTGTTTCGTTTCTGTTTATGGTCTGAATGGATCTCATGCACCATTTTCACACACAATCCAAACACTCTACATGTGCTCTGTTGCATTCTTCCCTTAATACTCTGTACGCACAGTGCTTTAATCTTCCCATCTAATCCCTTGTTCATCAACTGTATCCATCTGCCTACCCATTCTCTTCTCTATCCCCTCATTTATTTTTGTCTCTGCCTGTGTCCCTCTCTCGCTGCCATTCTCATTCTATCTCTCACTCACACACACACACAAACCTGGGACACCCGATTAAATTTTCCTGTCGCTCCTAATTTTTGTCCAGACAATTATTGATTGATTTTGACTGCCCGAGGGCAGAGTAGACTCTTTCAAAACCCATCAACAGAGGGCTGTGCTTGGTTTTAGAAAGGGGAAAGAGAGCTTGGCTCCCATCCGAGCTGATTTGGATTAAATTATTTGAACATGTGTGTTGACTGACGCAAACGCCGAGAGTTATTTGTTGCTGAAATTGTCCTCCACTTGCTCTCACATCTGGAATGTAGCTTGCTGCGGACAATATAGGAATTGCAGAGGTGAGTTTGTTTATTTCTGCTTTGTGCCAAATTGGACCGAAAGAAGGGTGAGGGCATATGTCCGTAATCAGACACACCAGGAATGCCCTGGCTTCGAAAAGATTGTCAAATGGACGGAGCGCCAAAGTGGAAGCTCAGCACCTCCTACATGGCGTTTCCTCAAGTTTGGGTTCATCTAAAGAGAGGCAAAAAAGGAGATGCCCGTGTTGTGCCGTTCACAAAGCCCCAGGAATGGCCTGTGTGAAAATGTGAGGAAGCTGAGCCAGAATCCTGAAGGAAAAGCGTTGGCTTTGGACGGAGTGAGGGGGAAATGATGGAGGAGGAGATAGAGAAAGATAGAGAGGGAGGAAGGTAGAAAGTGGGGAGAGAAAGGCACAGGGTCTGAGTGGCCTCCATTTGAGTTATCTGTTCATTCCTCGGGCTTGCCATGACATTCTGTGTTCGGCATTTGGACCTTAACTTTCCGATTTTACTTTTCCTTCTGTTGATTTCCGGTGATATTATACAGCTCCCCATCGAGGCATAAGTTTAGCCACTAAAGAGTTATAACAATTGGGTGCAATAAAAATGAAAAAAAAAGTAATGCATTTGAGATTTTTCACTGCTGCCTTTAAGGGGTTAAAGCCTCAACAAATTTATAACTGAATGATTACACAAAGTTAAATAGTTAGTTAAACCAGAGCTTAAGAATGAATCGACATGAATGCAATAGGAAAGTAATTTAGCAGCAAGTTAGGGATTCTCACTATAACTTAATAGGCATATAGTAAAACTTGATGTGAAGGTAATCATTTCAAATATCATTTTACAGGAACTTAGGAATTTTAAATCTGACTCAAGGTGCATGTGGTTAAAAATAATATATCATAAGTGTTACAATTTAAAGTATTCTTTAACAAGAACTTTTAGGAATTGAAGTATGCCAACATGAATATAATGAAAGAAACAAATTAACATGAACCTAAAATATTAAAATTTGACTTAACATAAGTGTCAAAATATTAATTATCATTGGCCATGGGAAATGCAGAGTTACAGAGAAACAGTGGGATGCTCTTCAGTGGGTTGGTAACAGCACGATGGGCTGAATGGCCTGCTTCCACACTGGAGGGATCCTATGGTTTAACAGAAATGTCCATCATTTAAAATTTGAGAGAATAGCTTAAAACGTGAGAAAAAAATAACACGTAGCAAATGTCAAGTGAACATTAATTGTGTTTCATGGAATGCAGGTGATGAGCATAAGCTAGGGATTCACTTGTGCTTCTGAAAATAGGACCAAGATTGAGAAGAATGACCGGTTCTGAGGAAGGGTCATCGGACCTGAAACATTAACTCAGATTTTTTCTTCACAGATGCTCCTAGATCTGCTGAGCTTTTCCAGCAACTTCTGTTTTTGTTCCTGATTTACAGCATCCGCAGTCTTTCAGGTTTTATTTAGAATGTGTTTGTTGGGTCAAGTATGCTTGTAATACGCATTTCCATAATAATAGGTAGCATGGTAGCTTAGTGGTTAGCACCACTCCCTCACAGCACCCGGGACCAGAGTTTGATTCCAGCTCCAGTGACTGTGCGGAGTTTGCATGTTCTCCCCATGTCTGTGCGGGTTTCCTCCAGGTGCTCCAGTTTCCACCCACTGTCCAAAGCTGCCTAGGTTAGGTGGACTGGCCATGTTAAATTGCCCCATTATGCCCAGGGACAGGTGGCTAGGGAATCCCAGGGGTGCTCTTTGGAGGGTCAGTGTGGAACTAAATGGCCTGCTTCCACACTGTAAGGACTCTATAATGAAAATCTTATACAAGTATGTGTAAAGATTGGCTCCATTTCTATCCTTCAGCTCCATGTTCTCTGCAATTGAGCAACAAGATGCAGCTTAAAATTAGTGTAGGACTTTTAAATATTGCTTCACATGAGGTAAGGCAGTTAAAGTGTGATTCAACCCGAAGACAGGAATTTAAAGTATGAACGAACATGAACTCCGGAAGTTTAGTATTGAATAAACATGAAAGTTGACAATCTATCCCAATAGACAGTCCTGGCAGGGAACAAGGACCACTGTTTAGAAGAGTTTTGTTTCTGACTAATGTTTCCTGAGATTAGTTTCCCATTACACATATCCTTCTGATTGAGGATGTATCCACTTTATGTGTGAACTGTAGATAAAGTAATACCTGGTACTGAAATCAACAACTTTCCCATTTGATATACAGGAAATTAGTGACGTAAACATTTTATTGAATTCCCCCCTGCCATGTTAGGACAGGGTTTAGTTTCTTGATTTTCCAATGTAGGATAGTATTTGAAACTTTAATTAGAAAGTGGCTGTGCAGTGATGTCACCTACCAACCCCAGTGACTATAGTCTTGTGGCCTCTACGGTCGCTCAGAGCCAGATTTCTGAATGTCAATCCCTTGCATCAAGCTCTGATTATCAATCTTATTGAAATCTCTTGGCGTTCTCGACAGTCTGGGGGCCCAGGCTACCGACAGCCCCATTCAGAGCTGCAGCAGCTTGGATTAGTTTGCAGATTATTGAACAGAAATGTCGGGAGGGATATCAAAGCTTGCTCAATGAGGATCAGTAGGCTCGTCCCAATCCCAGATGCTACGCTTGGTTTTCTGCTTGTGTTGCTAATCTGTTCAAAGACTGATTAAGGCAGGCCTGATTTATGATGCTACAGATATATGTAGGAAATCTCCCATTTTGAAAGCAACTCATTCTTGAGGAGCTCCTACTTTAACCATTTCACTTCAGGATAGTAATTTAAGAAAAAAAGACTTCTTTACATGCCACTTTTCAGGGCAGAATTACCCTCTCAGGAAATCTGAATTCTCAGCTTCTCTGTCACCTTCATTTTTGTTCACTCATGGGAATGTGTGCTTTGCTGGCTGGGCTCAGCATTTATTACCCATCCCTAGTTGTCCCTTGAGAGGGTGGTGCTGTGCTGCCTTCTTGAACCACTTCAACCCATGTGCTGCAGGTGGTCCTTTTGGGAGGGATGTCCAGGAGTGACCCATTCAATATAGTCATGGCTGATCATCCAATCAATCCACCGTTCCCACTTTCTCCCTGTGCCCTCTGATCCCTTTAGCCCTGAGAGCTTTATTTAACTCCTTCTTGAAAACACTTAATGTTTTCTTCTCAACCTCTTGCTGTGTATGAAAATTCCACTGGTTCATCACTGTCTGGGTGAAGATATTACTCATCATCTCAGCCTGTAATGGCCTCCCATCTCTTCTTAAAGTGTAACTCTTGATACTGGATTCCCTAGTCACCAGGAGCATCCTTCCTGTGAGTACACTGTCTAGACCTTTTGGAATTTAATAGGTTTCAATGAGATTGCCTGCTGCCCTCATTCTTCTAAACTCTGGTGAATATAACCCGAACCCACCCAGTGTGTAACAGATCCCTCTACATCAGTCTCACCATTCCTGGAATCAATCTGGTAAACCTTTGTTGCATTCCCTCTATCACCTGAACACCTTTCCTAGGATAAAGATACCACAACTGTGCACAATACTCCAAGTGTGGTCTCGATAAGGCCCTGTGTATTTGTAGTAAGATTCCCCTACTGCAGGAAGGTGGCTCAGTGGTTCGTACTGCCGCCACACAGACCCAGGGACCTGGGTTTGCTTCCAGCTTTGGGCGGCTGTCTGTGTGGAGTTTGCACATTCTCTAGGTGCTCCGGTTTTCTCCCACAGTCCAAAGTTGTGCAGGTTAAGGTGGATTGGCCATGCTAAATTGCCCATAGTGTCCAGGGATGTGCATGCTGGGCAGATCAGCCATGGGAAATGCAGGACGGGGTTGGGTGTTGGTCTGTATGGGATGCTCTTTGGAGGGTTGGTGATGGGTCAAATGGCCTGCTTCCACACTGCAGGGATTCTATGATTTGACTTGCATCCTCACTGTTGAGGTCAATGTACCATTTGCCTGCTACACCTGCATTTTCGATGACTGCTCCACAAGGACACCCAGTGTCATTGTATATTTCCCTCTCTCACGCTAACACCAATCAGATAATAGTCAGCCTTTGAAAATAATCCATTCATCTTTTAACAATAAGGTTCAAATCCTTCATGTCAAATTGAACAGCAGAGGCATCTTTTGCTGACTTAGATCTTAGCTGGAGATTGTGTAATCGAAACATACATTATTCAATGCCTCCTCAAATTTCCTTTTATTTGAATGTTAACTATTGTTGACTGAGCAAAATCCAAACTAGTTATTTCTGACCTTGCATGTCAGGTTTTTTTAAAATATAAACAGGACCAGACAGGATTACAATAGGAAGGATGTTCCTAATGACCAGGGAGGCCAGATCAAAGGGTCACAGTTTAAGGATTGCGGGTAGGCCATTTAGGATTGAGTTGAGGAGAAATGTCTTCACCCAGAGAGTGGGGAGCCTATGGAATTCTCTGCCACAGAAAGCAGATGAGGTCAAAACGTTGAATGTTTTCAAGAAAGAGTTAGATATAGTTCTTAAGGCTAAGGGGATTAAAGGATATGGGGAGAAAGCAGGAACAGGGTATGTGTTGGATGGCCAGCCATTAAACAGGAGAATATGCTCGAAGGGCCAAACCGCCTGTTCCTCATTTTATGGTCCCTTCACACAACTGAAAAACTATTCGTTCTCAGGCCATCCATGAGAATCACAGAATTGCCATGGAGTTGGAGGACACCATTCAGCCCATTTAGCCTACACAAGCTCTTCAACTGAGCATCATTACCGAGATCCAATCTCCTCCTTTGCCACCCCCAGCCGCACCCACCACCATAGAATTGCACACTGTTTTATTCAAATAGCCACCCGATCGTCTCTCAAATGCCTCAATAGAACCTGACCCCCACCACAGTTCTACACCATAACCACTCACTGGGTGGAAAGGCTTCTCCTCATGTTACCCTTGTTTTAAATTACATTAAAGAGAAATTTGGTTGTCTTGAAGTTTCCAAAACAAAAGGGAGGTCCTACCTAAAAAGGAGATGAAGAGGATTCCTTTCTCTCATTGGCTGTTAGTCTGAAAATTCTCTTCTTGGGCAGTAGGAGGCAGTGTCTTGGAATAAACTGAAGACTGAGAGGTTTTTAATCTACACGTTATTGGAAGGTTATTATTGAGGTGGACCCAATTAGATCAGACATGATCTTACTGAGTGGGAGAGCAGGCTTGTGGGTCCAGGTGACCTACACTTACTGTAATTTCTTAAGTTCTTATATCTCAGCAAGAATATGCCTCTGCACAAACCGAAGGTCATAATTGCATCTCTCTAGCATCTCTCACATCCACAGGACCTCCAGAACCATGTTAACAGCCAAGGAAGTACTTTTGAGGTGTAGTCGATGTTAGAACATCATCAAAGCAGCAGCCAGTTTTGTGCACAGGAAGATCCCAAAAGCAACCGCCATGCTAACGGCCAGATAGGTGTTACAGTGATGTGAGCGGGTGCCTGGAACAGGACATGAACACACAAATGATCTGACAGCATGCAACTGACCCTAACCCAGCTCTTGCTACTGGAAGAAAGCAGGTCTTCCCCTCACCAACAGTGAAGTCCCAGGATGGTATGTTGAGGTGTTTGAGTGGGTCAATGGAGAGCACAGCAGGCAGGGCACGGCCCATACTTCCCAGAGATTAGTGGGCAATGGATAACTGTTGCTCAGGTCAATGAAAGAATCTGCATTTATGTGGCACCGTTCACTTCTGAGCATCCCGCAATGCTTTGCAGAGAAAGATACCCTATTGTTGTTTAGTCAATGTTGCAATGTAGAAAATGCAGAACCATTTTGCACACCGCAAGCTCCTTCTAATAACAATAAGACACAATAATCTTATTTACTGATACGAAAACAGAAATTGCTGGAGAATATTGGGAGGTCTGGCAGCATCTGTGGGGAGAGCAGAGTTAACGCTTAGGTCCAGTGATCCTTCTGCAGAACTGGACACAAAATGCTTACTCCGCTCTGTCTCCACAGATGCCACCTCACCTGTGAAGTTTCTCTGACAATTTCTGCTTTTGCTTCTCATATCCAGGATCCACAGTTCTTACAGTGTTTTTTGTGCCTGATTTAGTGATGTTTGTTGTGGAGTAAATATTGATCTGGGATTAAATTGGAAACTACAGTCTTGACTTGCTATAATCAACATCATTTAAATTTGGCTCTTTATGTTTATCTGTTGCTCTCTGAGTCACCTCCAAAGTTATTAAACACTTCAGTTGGTCACAAAGTTGTGAGAAATATCTGTTAACAGCAAAAATCACGGCCAATAAAAATATCTAATTCACCCAATATCAAATGCGCATTTGTTTTCAAATTGAATGCTCTGGGCCGTTTCACCATGCACGTAAACGGTTATATCCTGATAAGATAGTATAAATTTATAAATGAAGATGTATTTTTAACTACTAAATTACTGTGGCTTTGAGAAACAAATAAATACTATCATCGATAGGTCAGTGATAACTGCAAGCTGTAAGACACAAATAGTGAATTTTGGCAGGGCCTTGTTCTGTCCTGGGCTTTGGAAGGGGGCATTCAGATTTTGATACAATGACTCAAAGTTAACTTTTTGCCTAGGTATCTCAGGCACATTGACGATTAGAGTGGGATATATTACTGAGTGTTACACCGATGGGAGTGGGGGAACG
The DNA here is from genome assembly GCF_030684315.1 of Stegostoma tigrinum. NCBI lineage: Eukaryota > Metazoa > Chordata > Chondrichthyes > Orectolobiformes > Stegostomatidae > Stegostoma > Stegostoma tigrinum. The sequence goes on along the minus strand of NC_081391.1, from coordinate 18,066,569 downwards.
TCACTGAGTTACACCGATGGGAGTGGGGGAACGTCACTGAGTTACACCGATGGGAGTGGGGGAACGTCACTGAGTGTTACACCGATGGGTGTGAGGGAACGTCACTGAGTTACACCGATGGGAGTGGGGGAACGTCACTGAGTTACACCTATGGGAGTGGGGGACCGTCACTGAGTTACACCGATAGGAGTGGGGGAACGTCACTGAGTGTTACACCGATGGGTGTGGGGGCACGTCACTGAGTTACACCGATGGGAGTGGGGGAACGTCACTGAGTTACACCGATGGGAGTGGGGGAACGTCACTGAGTGTTACACCGATGGGTGTGAGGGAACGTCACTGAGTGTTACACCAATGGGTGTGAGGGAACATTACTGAGTGTTACATTGAGGGTAGTGGGGAATGTTACTGAGTGTTACACTGAGGGTATTAGGGAATGTTACTGAGTGTTACATTGAGGGTATTAAGGAGTGTTACCGAGTGTTACACTGAGGGGAGTGGGGAATGTTACTGAGTGTTACACTGAGGGTAGTGAGGAACATTACTGAGAGTTACATTGAGGGTACTGGGGAATGTTACTGATTGTTACATTGAGGTATTAGGGAATGTTACTGAGTGTTACATTGAAGGTATTAAGGAATGTTACTGAGTGTTACACTGAGGGGAGTGGGGAATGCTACTGAGTGTTACACTGAGGGTACTGGGGAATGTTACTGATTGTTACATTGAGGTATTAGGGAATGTTACTGAGTGTTACATTGAAGGTATTAAGGAATGTTACCGAGTGTTACACTGAGGGGAGTGGGGAATGTTACTGAGTGTTACACTGAGGGTAGTGAGGAACATTACTGAGAGTTACATTGAGGGTACTGGGGAATGTTACTGATTGTTACATTGAGGTATTAGGGAATGTTACTGAGTGTTACACTGAGGGTAGTGGGGAATGTTACTGAGTGTTACACTGTGGGTAGTGTAAACGTTACTGAGTGTTACACTGAGGGTAGTGGGGAATGTTACTGAATGTTACACTGAGGGTAGTGGGGAATGTTACTGAGCGTTACATCGAGGGTAGTGGGGAATGTTACTGAGTGTTACACTGAGGGTTGTGGGGAACATTACTGAGTGTTACATCGAGGGGAGTGGGGAACATTACTGAATGTTTCACTGAATGTTCTGGGGAACATTACTGAGTGTTACATTGAGGGTAATGGGAACGTTACTAAGTGTTAAACTGAGGGTAGTGTGAACGTTACTGAGTGTTACACTGAGGGTAGTGGGGAATGTTACTGAGTGTTACACTGAGGGTAGTGGGGAATGTTACTGAGTGTTACACTGAGGGTAGTGAGGAACATTACTGAGAGTTACATTGAGGGTAGTGGGGAATGTTACTGATTGTTACATTGAGGTATTAGGGAATGTTACTGAGTGTTATACTGAGGGTAGTGGGGAATGTTACTGAGTGTTACACTGTGGGTAGTGTGAACGTTACTGAGTGTTACACTGAGGGTAGTGGGGAATGTTACTGAATGTTACACTGAGGGTAGTGGGGAATGTCACTGAGTGTTATACTGAGTGTTACACTGAGGGTAGTGGGGAACATTACTGAGTGTTACATCGAGGGTAGTGGGGAATGTTACTGAGTGTTACACTGAGGGTAGTGGGGAACATTACTGAGCGTTACATCGAGGGGAGTGGGGAACATTACTGAATGTTTCACTGAATGTTCTGGGGAACATTACTGAGTGTTACATTGAGGGTAGTGGGAACGTTACTAAGTGTTAAACTGAGGGTAGTGGGGAATGTTACTGAGTGTTACACTGAGGGTAGTGGGGAATGTTACTGGATGTTACATTGAGGCTAGTGGGGAATGTTACTGAGTGTTACACTGAGGGTAGTGGGCAAGATGATGGCCTAGTGGTATTATCACTTGACTGTTAATCCAGTGACTCAGATAACATTCTGGGGCCGCAGGTTTGAATCCCACCACAGTAGATGGTGGAATTTGAATTTAATAAATATCTGGAATTAAGAATCCATTGATAGCTGTAAACCCATTGCCAACTGTCAGTAAAAAAAACCATCTGGCTCACTAATGACCTTCACAGAAGGAAACTGCCATCCTTTCCTACATGTGACTCCAGACCCATGCAATGTAGTTGACTTTTAACTGTCCTGCGGGCAATAAATGTTGCCTGGCCAGTGTTACCCTTGTCCCATGAATGAATAAAGGAAAAAAAATGTTACTGAGTGTTATACTGAGGGGAGTTGGGAACATTACTGAGTGTTACACTGTGGGAAGTGAGTTGTATTTTACGCAGATTATGAAACTGTGTTGTTTCCTTTTTCCCCAGATTCCCGTGCTTTTCCAGAGATGACAAACCAATCTGACATTCATATCTCAGAGCGTCACCCAAGCCTGGATGAATTGCCCAAACCTCCCTTTTCAAAGCATTGCAGTTGGTTGGAAAGAAATCTACTTCTCTTGCTGACCATTCTCGGTAAGGCTCTTTTGTAACTCTTCAGGAACTGGGTTTGCATCACCAATCACCCTACACTTATAACTGCACAGCCTTTGCGTCTCACTGAGCCTAGGGTTCAATATCCCTGACAATCATCCTTTCATGTCAGCCGGGGCTCCCTGATTGGACCAGGTTAACATATCTAATTAGGGAACTCAGATTCTATGTGATCCAGTTGGCTGACCTCATTGCAACCACTTAGCACAGATTGCAAAATAGGTTTCACCAGGCATAGGGGGTCAGATGGGGTAATATCTGTGACATTTCCCTACCATATCTCCTTGCTGAATGGCAGGTACATCACATCTGGGAAAGCCAGAGACTATATCTCAAGAAACATCATGCTGCCTCAGGCATGTATGTCAGAACAGCTCCCCACCATCCATCCCTTGTTGTATCAGCCTATTTGTCAATGTCATCATCTCTCACCCTTCTTTCTCTGTCAAGTCCTGGAGTGGGACTGGGCCCAGACCCTCTGGCTCAGAAGCAGAGGCACCAACAGGACTTCCTGGGTTGTGTCATACCAAATACTATCAAGACTTAAATAAAACAAAGAACCGCAGATCATAGTTCATATAATCCCTACAGTGTGGAAACAGGCCCTTCGGCCCAACAAGTCCACACTGACCCTCAGAGCATCCCAACAAGAAGTGCTGAGGAAGGGTCACTGGACCTGAAACATTAACGCTGCTTTCTCCTTTACAGATGCTGCCAGACCTGCTGAGCTTTTCCAGCAACTTTGTTCTTGTTCCATCCCCCTATAACCTACCTAATCTACACATCCCTGAACACCACGGGCAATTTAGCATGGCCAATCCACCCTAACCTGCACATCTTTGGACTGTGGGAGGAAACCCATGCAGACACGGGGAGAATGTGCAAACTCCACACAGAGGTTGGAATTGAACCAAGGTCCCTGGTGCTGTGAGGCAGCCGTGCTAACTACTATACCACCATGCCACTCCAAATACTGGAAATCAGAAATTGCTGGAGAAACTCGGCTGGTCTGGCAGCATGTGTGGAGAGAAATGCAGAGTCAATGATTCTGGTCCAGTGAGCGCTTCTTCAGGACTATTAGTAACTGGGAAAAAGGAAGTATATGTGCTGACAACGTAGGATAGTAAAGGAGCAATTGGTTGATAGATAGTGCCCAGAGAGAGAGACAAAGACAGTTAGACAGGTAAAGTAATGAATAATGGAAATCCTGAGACAAAGAAAGGCTGTTAATGGGGACCATAAATTAGTGAAAATGGATTAGCTGTGCTGAAAGAAGCCCATGTGATGACAAGATTAGGGGTGTCAGGTGGTTAAAGGGCAATACAGGAATGTGCTCAGCTCCTTTAAAAAAATGACTTAACTCGATATTGAGCTCCAGGAGGATTTTCTGACTTTTGTTATTATCGAGACTTATATTTCTAAGTAAGACAGGAGCACTGTGGAAGAACTGAGTTCTGAGGAAGGGTCACTGGGCATGGAAATGTTAACTCCAATTTCTCTCCACAAATACTGCCAGACCTGCTGAGCTTTTCCAGCAATTTCTGTTCTTTTGTGTCTTAGATTTCTAACGTGACATCTTCAGGACATGTGAAATGACTGCAACACTTTTTTTCAAAATTAACAAAAACAAAAATTGCTGGAGAAACTCAACTGATTTGGGCAGCATCTGTAGAGAGAGAGGGAAACAGAGTTAAGGGTCCAGTATGACTATTTTCCAAAGATTTCTTTCCTTCACAGACATTGCCAGACCTGCTGAGTTTCTTCAGCATTTTAGCTTTTATTTCAGATTCCCTGAATCTACATTTAAATTTGCCGTTATAATGTATGAAATGGTCAGCTAAATTTTCCCCTGAATTCTTACGCACAATGTGTGCGTGTTACTAGTGAAGCACAGCATTTCTTCCCCATCCCTACCTTCATTTAAACTAAGTGCTTTGTGAGTCCATTTTGGAGTAGAGCTCATTGCTGGAGTCTCATTAGTGAGCCAGAAGGACTTTCACAATAATTGACAATCTTGTCATGGTAACCATCACTGGCAACTAGTCTCACATAACCAGTTTAAGATAACAAAGTGAGTAGCTGGATGAACACAGCAGGCCAAGCATCATACTCTGAGCACAAAATGCTGCTTGGCCTGCTGTGTTCATTCGGCTCCACACTTTGTTATCACGGATTCTCTAGCATCTGCAGTTCCCCTTATCTCTCACATAACCAGTTTTCTGCTTTCCCCAATCAACATGTTCAGAGATGTTAGGATACATTTCCAGCCAGGCAGGACTTGAACCTGGGTCTCCTACCCTAGGGGTAGGGTCGCTACCACTGCACCACAAGAGCCTGATATATGCAGATGCTGGCTTGTGAACAGATTCTGTTCTAGAATCCATTTGCAAGTTGATTTGTAGATCAGGGCACAGAGTAAAACAGCTGAAAATTACACCCCGGTATGAGGTGGCATTTGTAACTCAGGGACACCCTTGTTAATAGATTTACTCACTGAACTCAAATGCAACACTGTCAGAGTGAGATTCGAACCTCCGTCCCCAGATTATCCAGCTGGATTACTCGTTCAGTGACATTGCTACCAAGTCCGTGCCTCCCCACTTGATCTGTGCATAGCAAGCTCCCACAGGTAGCAGTGCGATAATGTCCAGATCATTTGTTGATAGTGGGGTTGGGTTAGACCAGGACACTTGACGCTTGCTCGTTCTCAAAATAGGGCCATGGGGGTTTGCCACTGAGGGGGCAGACAGGCCCTTGGTTTAATGTCTGATCTAAAAGACAACATTAGGGACAGTGCAGCACCCTTCGATCTCCCTACAGAGTGGAAGAGCCTGCATTATGAGCTCAAGTCACCGGGGTGGAACCCCAGATTTTCTGACGTGGAGACATCGCGCACAGAGCTGCAGCTCCCCCGGTGGGATTTGTCCCTCCCAAGATTAAGATATGTGGGACGCTGCTGGCTATGGAATGATTGCATTATAAAGAAAGGCTGGATGTACTGGGACGTTCTACACTGCAGTGTAGGAGGTTGAGAGTTGACCTTGAAATAGTGCGAGGCATAGAAAGGGTTAATAGCAGATGCCTTTTCTTTAAAGTGAGGGGTTTTCACACCAGGATGCACATTTTTAAGGCAAGAGGAAAGATTTGAAAAAGACACGAGGGGCAAGTGGTTCGTGTGTGAAATGAACTTCCTGAGGAAGTGGTGAATATGGATACAATTACGATGTTTGAAAGACATATAGATAAATACATGAATAGGAAAGGTTTGAAGGGGAATATGGGCTGGAGCAGACAGGTGAAATGACTTTAGTTTGGGATTCTGTTCAGCATAGACTGGTTGGACTGAGGGGTCTGCCTCCGTGCTGTATGACTCTATGACTGTACATTATAACATAATTTGAGTTGAAAAATGTAGATCATGCAATAAAATTCAAGTCGTCACTGTACAGCATGTTCCTCACTCAGGTGTGTCAATGCAACTCTGAAACTCTTGATCAGTCCAGGGGTGTGTAGGTTAGGGTGGATTGGCCATACTAAATTGCTAATAATGTCCAGGGACATAAAAGTTAGGGTGGATTGGCCACACTAAATTGCCCACATTGTCCAGGGATATGCAGGCCAGGTGTGTTAGAGATGGGAAATGCAGAGTTACAGGGATAGGGTGGGTCTGAGTGGGCTAATCTTCAGAGGGTTGGTGTAGACACAGTGGGCTGAATGGTCTGCTTCCACTTTGCAATGATTCTATGATACTATCTACTGCACATCAGGAGTACAGTCCAAGGGTGAAATAATTCAAATTGAAAACCGCAGGAAGAGCAATAGAAATTAAACATTTGTCTGTGCACCATATTCCACTCTGAGAAGTCTCGATGCAACGTCAGGGCTCTTTATATTCACACTGAGTGTTCCTATTGGGCATGCAGCCCAGGGGGGCTTCTACACTGTACCCAGTCCCTCGATGTTGCGCTAATTTGCTAAATGAAATTGGGCAGGTTGGAAAGTAAAGTATTATAACTATTTAAAGCAGCATTGCTGAACATGTCAAACCAATTTACACACAGCAAACTGCATATGATAATTCCCAGCTTCTGCAGTATTTCACATTGATTCATTGAAGGTTATCGATTGATGCAGTATCTCGAGCACTTATAAAGCAGTACTGTCGGAAACAATGGCCTGCGTCTATAGCTGGGGCGTAACACTGTTCATCAGAAAGATCCGGTTCAAGTTTGGTTTCTGCACCTGGTTAGAATTCACATTAACCTCTGATCCCTGCTGGGCACCTCCTTAACCAAATCAGTTTGACCGAAACGTGCAACATCCATTATTACCATCATGTCCATTATTAGGCCATTATTGCCATCCTGACTCAGAAATGTTCCTTCACTGCTGGGTCAAAATCCTGGAATTCACTCCCTAATGGCATTGTGGGGCAACCCACAGCAGGTGGACCGCAGCAGTTCAAGAAGGCAGCTCACCCCCACCTTCTCAAGGGGCAACTGGGAATGGGCAAGAAATACTGGGCCCAGCCAGCAACACCCACGTCCCACAAATGAATAGGGAATAAAAAAGGTTTTTTTAAAGTAATCTTTAAAAAAAAAGCACAGACATTGATTCTGGGTTAGATCAATAAATGACACTCTTCAATCCAATCGGGTATGAAGCAAAGCAGATGATACAGTGAGACATTGTTTTGCTGAGTAAATAGTAGTGCCTTTGTTGGCCAGGGTTTGTACTACCCTCTTGGAATCAGATCCTTGCTCTGTGAGATTCCTTCAGGATCTGGTAATCTGCTCTTCCATATATGGAAACTGTCCAGCTCATGTGAATAGTGTCCAACCTGGAACTTCATCCCGGCTATTTGGTCATATGTGTCAGAGATAATGGGAACTGCAGATGCTGGAGAATTCCAAGATAATAAAATGTGAGGCTGGATGAACACAGCAGGCCAAGCAGCATCTCAGGAGCACAAAAGCTGACGTTTCGGGCCTAGACCCTTCATCAGAGCATGATGAAGGGTCTAGGCCCGAAACTTCAGCTTTTGTGCTCCTGAGATGCTGCTTGGCCTGCTGTGTTCATCCAGCCTCACATTTTATTATCTTGGTCATATGTGTTTCAGCTTTTTATTTACTCACGGGATGCGGGAATCGCTGGCTAGACTAGCATTTATTGTCCATCCCTCCATTACTCAGCGGGCAGTTGAGAATCAGCCACATTGCTGTGGGTCTGTGTTCACATATATGTCAGACCAGGTAGGAATGCAGATTTCCTTCCCTGAAGGACTTTAGTGAACCAGGTGGGTTTTTCCCTTGACAATCAATCAAAGTTTCATGGTCATCAGTGGGTTCTTATTTCCAGATTCTTCTTTTCATATTTAATTCAAATTCTACCTTTTGCCATGGCGGGATTTGAATGCAGATGTCCAGATAAGTGTGTGTGTGTGTGTGTGTGTGTGAGTATGAAAGTGTGTTATATGTGTGTGTGTGAGACAGTGTGTGTATATTATGTGTTTGTGTGTGAGTGTGTTGTGTGCGTGCATGTGTGTGTGTGTATTGTGTGTGTGTATGTGTGTTGTGTATGCATGTATGTGAGTGAGTGTATGTGTGTGTGAGAATGTGATAGTGTGTTTGTGTGTATGTGTAAGTGTGTATGTTGTGTTTGTATGTATGTGTGAGGGTGTGTTGTGTGTGTGTATGTATGTGTGAGAATGTGTTGTGTGTGTTGTGTGTGTGTGAGTATGTGTGTGTAAGAGTGTGTGTGTATGTGTGTGAGAGTGTGTTGTGTGTGTATATGTACATGTGAGAGTGTGTGGAGTGTGTGTGTGAGTGTGTTTGTGTGTGTGTGCGGATATGTGGATGTAGAAGTAATCTTTAAAAAGTAGTTTTTGCTCATTATCCTGTTTGACTAACACTATATCAGTACACAGTTGAGGGTTGGTTAGCTCAGTTGGCTGGACAGATGGCTTTGGCAACGTGGCTCTAAAAACACGGGTTCAATTCCCACAGCAGCCAGGGTTAGCCTTTAGGACTCTCTTTCTTACCCTCTCCTCTTAACTGAGGGGTGATAACCTTCTGGGCAAACCACCACTAGCCACTGCTCTCTCTAATGAGTGAGCAGACCCTTCAGGCAAAGACAACTTTACATGGTTATGTAGCTGGGACAATGCATCACACAATTGAAAAGCTTGTGTTTGTCAGATTAGGCTTCTGGTTCCCTCAAATATGGGACAACTTGTGATGAATTGGAAGGTAAATTTAACACAGGTATGGTCGATTCTTTAGTCGTATTGGAATGGATTGCTTCTTTTGTCATTGTGTTTGTTCCTTATGAATAGCGACATTCTGCGGACTGTAGCCCCGTGTTTCCACTAAGTTTTCCCTTTGTCGAGGATTGGAGGGAGAACGTGTAATGTTTTCAGTTACGTTACAGTGAAAAATGGAAAGGAGTTGCAGTTATACAGCAATTTTTCCAGCCTGTGGGTGTCCCAAGTACCTCAAAAGTGTAATTATTATTACAATATATACCCTATAATACTGCTCCAAAGGATGAGATGAGATTTTCCTGATGTATATTGGATGCTATAGGTGCTTGACAAAGTAGATGTAGAGAGGAAGTTTCCCCTTGTGGATCAATTTAGAACAAGAGGTCACAGTTTTAGGCTAAGCAGTGGCAGATTTAAAGCAGGGAAGAGGAGGAAATACTTCTCTCAAAGGGTCATGAATCAGTGGAATTCATGACCCCAGAGTGCGGTGGATTCTGGGACATTGAGCAAATTTAAGGAGGAGATAGAGAGATGTCCAACTACTAACTGGCTTTGGAGAACTAGCGTGAAAGTGGAGTTCATAGAATCCCTACAGTGTGGAAGCAGGCCATTCAGCCCATCAAGTTCACCCAGCAATTTAGCACGGCCATTCCACCTAGGCCACGCATCTTCAGACTGTGGGAGGAAACTGGAGCAAACACACACACAGATGTGGGGAAGAATATGCAAACTCCACACAGACAGTTGCCTAAGGGTGGAATTGAACCCATGTCCCTCGTGCTGTGCAGCAGCAGCACTAAGCACTGAGCCACCGAAATGGGTTGAGGCTGTGCTGAGATCAGCCACAATTGTATTCAATGGCAGAGCAGGTCCAGGGGACTAAGTGGCCTCCTCCTGCTCCTGCTTTTTATGTTCTTATAGAGTAGGACACACAGCAGCTAATTTGTGCCCATACCCCATACATAGCATTAGATTGTGATGTTAAGGGATAGTCTCAGCCACATCCTCTGAATTCAATGGGAGGACCATCAGACACACTGTGCATCCCTCTTGAAGCTAACTAGGTCCAGAAGCATTGAGGGAATGCTCTGAAAATGCCCGCTGTGGTGGATTGGACACTGTACCTGGAAGATCAGAAGACATCTCCCTAGCCAGGCCCCGCTTTCTCAACTCTGAAATGGCCAGTGGAGGACAAAGAATAGCCCATGAAGAAAACACAACAAAGACACTCTGAAAAGATAGTAGGACACTCTGAAGTTGCCCACATTGCCTACAAACATTGGTGCTAATAACTGTAGAGGAGCTTGTGTCCCGATGTTCAAAATGGCATCAACTTGTTCAGCATCTTGAGTCACGGTGCCTTCATGATGAGGCAGGGCAGGGAGGAAAATTGGAGGAAAGCGTGTCTTCCCAGATCCCACCACCCCATGGGACAGTCTGCCTCATTCATTGGTTGAGGTTTGGCCTTTCATGTCATGTGATCCATGGCAGATTTCTGAGGCGGTGCTGATTGGTTGATGGGGTTCATCACAGATCGGTGTCTTCCCTGCTTTTGCTGAAATTATGTCAAAAGATATTTTGCGTCAATGCAAGGAGAGAGAGGGACAGGGCCGTTGTTTTAATGACTTATCTGAAACGCAACACATCCCAACATGGCACCATTCTCTCAGTAATGCACAGGATGTGTCTGCCAGGTTATGGGCTTTGATTTTTGGACCCCAAAAGCTTAGAACCAAAGAGCCATAGAGAAATTACAGTGCAGAAAGAGGCCGCTCAGCCCACTGTGTCCGTGCTGGCTGCAATTAAAACAACAGGCTATCCGCCTATTCTAATCCCATCTCGCAATGCCTGATTATAGCCTTGCAGGTTATAGCTGCAGACCAAGGTTCCTTTTATGATCAGCTGAGCATTTCTGCCTCCACCATCAAACTGGTCAGTGAATTCAAGACTCACCGACCTGTGAGGTGGGAGTAGCAAAAAAAATCTTTTCTTCATGGCCCCTATAATCATATACTGATTGTCTTAAAAAAAGGAGGGACTAAAAGGCACCAGTCTGTGTACAGATATCTCCCTGAAAGAGGGGTGAATGAGAGACACCAGTCAGTGTACAGATATCTCCCTGAGAGAGGGGGAACTGAGAGATACCAGTCAGTGTACAGATATCTCCCTGAGAGAGGGGGTACTGAGAGATACCAGTCAGTGTACAGATATCTCCCTGAGAGAGGGAGTACTGAGAGATACCAGTCAGTGCACAGATATCTCCCTGAGAAAGAGGGAGCTGAGAGATACCAGTCAGTGTACAGATATCTCCCTGAGAAAGAGGGAGCTGAGAGAACACAAGTCAGTGTAAAGATATCTCACTGAGAGTGGGAAGGGACTGAGAGACACTAGTCAGTGTACAGATATCTCCCTGAGAGAGTGGGAACTGAGAGACACCAGTCAGCGTACAGATATCTCCCTGACAGTGGGAAGGGACTGAGAGTCACTAGTCAGTGTACAGATATCTCCCTGAGAGAGGGGGAACTGAGAGATGACAGTCAGCGTACAAATATCGCCCATTTTGAATGGTGAAGATTATGCTGCATCTTTGAAGTTTGGATCAGCTCCTTTGAAAAAGATTACTGAGATGGCTGTATCACGTGTTTTCACTTGAGCAGAGAGCCTTGCATTAATTCCTGTTTCCTTTGTCCTCTGTGAGCTCTGTAATTGCTTCTTGATCAGAAGGGATTGGAATTTCATTAGGGCCTCAATGTTCCTGCGTAAATCCGCGGTAAATAAGAAATTAAAATGGGGGCCTAATCCCTTGGATGGCTGCTGTTGGCATTTTTTTTTAATCAACCTTTGCTTGGCATTTGAAGAGACGAAAGGATGGTCTACTCAAAGTCGACAAGTGTCACAGATTCAACGCCCCAAGCAAACACATGCACTTTTCGCAATTCATTGAGGGATTGGGTGTCTTTAGTGTTCATTAATCTGGTTAAAATCTAAATATCAGATTGCATCTCTGCAGACTATTTTCTAAGCCTAGCTGCCAGCTAACGCTCTTTAATAAAATGCAAAATCTCACCTCATTTTGATGACTGTGTGTACGAATCCCACATTTGAGCACTGGGCTGGCATTCCCCCAGGCAGCACTATGGGGCTACCACATTGTCAAGGGTGTTCTTACAGTGTGACCTTTCTGCTGTCTCTGTTGGGTATGAATGATCCCAGCACACCATGCTGAAGGACAACATGGGAGACCTCCTGGGTGCCCTGGGTCAGTAATGCTCTCTCAACTCAAAAACTGGACTTGACAAGTCGAGGGGATGGGAGGGAAGGGGAGGCATAACATGGGCTAGTTTAGAAAGGGGTTGGAATTAGAGAAATTTATTGAGAAAGATTGAATGATTCAAAAATAGAAATGGACAGAAAATAAAGTAAACATTTTGAGCCCTTCTTCAGAAAGGTCCGTCTTGAAGAAAGGTCACTGGACCTGAAACGTTAACTCTATTTTTCTTTCCCTCTCTCCACAGATGCTGCCAGTCTTGCTGGGTGTCTCCAGCGGTTTCTGTTTCTTTGTTTCAGATCTCCAGCGTCTGCGCTTCTTTTTTGAGTGAATGTTTCAATCCAAATCTTGCCTGGACGGCTGTATGGGTTGGTGGGCTGTTTGGTGGTCACTATCAGACCACCTGTGACCTTGTTGAATGGCAGAGCAAGTTTGAAGGGCCGAGTGGCCCACTCCTGCTCCAAGCACCCTCAAGGGGCATCACCCCTTCCAGAACTAAGCAGTCCACTCAACTAGTACCAGAATCACTCCCTCCACTGCTGGTGCTCAGTGACAGCTGTGTATTCCAACTACAAGATGCACCGGAGTAATTCACCACTCGCTCAAAACCCCACGACCAGTTCCCTCCATAACTGCATCATGGGTGTCCCTACACCAGATGGACTGCAATGGTTCAAGAAGGTGCTTCACTACCACCTTCTCAAGGGGCAACTAGGGACAAGCAATAAATGCTGACCTAGCCACAAACACCCACATCCCATAAGCAAAAAGAAAATAACTTCCTTCAGGTCTTATTAGAGACGACAGGAGCATCCTACTGGAGATCAGCCCAGAAAATACCCCTTAAATTCAGCAATAAGAGGGAAAAGCATGATTTGCATTTCCATCTGATGCACTTCATTGGTTTTAGTTGAAACTAACAGATGATCTAGTTATTATCAACCGATTACAGAAGAAAATTGCTGATTGCAAATTGGCTGCTTTGTTTCCTATATCATAACAGTGATAGGACTTCAAACTACCTCTTTACCACTTTAGAATGTTCCGTGCTGCCAAAATATGTTACAACAAATGCAAGTCATTCTTAGAGTTATAGAGTTGTACAGATCCTTCGGCCCAACATATTACTGCTGACCAAGTTTCCTAAACTGATTTCATCCCATTTGCCTGCACCTAGCCCATGTTCCTCTTGTAGTAATTGTAATGAGGTCAACCAGGTGGACTTCATAAAATATGAGTTCCCTGACTGGGATTGTTAACCTGGTCCAATCAGGGACCCCTGGCTGACAGACGTAAACAGCAATGTGCTTCGAGGGTCCGACTCCAAGCTGGCTGGTCGCAGCCAGAGTACCGGGCTCAAGTAAATAAAGGGTGACTGGGTGATGGGATACCGGCCGCTGTGCAGTTATTTCAGGTGGCTGTCTTATACTGCAGTGGTAGTGCCCCTACCTCTATACAGGGAGGCTCATATTAAAATCCCAACTGTTCCGGAGGTATGTAATAACATCTCTGAACAGAATGATTATTAAAAAAAGGTTACAGTAAAAAAAATATGAAGCGGAGTGTCAGGGTTTCTGTTCACTGTCGAAGCCAGCTGTGAGCTAGCTGGGTCAGTGCCATGTATGACTGGTATGTAAATAAAGGGTGGCTTGGTGATAGGATACCAGCCTCAGTGGAGTTATATCGCCTCTAAACCTGTTCTTGTCGCACACCCATCCAAATGTCTGTTAAATTGGACATGCCTCTACCACTTCATTTGGGAGCTCATTCCATACAAGCACTACCTTCTGTGTGAAAAAGGTCCCTTTCCGCTCTCACATTAAACCTATGCCCTCTATTTTTGAACTCCCCTACCATTGGGAAATAAACCCTGACCATTCACCTTATCCATGCCCTTCATGGTTTTATAAAGCTCTGTGAAGTCACCACTGAGCCGCTTATGTTCCAAGGAGGAAAAAAGTCCCAGCCTCTCCTTCTAACTCAATCCTTCCAGTCTCAGTAAAGTCCTTGTGAATATTTTTAATACAGTTTAATAATATCCTTCCTTTCAGTCTGTGTGTTTGTGTTGTGGATGACTTTGGATCTATTAAAACCTGTTGTGTTTCAGGAGTTATTCTGGGCTCTGTGTTCGGTTGTCTTCTACGCATGGTTCCTGACCTGGGACCCAACTTCCTCCTCCTCGTCTCCTTCCCTGGTGACATCCTCATGCGAATGCTCAAGATGTTGATTCTCCCACTCGTCATCTCCAGTCTGATCTCAGGTGAGAAATCATGGCCGCTGTTTTTATTTATTCATTCTTGGAATGAGGTTGTCACTGGCCAGGTCAATATCTATTGCCCATCCCTAATTACCCAGGGGGCAGTTGACAGTCGATCATATTGCTGTGGATCTGGAGTCACGTGTAGGCCAGACGGCAGATTTCCTTCCCTAAAATTTATAGCTCTGATGAGAAATCGGAACGGACTTGAAACATTGACTCATTCTCACAGCCCATAATGTTGAGGTAAAGTCGGCCTAAAGGACATTAATGAACCAAATGGGTTTTTACAGCGATCAGAAACAATTTCACAGCTGCCTCTTTTTTTTTTACATTGAATTTAATTTGCTGAAGCGTGATATGAACCTTGGTCTGGAGAACGTTTCCTGGATGAATAGGTCCGGTGATAATGCTAGCTCCACTAATTCTCCTGCTTTTCCTCCCCCTCTGGTTCCTGGTAGGCATGCTATTCCCCCTCCCCGATATTCACAGTACCTGCCTCATTCTTCAGCTATGGGCTATTCAGCATTAGAATGCATTACAGGGAGTTGGTTTGCATGGATGGTTAGTCTGCAATGTAGCATGATACCAACAGTGTGGGTTCGATTCCCAATCTCCTTCCCAACCTCTCCATTTGCCTGACATGTGGTGACCCTCGGGTTAAACCACCGCCAATCCTCTCTCATTAATGGTGATCTGGCAAGTCTTTAGCGACTTCACCTTATGTTATAATGTGTCCGTGAGAAAGAGTTATGATTTTTCTTCACAGTTCTGAACTCTGTTTCGCTCTCCCTTAATGCTATCAGACCTGCTGCGTTTGTCTAGTGATTTCTGTGGTTTGTTTCAGGTTCCCAGCAACCACAGTACCTTGCTTTTGTTTTGGCTGCGAGACGGCTTGGGTAAGCTTTTGCTCGAAAAGCCAGCATGGGTATGATGGGCCAAATGGCCTCTCCCTTTATTGCATCATCCAATGAGGATAGACGGAAGGAAAGATCTCACCAGGACTGTCTGGCTGTCAGTAGCTCAGGCTCATAGACTCAAACAGCACAGAAGAGGCCTTTCAGCCCATCCAATCTGTGCATAGGATTCCCTGTGCAATGCATGAACCAACAGCTAGAATGGCCTCCACCAAAGCCTTGATGAGCCTGTGGCCTTATCTTGAGGTTCCCAATCCTCCAAATTAAATTTTAATCACCGGGACTCTGTTGCAGGTAACTTGGGAAGGAAATCATTCAGATATACACAAAAGCAATTGCATTCGGGTCCAGACCTGAAATGCCAGCTTTCTTGTTCCTACGATGCTGCTTGGCCTGCTGTGTTCATCCAGCTCCACACCTTGTTATCTCAGATTCTAAATTTGAGGGACATGTTCTGGGTTGACATCCACAGGGACATTTGTGTCATTTCTCATAAGATACGAGAAATGAGAGTAAGAATAAATAATATCTGCTGAGCTGAGTGTAAGAATAGACTGTTTGGCCCATTGAACCTGCCTTAGCAGTGAATAAAATCATGACTGATCTGTGGAACGTCATGTTGAGTTTGTACAGGGCATAGGTGAGGCCTCTTCTGGAGTACTGTGTCCAGTTCGGGTCACCCTGTTATAGGAAGAATACTATTAAACAGTAGAGGGTTCAGAAAAGATTTACCATGATGTTACCGGTAATAGAGGGTTAGACATAGAGGAGGCTGTGAGAGCCAGGGATTCTCTATTGACAGCTGAAGGTCATTAGCTCTGGCGGATGGCAGCTAGTTCTGTTTTCTGTGCCCAACTGCCCCCTTCTTTTATACCCTGGATGACATGTCAATATTTCTTACAATAGGATTGGCCTTATGTTGTCACAACCATCAGTCTTAAATTTAATAGGTTTTGGGTATCTAAGTACCTGGTTCAAATTGATTGGCTGGGTTCAAAAGCCTGTTGTTATGGTTAAAAAAAAACACCGCTGCTTGGCATGCTAAATATATGGCCTTCCGATACAAATGTTCCGATTCGGGCACTGTCTGTGTACTTGCAAACTTCCAAGCTGCTGCTCAAAGACTTCCATGTTAAATCTCTAAGCACATGATCTTTTAAAGGCACACGCAAAGCTCTCCCCCTAGCATTTTACAAACAACAAATTCTAACTTCCTGCTGCCCAGTCCGCAAGTACTCTACCCAGCTTTGTAACACCCCCCACCAAGGAAAAAATGAGCCATCATTATGAATATATGACTTCTTTTTATTTGTAAAACCTTAACTCCATTATATTACAAGATTCATAGCTCAGTAATCTAGAGTCACACGTTTTATACTAAATCTATTAATATAAAACATTGAATCCTACTGTTTCCATCTTATATAAGAACTTTTCTTTTAAACTAGCAACGAAGCATCTGCAATAATATTTTCACAACCGGCAACATGTACAATCTGTAAATTAAATTCTTGTAACATGAGACTCCAATGAAATAATCTGGCGTTCTTGTCCTTAAATCTTTCCAGAAACATCAAAGGATTGTGATTGGTATACACGCTTGTCTCTGATACGTCACTTGCAGAGTAAATATTAAAGTGTTGTAAAGCCATTACCAAACTCAATAACATATTTTCAATGGCTGAATACTTTCTCTGGGGGATTTTGAGGTTTTGTTTTTGAATAATAACCAATTGGCCTTTCAATTCCACATCATCTTCCCGAAATGACATAGCTCCAACCCTACATTGCTTGCATCAATGGCTACCTGAAGGTTTTTAAGAACATTGGCTTGGCTAAAACTGGTCTGGAGGTTAACATTGCTTTTAAATTCTCAAATGCCTCCTGGCATTGTTCTGTCCACCAAAACTTCGTGTTTTTTTTTAACAAATCTATCAACGGTGCCTCCACGCTACCAAAGTTTAGTATACATTTCCTGTAGAATCTGCTCAATTCTGAAAATTGTGGCACTTCCTTCTTTGAGGATGGTCTTGGAAATTCCTCAACGGCCTTCATCTTCATGTCCCTTGGGGTCATCCATCGATATCCGATGTTGTGCTCTCAGAATGTCACTTCCGCCTTTGCCAAGTCTGTTTTTGCCAAGTTTATGACCAACCTTGCCCTCCATAGCCTCTCAAAGAGCTCTGCCAAGTGCTCCATGTGATCTTTCCACAAATTGCTAAAGATCACTAAGTCTTCTCTACAAGACAGCACAATTAGTCAATCCTGCCACAACTCTGCTCATAAACCTTCGAAAAGTGACCAGTGTTTTTCATTCTAAAGGGCATGACTTTAAATTGATATAGCCGGTTTGTAGTTACAAAAGCAGAAACTTCTTTTGTGCTCTCCAACAACGGTACTTGCCAGTAACTGTGAAGTAAATCCAACTTTGTGATATAAGTGGCTTCTCCTTCTTTTTCCAAACAATCCTCCAGCCTTGGAATTCGGTATGAGTCAGATTTGGTCACAGAGTTGACCTTCCGATAATCCACGCAGAATCATTGAGCACTATCAGGTTTGAGAGCCAACATGATCGGCAAACTCTACTCGCTTTGACTCATCTCTGTGATGTCTTCCTGGACCATTGCTTCCACTTCCTTCCGAACCCGTGCAGATTTGAGATGATTAAGTCTGTAGGAGTGTTGTTTTATTGAAACAGTATTCCCTACGTCGACCTCAACTGTACTATTGGCATTAGTCCTTACCATTCTATTCCTCTGAGCACTGTAACAAGTCTTTCAATTCTGTTCTCTGTTCCTGAGACAGTTAGCTCACCACCCTATCCTATTCCTTAAGGACTTCCTCATTAATCAAATTATTCTGAGGCACAGCAAAATCCAAATCATCTTGTTTTGATTTTACAGTCTGAGTAGCAGTACCTAATATCTGTTTCTCTGGTTCTTTTTCCTTGCCGTGGTAATGTTTCAGCATTTTCACATGACATACCCAATAATGTTTTTTTCCTAACTGGCGTCTTTACCAGATAATTCATCTGACTTAATTTCTTCTCAATCTAACAGGAACCACTAAACCTTGCTTTGAAGGGATCTCCTACCATTAGTAATAGCACCAGTACTTTATCCCCACAGAGAAATGTATGAATTTTAGATTTCTTATCTGCTTCTTGCTTCATTATGTGCTGTGCCACCTTCAAATGTAGTCTAGCTAATTCACCTGCTCTGTTTAATCTTTCTATCATTTGATACATATCCAACTTTGTGACCTCTGACCGTGAACATTTCCTTAATTAATTGTAAAGGTGACTTACTTCATGTCCAAATATCAATTCAAATGGAATAAACCGAGTTGATTCATTTGGGGTACCTCTAATAGCAAACAATATAAATGGGATGCCTTTATCCCAATCAATTGGGTAATCCTGGCAATAAGCGCTCAGCATGGTCTTTAGGGTCTGATGCTAATGCTCCATGGGATTCAGGATGGTATGTGCCTGATTTAAAATGTTTGATGACCAAGGTATCCATGACCTCCTTAAATAATTTGGCGGTAAAATTAGACCCTTAGTCTGACTGAATCTCCCTGGATGGTCCATGATCAGTAAAGAAATCAAGCAATTCCTCCACAACGTTTTTTGCTTTGCCATTCTGTAATGGGATTGCCTCTGTAGATCTGGTAGACACCTCCATTCTGGTTTACAAATACTGGTTCCCACTTTTGGTTTTAGGGAGGGGGACTTGCATAATCAATTATAACCTGGTTCTTCAAATGTGGGGATTGGCATCATAGGTGCTGGTTTTATTACTGCCTGAGACTTTCCTACCATCTGACACATTTGACAGGTGCGGCAAAATACAGCCACATCTTTATGTAATCCAATAGAAATGCTTCTGTATCTTAGCCTGAATGTTCCTCACTCCTAGATGACCTCCTGCAGATAATTTGTATGCTCCCCACAATGCTTCATGTCTGCATGCTACCAGCAACACAATCTGGTGAACTTCCAACCATTTCTCCTCCACACTAACCTGCCGAGATCTCCATTTCTGCCCTAGGATTCTGTCCTTAAGTTAATAGCATTCTGGAGCACACTCTGATTCCTTTTCCCAGCAGGCTTTATGATATAAATCCTTTATCGTCACATCATTTTGTTGTAACTCTATTATTCTTTCAGAATAAAACACCTCTGCCTAATCCTCTCAGAGACAGTAGGAGCTGCAGATGCTGGAGAATCTGAGATAACAAGGTGTAGAGCTGGATGAACACAGCATCAGAGGAAGGCTGACATTTCGAGTCTGAACCTGAAGTAGGGTCTCAGCCCGAAACGTCAGCCTTCCTGCTCTTCTAATGTTGCTTGGCCTGCTGTGTTCATCCGGCTCTACACCTTGTTATCTCTCTGCTTAATACTCTACCTGCTTAGGATTTTCCTTTACCATCTCATCAGGGTGTCAGCTAACTGGACCTCAACTCTTTAATTTTTGTCTTTTGTTCTTCCTTCTTGTTTTGGCTAATGGCTGAGGGATCCTGTCACTACAGTCTGGGAAAATTCCAGGCCATTTTTCTTTTAACCCTTCAATTCCCAGGTTTTCTTTTGGCTTTTCCATTACAATGGGCTTCACCCCCACCTGAGATCTACATTGTTTCCAAGCATAAACTGTATTCCCGGAATAGCCAACTTTTCCATCATTCCCACCATCACTTCCCCAGTAAAATCAGACACTCTAGCCCTATCTTACACAGGGGGACATTACTCCTCTCTCCATTTATTCCATAGATTACCACTCTCTCGGGTAATATTTCAGAAGGAGTGCAAATATTTTCATTGCTTACTGTGACAGACTGGCTCCTATATCTATCGATATTTTAACTTCTTTACCTATGCCCCCCATTCTCCCTGAGTAAAATCTTACTTACATATGTGAAGTCTTTGAAAAGATTGGGTGCTATCTTGCTCTCCATCCCGTGACTAGGATGTGTACTCTCCTGCAGCTCATCGACTTCTCTTGGGATTTCCTTCACTACCTTAAACGATCCCATGGGTTTAGCCTCTTTTACCGCATCCTTTTCCCAGTGCCTTTCTTAAACCATCAGCACTGTGACTTTGGGCATCCCACCTTATTGCAGTGGAAGCACCTGAGATCTTTCACCTCTTTTCCACTCTCTTGGGTTTCTTTTTCCACACGTGGTAAACTGTTCCTAGTGTGAGGTGATTTACTTTTTGTTTTCCATTGAAGGGTCTCCCTTTTTCCCAATTTCTATCCCTCGCGGAATGAAACTGCTGCCGGAAGCTAGATTTTGATTAATGCTCTAATATGTATTCATCCACCATTTCTGCTGCTCTGCTCACTGCTTTAACTTTCTCTGCCTCAACACCAGTTCTTATCACTTCTGGAAGTGAGATTTTAAACTCCCCCCAGCAGAATAATTTCTCTAATATCTCAAATGTCGTTTCTATCTTTAATGTTCTCATCCATTTATCCAAGTTGTTCTGTTTAATTTTTTCAAACTTGTTATAAGTCTAACCTGGCTCCTTTCCCATATTTCTGAACTGTTGTCTATATGTTTCTGATACCAATTTGTAGACACTCAAACTAGACTGTTTTACTCCCTTATATTCTCCTGGCACCTCAACTGATAGCACTGTAAACATCTCACTAGCACTGTCTACCATTTCATCTGTTTAACCAATTTCTCAAAGGAAATGAAAAAGGCTTCCGCATCTTTTTCATCAAACGTTGGTAATGTTTGAACATATTTGCATATATTCCTACAGGCTTTTGGCTCCAATGGTGTTGCTCATTATCACTATCCTGCTCACTGAGTCCACCTTCCATCTTCACCTCCATCCTGTTATGTTGACCTTCCTGTATAATTGCCAAATTCTGAAGTTCAAACATTTCTCTCTTCTTCATTTCTTCTCTCCTTTTCTCCAATTCTTCTCTCTCTTTCTCCCTTTCTTCTGCTAAGGCGATTCTTTTCTTTTCTCTTTCCTTTCCTTTTAACTGTAATTCAAACTGTTTTAGTTCCATTTCTTTATCTTCTGTCCTGGCTATCCTTTCTTTTTCTTCAGCTAGGGATCCTCTTTCCCTTCCTTTATCTTCCAACCTCAACTCTCTCATTTTCAATTTGTTTTTTCTCTAACCCCTATCGCACTTGGCTGCTTCTCTGAGATACCTAAATGCTTGGCTAACTCTGTAACAATTTCAGCTTTCTTGTTACCACTAGTTAAACACACTTTTAGCCTGTTTGCTAACTCTGAAAGTGTACCTTTCTCTGTTTTTCTAAACGTTTTTGGCACGTTTGGGAAGCACCTTCGATACCCAGAGCCTCTTTAGCAATGTAAAGAGCTATTCCCCCACTTTTGATTTAACCAACAACAAGCAAATGAAATTTAACAGATTGTCTGCTTCTTATTTAAGTTTTATTCACAGATCAAGAACACTAATCCCCTAGCCTGTTTAAATCTGCTGGGACCTTTTGTACCTTAAATCTGTTCAAATCTGCCCATATCCTGGATGATGAGCCCCAGACCTTTACAAAGCAGACGTTGAACCTCCTCTCTGGGAGCTAGAACTGAATCACTGAAATAGGAGCACCTCACCATAAATAAAGGAGAATGAAATGTAGTGTAACCTGCCTTTCCGCAACTTCTAGTGGCTAAACAAACTAAATCCCTGACACTGATCTTAAAATCAACAAGTAATAATTTATTTATCTAACTCTAACATGAACAGTGAGCTACTCTTACAGTAGTCCAAATCAACTAAACTATTAACAAACCAAAAAAAACCTTCTAATGACTAATTATTCCTCAATAAAACAAGATTCTAAAGGTATACTGTTCCAATAGATACAAGTACCACTTATATAATAAAAAAATTTAATGTCTCAAAATTACAGCCAGTTTATGTGTCTTCCTGGATGCTCTGTGCCTTCTCTGCTGATTCTTCTGTCAGGAATATTAACTAGTTGCACCATCAGTACCACTGTTATTTAGACGGCGCTTTCTCTAAGACATAGAGGAGTTTCTGAGAGCAAGCAATTATCTCTTGAGAGCTGAGTGCTGTTAGCTCTGGCCAATGGCAGCTAACTTCAGCTATCCAACTGTCCCCTTCTTGTTATACCCATGATGACTTATCAATACTTCTTACAATAAGATTGGTCCTATGTTGTCAAAACCATCAGACTTAAGTTTAATGGATTTGTGGTATATAAGTACTTGGCTCAAATTGAACTTATAGTGTGCTTGCAAACTTTCAAGCTGCTGCTCAAGACATGCATTTTAAATCTCTAAGCACAGAAAAAGCACATGACCTTTTAAAAGCACCACACAATGCTTACCCCCCACCCCACAACTTTAAAAATATCAAATTCTAACTTCCTGCCTCCCAATCCAGAATTACTCTACCCAACATCACGACAACATTGAGAACAGGAATGGGGTAAACTTTGAGAGTGGGGATGGGGTAAATATTGAGAATGGAAACGGGGTAGAGGTTGAGAATGGGCATAGGGTAAACATTGAAAATGGGGATAGTATTGAGGTTGATGATGAGGCTGGATAAACTTTGAGAATATACTCGGGATAGAGAATGTGGTTCTGTTTGTGTTGAGACTAGAACTAGGGGTCACATATAGAAAATGATCATTAATAAAACCAATATAGAAATCAGGAAAAATTTCAATACCCCTGTCCAGAATGCGGAGCTAACATAGGAATTAATTGAGGCAAATAAAAGGTATATTTAAGAGGAAGAGTGATAAATATATGAATGAGAAAGGAATGAAAAGGATTTGTCAATGAGATGAAGTAGCTTGGAAGATGACCCAAGTGGAATATAAATATCAGATGGGCTGAATGGACATTTTCTGTGCTGTAAATTAAATGCAGTTCTGGTTCTCCACTTCCTGTAACACAGGAAGTAACCAAACTGCTTCAGACAAATTTGTATTTATTGAGTGACAGCCTGTTAACTTGTCAAGGAAGTCTTGGATGAAACAGGTTATTCCTAAAACTAGCCCTTTACCCTAGACCCCACTCTTCAAGCCTCTAGTGTTTCCAAAGGAAATACCCAGGGAAGGATTCTGAATGACAATAGAATAGGGTGTGATGGGATGTTTTGATGCTAAGATGAAAGGAAGCCTCACAACTTCAGCCATACTTGGGCAAAAAATAAAGACATCCCCAGAAGGTCAACAATGAATACAGCAGCAAAAAAGTGAGAGAGTGGTGGAGCAACCATTTAAATGGAGATGACAAGGAATTTTTCTTTTATCTGAGACTGTTGTGAGTCTGTGGTACTCCCAAAAGAGGCAGGGCCGTTGATTATCTTTAGAGTAGAGATAAAGCGATTGTTGACTGACAGGGGTGTCGATGGTTCTTGGGGGTGGGTAGAAATGTGGAGCTGAGGCCGAGGTCTCATTTGATAGTGGAGTAGACTAAAGGGGCTGAATGGCCTACTCCTGGTCCCAATTTCAACGTTCACTCATTTGTACAGCATTGGAAAGAGGCAAGATGCTCGTGGCACAGGTGGAGTTGTTGTGGGAGAGTTGAGGACCAGAAGGCATAGTCTTAGATTAAAGGGCTGCCAATATATGAGGTTGAGATGAGGAGGAACTTCTTCCATTAGAAGCTTGTGAGTTTTTGGAACTCCTCGCCACAGAACGCTGAGTCCTTGTGTATATTTAAGACTGAGGTAGATTTTTGATCAGTCGGGGAATCAAGGGTTATGGGGAAAGGACAGGAAGGTGGATTTGAGGTATGTCAAATCAGCCACGATCTGATTGAATGATGGAGTAGGATGGAGGGGCTGAATAGCCTAGTCTGATTCCAATTTCTTATGGTCTTAAACAGCATAGTCTAAGAATGACATTTAAGTTTGAGACGCAGCTAGTGAATCTGCTGAGTCATTTGGGCTACTCAGGGCTGAGTTAGACAGATTTTTAATGAGGGCCGAAAGAACTGCGGGTGCTGTAAATCAGGAACAAAAACAAAAGTTGCTGGAAAATCTCAGTAGGTCTGGCATCATCTGTGAAGGGAAAAAAACAGTGTTAACATTTCAGGCCCAGTTCTGAGGAAGGGTCACCAGACCCGAAATGTTAACTCTGTATTTTCCCTTCACAGGTACTGCCAGACCTGCTGAGCTTTTCCAGCAACTTTGTTTTTGTTTTTAGTAAGGGCAGTGGGCAAACAGCAGTGTAATGGAATCGAGGGTTGTCAGATGAGCCACAATCTCTTAAATGGTGGAGCAGATGTGATGAGTTGTTCCACTCCTACATTTTAAGGTCTTATGAACTTATTTCCTCTGGAATTACCATGTTCTCATGAGGCAGCACTCTCCCTGACCATTGTTCCCTTCTCCCTCCAGGGCTCGCGAGCCTTGATGCCAAATCGAGTGGGAGGATGGGCTCCCGGGCCTTGGTGTACTACATGTCCACGACGGTCATTGCTACTGCTCTCGGTGTGGTTCTGGTGATTGCCATCCACCCTGGCAACCAAAAGCTCAAGAAGTCAATGTCCGTGATATCCAGGAACCCCGAAGTGTCAAGTTTAGATGCGTTCCTGGATCTCATCCGGAATCTGTTCCCGGAAAACCTTGTTCAAGCATGTTTCCAACAGGTAACCTCCGCTCAGATCAATTAGACTCTGGTTGTCTACTTGTGTGATTGCACTGCCTCCAGGTCGGGCACAGAGAAAGACTTGTATTTAGGAGTTCTTCTCCATGACCACTGGATATCACAAAGTGCTTTACAGTCATTGAACTACTTTATAAACTGGAAGACAATTGGCAAATCCTCACAATGTGATAAGGAGCAGGTAACTGGTGCTTCCCAAAGCAGTTCCCTCCATGATCCTGTCTAGAGTCGTGAGTATTTTCACAACCTGTGAGATTGAGGGTAGAGAGGAAACAGAGACTTGGAGACCCATACGTGAGGAGTAGACAACCACAGCTAAGGGGTCGAGACCCATAGGTGAAGGGTGGAGACCCGTAGGTGGGAGGCTTAGAGGACCATAGGTGAGGGGTAAAGACCCATAGGTGGGGCATAGAGACCTGTAGCTAAGGGGGTAGAGACCCATAGGTGAGGAGTAGAGACCCATAGCTAAGGAGGAAAGACCCATAGGTGAAGGATAGAGAGATGTAGGTGATGGGGTAGAGACCCGTAGGTGAAGGGTGGGGATCTGTAGGTGAGGGATGCAGATCTGCGGGTGAGGGGTGGAGACCTATAGGTGAGGGATAAAGACCTGTAGGTGATGGGTGGAGTCCTGTAGGTGAGGGGTGAGGACTTGTAGGTGTGGGATGCAGATCCATGGGTGAGGGGTGGAGACCTGTAGGTGAGGGATAAAGACCTGTAGGTGATGGGTGAGGATCTGTAGGTGAGGGATGTAGATCTGTGGGTGAGGGGTGGAGACCTGTAGGTGATGGGTGGAGTCCTGTGATGGTCCAGGGTGGGTGTGAGTGTTAGTGACCTTTTGAAGTGGCCTCAGAACTGTTGTAAATTGATTGGAACTGCAGAACAGGCCGTAGCTGCCTCAGAGCTCACACACATTAAGAAAGCCCTGAATGATCTGTTAAGGAAATTTGTTGAGGGATATTTGCTGGGACACTGCGGAGTAATTCCCTGCTTTTTCTCAAATGCTGCAATTGAATCTCTTACATGTTGCTGACAGTAGCTTCAATCTGAAACCTCTCTCAGAGTTGTGCTGTGGCAGTTGGCCTACACTCTGTGCTCAACACTTTGGAGTGGGGTTGAGTCTGACATTACTCACTGAGCTACATTTTCCACTCGTAAATACTCTCGTGAGGTTTTAGAAAATTTCCATTGATCTATCCATAAGGAGAGTTACTGCTATTAGCGATAATGTCATGAACTTGTTCATCTAAAAGTCTAGGTTAATGCTGTGGATATGGAGGGTGTTTCATTCCATTGCAGCGGCTGGGGGAATACAACTTCATGCAGTGAGACAGTCTGCAATTGGAAACTAGTCCCAGTGATGCTGACCATGAAACCATTATCCATTATCAGAATGCCCTCCCTTAACCTTGCTACCACTCTCTCCACCCTGAGGCAGCTTTCTGGGTCCAGAGCTCACATGCGCCTTTCTCCACCTCTCTCTATTTCATTCCATCATTCTGTAAAAACTTTCCTATTTAAACTTGTTTCTCCTGATGTCTCATCATAGTGTCATCGAGAAAAGACAACAGCAATGCATCTTGGGATGATTTATTCTCTTAAAGGTACAATATGAATGCAAATTGTTGTAACTAAGATAAAGATAGATGTGCAGTGGGTTGATGGACAGATACCAGATGGATTGACAATACTATTAATTGTGATGTTGACTTTGAGAGTAGCACTATATCAACCTTATTGGTTGGTTATTGGCTAAACAAGGATGTGTGTTGTTATTTTCATTTACAGAATTCCTTCAAAGCACAATCAATTGGATTGGCCTACTTTCTCTGCACTGTTGCTAGGGTTACCATTTTAAATTCAGGTCCCTGAATAGATTAAACAATCCCAGTATGTGTCTGTTGTCAATGTCATGTTTCTAATGGAATAAAACAAGTGCAGTTATTGGAAAATGTTGCAGTACATTTTACTAACTGGATTGATTTGGTCAATTAGGTGCAGACGGTATCAAAGAAGGTTCTAGTCTCTCTCCCTGATGACATCAAGTCGGACAACTCAACCCAAGCGGTCACATCGAATGCTTCCTTCCCAAATGGGACCCTTCCTGCTGCCAATGCCCGGCAGATCTTCATAACGAAGAAACAATTGGAGCTCAAATGGGGAATGAATGTTCTAGGTAAGAAGCACAGCTCTCTTACTCAATAGCTTTATTAATTTCACACTATGGTTCTGTGGAAGAGGGGCGCGATGTTGGATGTTTTTCTGGGTGGGCAGATTCCTCACAGTTGATGAAGATAAGATGTTGCCAAAGACGTGGCCAATGCTTGAGCAGAACAAGACGCTTGACATTGAATTTTGTGTCAAATATCGAAGGACACAATGGGGGCTGTAACCTGGGACCACAACCAACCTTTCTCTTTCTAGTTGTCTTGCTGCTGCTAGACCTCCCAAGGTACATTAGCATGGCAGCTGCTTTGAGAGGGGGATTGGTGTTTACAGAGGAAATGTTGGTCACTAGCTGAATAGGTGAATGGTTAAGAATGCCAGTGGGATGGAAGGATGGAGAAAAATGCTAGCATTCCTTTTCTGAGGAAACTGCAACATGTAAAATATGACATAACCAGAAAAATCCCCACAATGCAGAAACAGGCCATTTGGCCCATTGCAAGCACACAACCCCCTGAAGAACATCCCGCCCAGTTTCATCCCCCTACCCTATCCCTGTAACTCTACATTTCCCATGGCTAACCCACTTAGCCTACACACCTCTGGACATTATGGGGCAATTTACCATGAGCAATCCACCCTAAAATGCACATCTTTGGACTGTGTGAGAAAACCAGAGCACCCGAAGGAATCTCATGCAGGCACTTGAAGAATGTGCAAACTCCACACAGACTCTCGCCCGAGGGTAGAATTATACCTGGGCCCCGACACTGTGAGGCAGCAGTGCTAACCACTGAGCCACCGGGCTGGCCTTCAACTTGTTGTCCACTCCCAACTGAAAGCATTGAATTGAACTATCCTCTTGAACCCCTGCAATCCCAAAGATGTAGGTAGCCCCTCAGTGCTGTTCAGGAGGGAATGTTCTAAACCTTCCAGTGTTGTGTGTGGTGGGACCACTCTAGCCTACACCTTGAAGACCAGAAGACATGGGAGCAGAAGCCCAATTCAACTCAACCATTCAAGAGGTGGAGGGGTGGCATTGTTAGTCAAGGACTGTATTATGGTGGCAGAAAGGACTTTTGATGAGGACTCGTCTCTTGAGGTTATTGTTGGAGAGATTGAGTTTCGGAGGTATGAGGTCATGTTGCAGCTGTATAAAACTCTGGTGCAGCCGCACTTGGAGTATTGCGTACAGTTCTGTTCGCCACATTATAGGAAGGATGTGGAAGCATTAGAAAGGGTGCAGAGGGGATATACCAGGATATTGCCTGGTATGGAGGGAAGGCCTTATGTGGAAGGGTTGAGAGACTTGAGGCTGTTTTCGTTAGAGAGAAGAAGGTTAAGAGGTGACTTTATAGAGACACACAAGATGGTCAGAGGATTAGATAGGGTGGACAGTGAGAGCCTTTTTCCTTGGATAGTGATGGCTAGCACAAGGGGACATAACTTTAAATTGAGGGGTGATAGATATAGGTCAGAGGTCAGAGGTAGGTTCTTTACTCAGAGAGTAGTAAGGGTGTGGAATGCCCTGCCGGCAACAGTAGTAGACTCGCCAGCTTTAAGGGCATTTAAATGGTCATTGGAAAATATATGGATGATAATGGAATAGTGTAGGTTAGATGGGCTTCAGATTGGTTTCACAGGTCGGCGCAACATCGAGGGTCGAAAAGCCTGTACTGCACTGTAATGTTTTCTGTTCAATGAGATAGGGGATGATCTGAAGACACTCAGCTCCACTTTTCTGCCTTTACCCCGTTGATTCCTTTAATGATTAAAAACTTGTCTATCTCAGCCTTCAGGATACTTCTTGACCCAGCCCCTACAGCCTTCTGCAGTAAAGAATTACTCAGATTTACTAACCAACAATTTTAAAAATCCTCTTTATTGCTGCCTTAAATGGATGACCCCTTACACTAAGATTATGCCTTCTGTTTCTTGGACTGTCTCACTAGCTTTCCTCATCTATCCTGTCAAACACCCTCAGGATTTTACATGTGCCACCTCTCTCATACTTCTAAACTCCAACAAGCACAATCCCAATCTATTCAACTTCTCCTGATAAGACAGTCCCTCCATGTGTGAAATCAGCCTGGTGAACCTTCTCCAGGCTGCCAACATTACTATAAAATGTAATCCTCACTTCAGAATTCAATTACAGCCAATTCATGGCAGTGAGATATCTTAAATAACAGTGCGTTAGCTGCAATGTAATGCCTAGAGGATGTTACTGTTCAAAGATACTATGAGCAGTCATTTTCAGGTTAAGGGTTCCTTCAGTTCCTAGGCTTCACACTTTATGGAGGGTATGAGGGCTCCCAAGAGGAAGTGGAAGAGGTTTATGCAAATAGTTTGAGGGACGAGGGCTTTTAGCTGCACAGTTGGGACGGAGACTCAGTGGTTAGCACTGCAGCCTCACAGCGCCAGGGATCCAGGCTCAATTCCACCCCTGGGCGACTGTCTGTGTTTGCACATTTGTCCCGTGTCTGCGTGGGTTTCCTCCAGGTGCTCCAGTTTCCTCCCACAGTCCAAAGATGTGCAGCTTAGGGTGGATTGGTCATGCTAAATTGCTAAATAGAGTGCAGGCATGTGCAGGCTGGGTGGTTTAACTGTGGGAAATGCTGGGTTACAGAAATGGAGTGGGTCTGCATGAGCTGCTCTTTGGAGGTCTGGTGCGCACTCAGTGGGCCGAATGGCCTGCTTGCACAATGTAGGGACTTTATGATTCAATGTCTTGTGCAACCCTTTACCTATGTTCTTTCTGTATTTGTAGACCATACGACTCTCTATATTTAAAACAATAGTTTGACTTTGTCATTAAATTTCCGTTTGTCCCCTAGGACTGATTGGATTCTTCATTGCGTTTGGGATATCCATGGGGAAGATGGGCGAAAGGGCACATATCATGGCTGAGTTCTTCAACGTCCTCAATGAAATCATCATGAAGCTGGTTTCAATGATCATGTGGTAAGTGTGATTTCTTCAACAAGGGGCACCTAGCCTGGCGAGCCTATGGGGACTCACTGAATGAGGCACAGATAAACTTTGTGGGGTTTTGGAGGGGAGAGTTACTTTGTTGCTGGCACAGTGTGACAGGGAACATGATTATTGAAAGCGCACAGGATACCCAGGCTTTATAAAAGCATAGCTTCTAAAACCAGGACAGATGTGGCAAACATTTTGGGCAGCCTCAACTGGCGTACTGTGCCCAGTATGGGCATCAAACTTAAAACAGGCCTTAGAGATGGTGCACTAAAGATTCGCAAGAACTCACAATTTCAATTGCCTGGATCTGTTGGTGAAGCTGGGACCTTTATAGCTGGAGGACTGGAGTATATAAAGGCACAGATGCTATGCTGCTGTTATGGAAAACCCTGGCGAGACCCGACTTGGAGTATGATGAGTGGATCTGGGCACCACTCCTTAGGAATATCATATTGGCCCTGGAGGGAGTACAATATAGGTAACAAAAACTGATACCTGGACTTTAGGGTTAAGTTATGTAAATTGGTTGAGGGACGTTCTGATTGACGTCTTGAAGATACTAACAGGAAAAGTCAGGGTAGATAAAGACAAATTATTTCCACTGGTTGGGGATTCTAGAACGAGGGGGAATAATCTGAGAATTAGGGCCAGATTGTTCAGGGAAGATGTCAGGAAGCATTTCAATGCAAAAAGGGTGGTCGATGTTTTGAACTCTCTTCCACAAATGACAGGATGAAGTGGATGAGTTATTAGCTTTAAATCTGAGATAGGTCATTTTATGTTCAGGGCGTTGGAAGATATGGGCCACTGCCAGGAATAGGGAGCTAGGCTACAGATCAGCCATGAACTCGTTGAATGGTGGAACAGGCTCAAGGGGCTGAATGGCCAACTGCTACATTCTGCTCGTGATGAGAATGTTGATTGCAGATTTGATCGAGGTATTTAAAGTCAGGAGGCTCTGGGTGGAGCAGATACAGAGACACTGTTGCCACTGATGAAAGAATTGAGAGGCATGGATTTAAGGTTGGCTAGAGAAGCAATGGTGACATGAGGCAAGACATTTTTACACAGCGAGTCATCAGGAATTCAACCGCACGGTCTGAGATTGAGGTAGAGGCAGAATCGATCAGGACTTTCAAAAGGGAACTGGACAATTATCCAAAGGGAGAAGATTTGAAGGGAAAGGCCAGGGGGTGTGGGACTAACAGAGAGGCACTCAGGGAGAATGTGTACGCACACGCCGATTTGAATGACCTCCTTCTGTGTTGGACCTGTCCCATGACTGACCATTTCTATTAGGCATGTACCAATCTCAGGCCAGCTCAATGTGCTTTAGAGCCAGGGATGTACCGATGGAGTGTCAGTCACTGTTATAATGTGGGAAGCTCAGCAGGAAATGGGGACCTAACCTCTTCTGGTTTTAATGATGTTGGTAAAGGGATAAATATTGGATACGAAGCACAGCATGTCCTGCTCCTTGGAACATTGCAAAGGGATCTTTGAAGTCTGCCTTAGGTGGGACCTTGATTTGAAGTCTCAGTGCAAAGGTGTTACCTCTAACAGCGTAACCCTTCCTCAGCCCTGCACTGATAGTATCTGCCGAAATGACATGATCCAATCTCCGCATTGAGGCTTTAACCCAAAAACCCAATGCGTTAGAGGTGAGAGGGTGAGGGAGTTGCCCTGCGGACGGAGATAGTGGGTCCTTGGTTACCATGATGAAACTTCACCATTAGCAAAGGAAGCCTCAGGAATCCTGCTGGGATCTCTTACCGTCCCTATAACCATCCTTACTCACCTGGTTTCAGGCCCTACTGATGGGCAGAGAGCATGCTGATCTGCATATATGTGTTGTGCTGGCAGGTACTCTCCGTTGGGAATTGCCTCCCTGATCTGTGGGAAAATCGCAGCCATCAAGGACCTGGAGGTGGTCGCCCAGCAGCTCGGCATGTACATGGTGACAGTGATGGTGGGCCTTGTTATTCATGGCGCCCTCATTCTCCCCGCCATCTATCTCCTCATCACCAAGAAGAACCCACTCACCTTCTACGGTGGGATATTTCAGGCTTGGATCACAGCTCTCGGCACTGCCTCAAGGTAGGGTCCACCTCTTCTGGCTGCCCACTCGGTCCAAGGGCAGGACAGTCTGATGGCTCATTGCAAGTGGCAACCACGTTGGATTAGTCCTGTGTGTTTGATGGGGGACAGTGTAGAGGGAGCTTTACTCTGTATCTAAACCCATGCTGTCCCTGCCCTGTGGGGGGAATGGAATGGTGTTTGATAGGGGGACAGTGTACAGGGAGCTTTACTCTGTATCTACCCCCATGCTATCCTTATCCTGTAGGGGGGTTGTTCATTTTTAATGGGGGGTCAGTGTCGAGGGAAGCTTTACTCTGTTTCTAACTCTGTGCTATCCTAATCCTTTAAGGGTGGGTCGTAGTGTTTGATGGGGGGGCAGTGTAGAGGAAGCTTTACTCTGTATCTAGCCCCATGCTATCCTTATCGTGTTTGGGGGATTGGTGTTTGATGGGGGGCAGTGTAGAGGCAGCTTTACGCTGTATCTAACCCCGTGCTATCCTTGTTGTGTTAGGGGTGGGAGGTGTGGTGTTTGGGGGAGCGGGTACAGTGTAGAGAGAGCTTTACTCTGTATCTAAGCCCGTGCTATCCCTATTCTGTTAGGAGGGAGGGTGGTGTTTGATGGGGTGAGTGTAAAGGAGGCTTTACTCAGTATCTAAGCCTGTGCTATCCTTATTCTGTTAGGAGGGAGGGTGGTGTTTGATGGGGTGAGTGTAAAGGAGGCTTTACTCAGTATCTAACCCCGTGTTATCCTTATTCTGTGTGGGTGGGGGGGGGTGGTGCGAGGAGGTGTGGCGTTTGATGAGAGGGACAGTGTGGAGGGAGCTTTATTCTGTATCTAAGCCTGTGCTATCCTTATCCTGTGGGGGGCGGGGTGTTGGTGTTTGATGGGAGGTCATTGTAGAGGGAGCTTTACTCTGTTGCTGATCTCTCCAGCAACGCTGACTGGGCCCTTGCGTCTCTCTTTGATACAGTGCAGGAACTCTACCGGTGACCTTTCGCTGTCTCGAAGAAAACCTGCATATCGACAAACGGGTGACTCGGTTTGTGTTGCCGATTGGTGCTACCATAAACATGGATGGGACGGCATTATATGAAGCGGTGGCGGCCATCTTTATCGCCCAGATGAATGGGATCACGCTGGACCCTGGGCAGATAATTACAGTCAGGTAGCTGGTCCCCTCGATGGTTATTGGCCATCCCAATGGATACCGTGTCCTACATCGCCTGTGTGTCTTAGTCCTGGGTGTGATAACGTCACTCCAAAGACCTGTCCAATGCTCTGGGTTCAAATCCAGCTGGTGAAATTTAATTTTAATTATAAATGTGAACCTTGAACCTAATAGCAATAGTGGCGTAAAAAACAAAGTTGCTGGAAAGGCTCAGCTGGTCTGGCAGCATCTGTGGAGGAGAAAACAGAGTTAACATTTCGGGTCCATTGACCCTTCCGCAGAACTGATGGTGGATGGGAAAACGTCGGTTTGTATGCAGAAAATAGGTAGGTGGGTGGGGCAGGGAGTAAATGATAGGATAGAGCCCAAGGAGAGAGAAAGACAGCTGGACAGACAAAAGAGTTGATAACGATCAGGCTGGGAGGGAGAATAGTTGTTACTGGGGACTACTAGTGACTAAGAACAAGGGGTGTGTAGGAGCAGACTGTGTGGTGTGTGGGATAGGGGGCTGGGACATGGGAGAGTTTAGGCCCTAGAATTATTCAACTCAATATGGAGTCCGGAGGGCTGTAGGTTCCCCAAGCGGAAAATGAGGTGTTCCTCCAGCTTGCTCTGGGCTTCATTGGAAGATTGTAGCAAGCCGGAGACAGACATGTTGGCCAGGGAGCAGGTGATGCACTGAAGTGGCATCAATTGTTTGGCTTGATTTCATAATTTAGAACTCTCCCGCCCATGACTCACCTTAATTTTAAGATCCGCTAATTGACCCTGGAATGATGGAGGGATTTGAACCTGATCCCTAGGCCTAGGCCTCAGGATTACAGATCCTGAGCTATTAACCCCAGCTCCTGGTGCTCTGGTGGGTACAGTGACACTGTTTGGTGGAAATACAGGGCAATAGTAACAGCTTAAATTTAGAAATAAGCCATTCAGGAGAGCGAGCAGTGGAGACAATGGCCTAGTGATATTGTGTCTGGACTGTTAACCTAGAGACTCAGATCGAATCCTAGCATTGCCAAATGGTTAAAATTGAAATTCAGTAAAAATCTGGAATTAACACTTTGATGAATTCGTTGCTGATTGTTGGGGGTAAATCCCATCTGGTTCACTAATGCCCTTTGGGGAAGGGAGCCGCTTTGCTTATCTGGTCTGGCCTAGATGTGAATCTTTTGACTCTTAACTGCCTGTTGGGCAATTAGGGATCGTCAATAAATGCTGACTTAGCCAGCAACACGCTCATCCTGCGCGTGCATCTCACCCAGTGGGTTTGGGAGTTTGCTCCACCTTAAAGGGCACTAGGTTTTGGAAGGAAATGTGATAGTGAATTGTAATTATTCAACATTCAGCTTGCAATAGTTTTGCTGGAAATACTGAAGTGGGAGTAGGCCATTCGGCCTGTCGAACCTGCTGCCCATTCAATATAAGCGTAGCTGGCACTCTACCCCAGTGCCACCCTCACAATCAGTCACCAACAACATTCTTTGACACCTTTAGCCTCTAGAAATCTGCAATGTATTCAGTGACAGGACCCCTACACCCATCCACAGTGGGACGTTACACAGGTTCACCGCTCTCTGACTAAGAAAGTTCTCCTCATCTGAAATGAGGATACACCTACGGTGTATCCTGAGACTGTGACCTTGTGCTGGACTCCGAGCAAGGGCAAACATCTGCCCAGCATGCTGTTCACCTAGCCCTATCCCAGATTTATATGATCCCCTCTCATTCTTATAAACTCCAGTCAATATAAGCCCATTGAGTCAGACAGTCATACAGCATGGAAACAGACCCTTTCAGTCCAACCAGCCTGTGCCAAACATCATCCCAAACTAAACTAGGCCCACGTGCCTGCACCTGACCCATATCCCTCCAAACCTTTTCTATTCATGTACTTATCCAAATGTCTTTTAGATGTTGTGTCTGAACCTGCATCCACCACCTCCTCTGGCAGTTCGTTCCACACACGGCCCATTCTCTGTGTCAAAAATTTGCCCCTCATCCTTTTCAAATGTTTTGCCTCTCACCTGAAAAATATACCCTCCTAGTTTTGAACTCTCCCACTTGAAGGGAAAGACATTTCCCATTCACCTATCTATGCCCCTCATGATTTTATAAACCTCAATAAGGTCACCGCACAACTTTGTACGCTCCAGTGAAAAAAGCCCCAGTCTTTCCATGTTTGTATCTCAAACCCTTCAGTCCTGCCAACATCCTGATAAATCTCTTCTGAACCCTCTGCAATGTAATAATATCCTACCAATAGCCGGGCGGCCAGAACTGCACACAGTATTATAGAAAAGGCTTCACCAATGCTCTGTACAATCTCAACATTATGCCCCAATTCCTATATTCAAATGTTTGAGCAATGAAGGCAAACATGCTAAATGGCTCCTTGACCACCCCGTCTACATGCGATGCAAGTTTCAAAGAATTATGCATCTGAACCTCTAGGTCTCTCTGTTCAACCCAAATAGAACAAAGAACTCTGAATGCTGAAAATCGGAAATACAACTAGAGGCTGCTGGAGAAACAGAGTTGATTTATCTGAAGAAGGGCCATTGGATGAATTGTTAACTCTGTTTCTCTCTCCACAGATGCCGCCAGACCTGCTGAGTTTCTCCAGCAATCTCTGTTTTTCTTCCAGTAAACCCAAACTCTCTTCACATGACAAAGCTACCATCTCAAAGGTCTCAATAAGAACTTTAAGATCTAGGAAGCAAAGGTCAGGATTTGAGGTGCAACTCTGGCTTGATCTAAATAAATGGTAGGAAGAGTTAGAGGGGCTGAGCGGTCTACTCTTGTTTCTCAGATGCCTGGGACACTCCAGGATCTCCATTGAAAGGCTTTGATTTGTTTTTCAGCTTGTTCTAAGGCTGACCAGTGGTTTCATAAGCTTAGACATTCCAGATTAGAAAGATAATTGACCATGTAGGGGACTTTGTCACCAAACCACTAGTGTTCCATTTGGAAAATCATCACTTAAAAGGTTTTCTTTAATGTTTTGCTTGTTCTGGTTACAGGAGCAGGTCAGAGGCTGGGAATCATGGCCTGTAACTCCCCAAAGCCCGTCCACCATCTACAAGGCACATGTCAGGTGTGTGATGGAATACCCCCACACCCCAACCCCAACCCTCAACCAAACTTGTCTGGTACTTGCAGTTCCAATAACACTCAAGGAGCTTGATACCACGCAGGACCAAGCAGCCCAGTTGATCAGCACCACATCCACCCCATCGGCCTCTGCGGCAGCTTGCACACAACATATGAAAGATGCGATGCTCCCACAGAGGAATATCCTGTCCATATTCATTCAACTAGAATTGTTGGAGGTGTATGGTTTCCCATCAAGTCCCACTTCACGAGACGTGGGCACAGTCTGTAGTGATGAGGAGAGAATGGATGATCTTTTGCTATTGAAAAATAGTGCTGGAGAAAATCTGCAGGTCTGGCAGCACAGCAAGAGAGAGAAACAGAGTTAATGTCTCAAGCCCAGCAAAAGCTCAGTTCCACAGAAGAATCACACGAGACTCTAAACATTAGCTCTGATTCAGCAGAATCCCCTACAGTGTAGACAGAAACTTATTTGGTCCATCAAATCTGCACTAACCCTCCAAAGACCATCCAACTTTATCCCAGCATTTACCATAGCAAATCCGCTTAACATGGGCGATCCTTCATACGACAAGCAATTCAGCATGACCAATCCATCTAAACTTCACATCCCTAGTCACTACAGGCAACTTAGCACATTCGAACCACCTAACCTGCCCATCCCTGGGCACTATGGGACGATTTAACATGGCCAATCCACCCGAACCTGCCCATCCCTGGACACTATGGGACAATTTAGCATGGCCAATCCACCCTAACCTACCCATCCCTGGGCATTATGGGTAATTCAGCACGGCCACTCCACCCTCAACTGCCCATCCCTGGACACTATGGGACAATTTAGCATGGCCAATCCACCCTAACCTGCCCATCCCTGGGCATTATGGGCAATTTAGCACTGCCACTCCACCCTAACCTGCCCATCCCTGGACACTACGGGACAATTTAGCATGGCCAATCCACCATAACCTGTACATCCCTGGGCACTATGGGACAATTTAGCACGGCCAATCCACCCTAACCTGCCCATCTATGGACCGTGGGAGAAAACTGGCATAGAATTCCGTGCTGTCTGTTCAGTAATCTCAATCTCATTGCCTGACTCTATCTCCAGAGCCCTGCTCACTGTAGTGATTGTAACCAGGTCAGTCAGGTGGACCTCATAAATCTGAGCCCCCTGATTGGGGCTGTGCACCTAGTCCAATCAGGGAGCCTTGGCTGACAGAGGAAAGACACACTGACTTGGGGAGAAAGTGCAAGCTTCCCATAGACAGTCGCCTGAGGACAGAATCAAACCCAGGTCCCTGGCACTGAGGGCCAGCAGTGCTAATCACTGAGCCACCATGCTACCAGACTCGCTGAGCTTCTAGAGCACCTTGTGCTTTGTGTTTCAGATTTCTTTGCACAGCGGTGCCGGCAGTGGTAGTGGAGTCAGATACATTCAGGACATTTAAGTGATTCTTGGATAGGCACATGGAGGATAGTATAATGTAGGGTATGCAGGATAGATTGATCTTAGTAGGATAATAGGTCAGCATAACATTGTGGGCCAAAGGGCCTGTACTGTGCTGTAATGTTCCGTGTTCTAAGTTCTAACCCCCGCCCGTGTAGTGCTGCATTTCACCGAATCCTTCTGTGCTTGCTTTGGAAAGGTAATTTCCTGCATTTCTCTCCCTCGCCAGCCTGACTGCCACTCTGGCAAGCGTTGGAGCAGCCAGTATTCCCAGCGCTGGTCTCGTCACAATGCTGCTGATCCTGACCGCCGTGGGTCTTCCAACTGAGGACGTCAGCTTGCTCATTGCTGTTGATTGGCTCCTGTGAGTAAGCCACAGCTTTGGGGAGGGGTGGGGCGTGGGGGAGGGGTGTGCGGGCTGGCAAAGGGCGTTTTGAGCTAGACGTGAAAAACGGCGGACCCGGAGAAGGGCACAACAGGACGTGGCAGCTAATGCACAGCGCCACGCGTGATTTCCTGGTTCTAGTTAATCCAGTGGCTCTGGCTGGGGTGGGGCGAGGCACATGTGGGATCATACCCCAGCTGTAGAAGTGGGTGGAATGTAAATTTAATTCATTGAAGGCCAATTTCAGTCATTGCGGAATATATGTGTTTGATCGCCATAAAAATCCATCAGGTCTGCGAATGTTCCGCAGGGAAGGGAATCTGCTGACCTTACTTGGCCTAGATTACATGTGACTCCAGGCCCCCTGCATTGTGAATGGCTCTTAACTGCCCTCTGAATGGGTCGAGCGATGGCTCTGAAGGTGTTGTTCAGGAATGACTGAGTTTGAGTAAAAGTGAACAGGAATTGCTCTTTTTACAGAGTTGTGGGGAAGTGGTATAATTTGAGCAGGACTGCATTTACGGCTCACAGTCATCGTCTCATCAGCAAATACAGAAATCCTCACTCCACCTGCCCTATCAACTCCTTACGTATTAGCATCAGAGAATGGTTACAGCACTGAAAGAGGCCACTCAGTTCATCATTCTGTGCTAGGTGGCATGGTGGTTAGCACCGCTGCCTCACAGCCTCAGCGACCCAAGTTCGATGCAGCTTCAGGTGACTGTCTGTGTGGAGTTTGCACATTCTTCCTGTATCTGTGTGAGTTTCCTCCCGCAGTCCAAAGATGTGCATGCTGATTGGACAAAAGATTGGCTATGCTACATTGCCCGTAGTGTTCACGAATGTGTAGGCTGGTTGGGTTAATCGTGGGGAATGCGGGGTTAGGGGATTGGGGCTGGGTCTGGGTGAGAAGCTCTTCAGAGGGTTAGTGTGAGCTGAATGGGCTCCTTCCACACCGTACAGATTCGATGTCATGCTACTCTCTGCAAGAGAAATTCTTACCATGTAACCAACTGTTCTAATTTTCAGGTAATGATTCAATTCCTTTTAAAATGCCCACTGAATTGGCTTTTATCGCACTCTGAGAAAGTGCATTCCAAATTGTAATTATTTGCTGCATAAATGGAGAGAGTTCAATGGAGAGTGTAGGACAGTATGCCAGGAGCAGCACCACACATACCTGATGATGATGTATCAACCTGGTGAAGACACCAAACAGGATGACTCGCACACAAAACAGCGATAGCAGCAAATGATAGACAGAGCTAAGTGATCCCACAACCAATGGATCAGATATAAGCTCTGCAGTCCTGCCACATCATGCTGTGAATGGTGGTGGACAATTAAACAACTCACTGGAGGAGAAGGTTCCACAAATATCCCCATCTTCGGTGATGGAAGAGCCCAGCACATCAGTGCAAAAGCTAAGGCTGAAGCATTTGCAGCAATCTTCAGCCAAAAGTGCTGAGCGGGTGATTCATCTTGGCCTCCTCCAGAGTCCCCAGCATCACAGATACCAGTCTTCAGCCAATTCAATTCACTCCACGTGATATCAAGAAACGGTTGGAGACACTGGATACTGCAAAGGCTATGGGTCCTGACAACATTCTGGCAATAATACTTGTGCTCCAGAACTTGCTGCTCCCCTAACCAAGATGTTCCAGTACTTACAACACTGGTAATTAACCGACAATGTGGAAAATTACCCAAGTATGTCCTGTACATAAAAAGCAGGACAAATCCAAACCAGCCAATTACTGCCCCATTAACCTCCTCTCGATCATCAGTAAAGTGATGGAAGGTGTCAGTGATAGTGCTATCAAGCAACACCTGCTTAGCAATAACTACCTTCAGCTGCTTCATCAATGACTTTCCCTCCATCATAAGGTCAGAAGTGGGGACCTTCGCCAATGATTGCACAATGACTTGCACCATTTGTAACTCCTCAGATACTGGAACAGTCCATGTTCACAAGCAACGAGACCTGGGCAATATCCAGGCTTGGGCTGACAAGTGGCAAATGACATTCATGCCACACAAATGCCAGGCTATGGCCATCACCAATAGGAGACAATCCAACCACTGCCCCTTGGCATTCAATAGTGTTACCATCATTGAATCCCCCACTATCAACATCCTGGGGGTAACCATTGACCAGAAACTCAACTGGACTCACCACATTAACACAGTGGCTACAAGAGCAGGCCAGAAGCTAGGAATACTGCAGTGAGTAACTCACCTCCTGACTCCTCAAAGCCTGCCCACCATCCACAAGGCACAAGTCAGGAGTGTGAGACAATATTCCCCACTTGCCTGGATGGGTGCAGCTCCAATAACACTCAAGAAGTTTGACACCATCCAGGACAAAGCAGCCGCTTGATTGGCACCTCATCCACAAGGCATCTGCTCCCTCCACCACTGACACCCAGTAGCAGCAGTGTGTACTATCAACAAGATGCACTGCAGAAATTCACCAAAGAACCTCAGGCAACACCTTCCAAACACACAACCATCTAGAAGGACAAGGGCATCAGATACACGGGAACAGTACCACTTCCGAGATCCCCTCCAAGCTACCTGCCTTCCTTACTTGGAAATATTTCGCTGCTCCTTCACTGTCACTGGGTAAAGATCATGGAGTTCGCTGTCTAACGGCATTGTGGATCAACCCACAGGAGGTGGACTGCAGTCGTTCAAGAAGGCAGCTCACCCCACCTTCTCAAGGGGCAACTAGGGACAGGCAATAAATTCTGGGCCCAGCCATCAACACCCACGTCCCACAAATGAGCAGAAAAAAGGGAATTGAGGTTTTATTGGTGTCATCTCTAGTCTGTTTGCCTGTCACCTTAAATTGATCTTCCCCTGGCTGCTAATGCTTCCTCTAATGGCATGTTTCTCCCACTCTCTTTTAAATATGTTTTAAACACGTCTACCAAACACTCTAATTGGTCACTCCTCAGCATTCTCTTTTATTAGAAACAAGTGACACAGCCAATCAGACACCCG
Source organism: Stegostoma tigrinum (assembly GCF_030684315.1). Taxonomy (NCBI): domain Eukaryota; kingdom Metazoa; phylum Chordata; class Chondrichthyes; order Orectolobiformes; family Stegostomatidae; genus Stegostoma; species Stegostoma tigrinum. Next base: position 18,025,368 of record NC_081391.1, on the reverse strand, counting down.
GATTCTACAGGCAGGAATAGGCCATTTGGCCCATCAAGCCCGCTCTATCATTCAACACAACCATGTCCGATCCTCTATCTCAACGGCACATGATTGCCCTCTCCCTATACACCTCAACATCTTTAGCCTCCAGAAGGCTATCTGTTTCGTTCTGAAATATATTCTGTGGCTTTGCTTCCACAGTCTTCTGTGGTGCAGAATTCCACAGGTTGCTCAACCTCTGAGTAAATAAATCTGTCCTAAATGACCTTCCCTCTGTCTTGAGACTGTGGCCCCTGGTCCTAGACTCTTCAACCAGGGTAAACAACCTCCCTGCATCTACTCTATCGAGCCCTGTTAGAATTTTATACGTTTTGTTGTGAAGTTGGGTAGAGTACTTATGGATTGGAAAGCAGGCATTTGAATTTGGTGTTTGTAAAATGATAAGGGGGAAAGCATTGCATGGTCCCTTTAAAAGATTATGTGCTTTTTCTATGCTTAGAGATTTAAAGCTTAAAAGTTTACACGTACATAGAGAGCATCTGAATTGAAACATTTGTATTGAAAAGAAATATAGTTAGCACACCAAGAAGCTGTTTTTACCAAGACAACAGACTTTTGAATTGAGCCAACTAATTTGAATCATGTACTTAGGTACCAAAAACCTTTGGACCCAGGCCCGAAATGTCAGCTTTTGTGCTCCTGAGATGCTGCTTGGCCTGCTGTGTTCATTCAGCTTCACACCTTGTTATCTCGGATTCTCCAGCATCTGCAGTTCCCATTATCTCTGATACAAATTTAAGTCTGATGGTTTTGACAACATAGGACCAATCCTATTGTAAGAAAGATTGATACATCATCAAGGGTATAAAAAGAAGTAGACAGTTGGACAAAGGCCCAGAGCTAGCTGCCATCCACAAGAGCTAACAGCCCTCAGCTCTCAAGAGAAAATTGCTGACTCTCAGGAATAGCTCATAGCCAGAAGAGGTTTATTGATTTGTTAAAAGTTTAGTTAATTTGTTCACTGTCAGAGTTTGATAAATAAATTGTTACTTGTTGATTTTAAAGGGAGTGTCAAGGATTTATTTTATTTAACCACTAGAAGTTGCTGAAAGGCAAGTTACACCACTTTTCACACTCCTTTTACAGATTATAGGGCAGGGTGCTCCCCCTTCAGTGTGTCAGTTTTAGTTCTCAGAGGGGAGGGCTCAATCTCTGCTTTATAACAATTTCAGTTAGATCCTTCATCATTTCTTCAAAGCTACAGTGAATGTAGGCTCAGCCTCTCCAATTTTTTCTTATGTTATTGTCTCTGACATCAGTCTGGTGAACCTCTGTTGCACTACTTCCACAGTAGGGAGAGCAAAACTGTGCACTATACTCCAAGTGCGGTCTCACCAAGGCCCTGTACAGCTGCCACCTTTAATCTGCTACCTGTGTGTTCAAATTCCCTTATAGAGTTATACAGTCATACAGCATGGAAACAGACCCTTCGGTCCAACCAGTCCATGCCAGCCATATTCCCAAACTAAACTGGTCCCACCAAAAACAGAAAATGCTGGAAATCGCAACAGGTCAAGCAGCATCTGTAGAGAGAGGAGAAGATGTCTGACAGAAGGCAGACAGTTGGGATAAAAGGCTCTTTTTCGGAATGGCAACCGGTGACGCTTGTTGTCCCGCAGGGTTCAGTGTTGGGGCCACAGCTGTTCACCTTGTATATTAATGATCTGGATGAAGGGACTGGGGGCATTCTGGCGAAGTTTGCCGATGATACAAAGATAGGTGGACAGGCAGGTAGTACTGAGGAGGTGGGGAAGCTGCAGAAAGATTTAGACAGTTTAGGAGAGTGGTCCAAGAAATGGCTGATGAAATTCAATGTGAATAAATGTGAGGTTTTGTACTTTGGAAAAAAGAATACAGGCATGAACTATTTTCTAAACAGAGGGAAAATTCGCAAATCAGAAGTACAAAGGGATCTGGGAGTGTTGGCCCAGGATTCTTTAAAGGTTAACTTGCAGGTAGAGTCCGTAATTAAGAAAGCGAATGTAATGTTGTCGTTTATCTCAAGAGGGTTGGAATATAAAAGCAGCGATGTGCTTCTGAGGCTTTATAAAGCTCTAGTCAGGCCCCATTTAGAATACTGGGTCCAATTTTGGGCCCCACACCTCAGGAAGGACATACTAGCCCTGGAGCGTGTCCAGCAGAGGTTCACATGGATGATCCCTGGAATGGTAGGCCTAACCTATGATGAACGGCCGAGGATCCTGGGATTATATTCATTAGAGTTTAGAAGGTTGAGGAGGGATCTAATAGAAACTTACAAGATAATGTATGGTTTAGAAGGGGTGGACGCTAGGAAGTTGTTTCCGTTAGTCGGGGAGACTAGGGCCCGTGGGCACAGTCTTAAAATTAGAGGGGGGAAATTTAAAACTGAAATGAGACGACATTTCTTCAGCCAGAGAGTGGTGGGCTTGTGGAATTCATTGCCGCAGAGTGCAGTGGAGGCTGGGACGTTGGATGCCTTCAAGGCAGAGATCAACAAATTCTTGATCTCAAAAGGAATCAAGGGCTATGGGGGGAGTGCAGGGAAGTGGAGTTGAAATGCCCGTCAGCCATGATTTAAATGGCGGAGTGGATTTGATGGGCCAAATGGCCTTACTTCCACTCCTATGTCTTATGGTCTTATGGTTGAAGATAACGTTTCGAGTCTGGATTATTCTTGGGAGCATTAGCTTCTCCTCTCACCTTAAATATTTCCTGAAGTTTTGAGCTCCACCACCATAGGGAAAAGAGCCTTGTCTCTTACAACTTGCTTTCCTAACTGCTTGCTACATCTACATGCTTGTTCTCTGTGCCTGGTTTGTGAGGACACCCAATCCTTTTTACATCACATACATTCAGGATGGTTAAAGAGGCATTTAGCACACTTGCCTTCATTGCTCAGTCCTTTGAGTGTAGGAGTTGGGACGTCATGTTGAAGTTGTACAGGACATTGATGAGGCCTCTTCTGGAATACTGTGTCCAGTTCCAGTCACCCAGTTATAGAAAGGATATTATAAACCTGGAGAGGGTTCAGAAGAGATTTACCAGGATGTTGTTGGGTATGGAAGGATGGATAGGCTGGGAATTTTTTCACTGGAGTGTGGGAGGTTGAAATGCGGTCTTATAGAAGTTTATAAAATAATGACAGATATAGAAAGGTTAATGGCGGTTGTCTTTTCCCTAGGGTGGGGACTTTCAAGATTAGGGGGCACATTTTTAAGGTTAGATGGGAGAGATTTTAAAAAGACATGAGAGGCAAATGTTTTACACAGAGAGTGGCTTGTGTGTGGAATGAACTTCTTCAGGAAGTGGTGGATGTGGGTACAGTTACACATCTAAAAGACATTTGGATAAGGACATGAAAAGGAAAAGTTTGGAGTGATATGGGCTGGGAGCAGGCAAGCAGGACTAGTTTAGTTTGAGATTATGTTTGGCATGGACTGTTTCGATGGAAGTATCTGTTTCTGTGCTGTATGACTGTATGAACATTTTGCAATGTGTCAGCGTTTAAATAATACTCTGCCATTCTGTTTTCCCTGCTAAAGTGCGCAACTTCTTACTTATCCACATTGTACTGTATCTGCCATGTCTTTACCCACTCACTCGATCACCTGAAGCGTCTTTACATCCTCCTCACCACTCACACTCCCACCTCATCCTGTGTCATTCGTAAATTTAGAAATATTATACTTGATTCCGTCCTCAAAATTATTGACATAGGTTTTGAATATTTGGGAACCAAGCACCAAGTCATGCTGAGCACTACCTTTGATCTGAAAAATGACGCATTTATTCTTAATTTCTGTTTCTTGTCAGCTAGCCACCTCTCAATCCATGTCAGTATTTAACCACCAATCCCATATGCTTCGATTTTGCATAATAACCTCTCATGTGTGACCACCGAGCATCAGGAGGCAATTAGTGGCCTTATCACTCAGCTACTAGTCCGGAGTCCCAGGTAATGTTCTGGGGGACCTGGGTTCAAATCCCACACCATAGCAGATGCTGGAATTTGAATTCAATTTAAAAAGAAAAATCTGGAATTAAAAGTGTAGTGATGACGGTCTCAGTGTGGAGGTAACACCACAGAAAAAACATGTGACTCCAGATGTAATGAACCTTTAACTTGTTTCTGGTCAATTAGGGATGGGAAATAAATGCAGACTTCATTCCATTCCGAGAATTCAAATGCACCACATTCGCTGGTTGTCCCTCACCCATTCACTTGGCCAAGAAGCACAATAGGTTTGTCAAACATGATTTCCCTTTCATAAATCTATGGGCATTTCTAAGTGTCCTGTTGTCCTTTATAATACAGTTTAGTATTTTCCCTACTATTAGTGTTCAGCAAAAAAATCTGTAATTCCCTGTTCTCTCCCTCCTTTTTTAGCCAATGGGGTTACATTAACGACCCTCCAATATGTTATAATCTACAGAGTCTTGCAATGATAACAACAAATTCTTCCACTATTTCCAATGGCCACCTCCTTTAGTATCCTGTGGAAACAAATTGGGTTAACGTTTCAGGAATGCGTCTGTGTTCTGAGGAAGGGCCACTTGGCCCAAAACGTTAACTTTGATTTCTCTCCGCAGAAGCTTCCAGACCTGCTGAGTTTTTCCCAGCAATTTTTTGTTTTTATTTCTGATTTACAGCATGTGCAGTTCTTTTGGGTTTTCCTTGCACCGAAGCAACCTGACTCCTAATGGTTCTGAACTCCTTTTTCCGGGAGAAGCTGTTCTTGCATCTAATCCCAGCCGGTTCTTCACAAACTATCAAAAAGCTATTGTTTCTTGAAAGTAATAATCAATTCTCGATTCTTCAAAACCAACAGCAAGTCTTTCAATGTCAGTTCTGAAGAAGGGCCACCGGACCCGAAACATTAACTCTGTTTTCTCCTCCACAGATACTGCCAGACCTGCTGAACTTTTCCAGCAACTTTGTTTTTGTTCTTTTCAATGTTTGCTCTCTCCTATCATTGATCTCTCACAACACAAGCACATTCCTATTATCATTCCAGGAGGGTCCCCAGACAACTGTCCCCAAAAACACATTGGTTTAGATCATGGCTCCAGAAAAACTGACAAGTTAATCATTAAACAAGGGGAAGTGATGGCCTAGTGGTATTATCGCGGGACTGTTAATCCAGAGACTCAAGTAATGTTCTGGGGTCTCAGGTTTGAATGCCCAGGATTGAATTTGAATTCTGGAATTAAGAGTCTAATGATGACCATGAGTTGATTGTCAGGAAAAAAACCCATCTGGTTCACTAATATCCTTTAGGGAAGGAAACTGCCATCCTTACTTTGGCCTACATGTGACTCCAGGCCCATTGCAAAGTGGTGAATTCTTAACTGCCCTCTTGGTAATTAGGGATAGGCAATAAATGTTGGCCTGACCAGTGACACTCTCATCCCAAGAATCAATCAAAAAAAACCCTTATATGCACATGCCAAAGCTCACATGCCACTAGTTCAAAATCCAAATCTTACGTTGTGAGCAGTGAATGCAGTAGACTAGATTCTGGGAAGTGCAGATAAGTCGCCACTTCACCTGAAAGGACTGTCTGGGGCCTTGGATACTGAGGAGGGAGGAAGTAAAAGGACAAATGTTACACCCACCATGAATTACATTGAGAACAGAATTGAGAAGTTGTGCTGAGCAAGAAAATTTGTAAAGAAAGCTGTGTTCAAAACATTCTGGGAGTGTCTACAAGAATTTTTCATTAGACTAGCAGGAACCAACTAGGGAACAGTTTATCCTTGGTTAAGTCGTGTGCAAAGAGTAGGTGCTACGTAATAATCTTGTTGAGAGAAGTCCTTTAGGAAATAGTGACCATAATATGACAGAATTCCTCAGTGGGATAGACACTGAAGTAGTTCAATCCAAAACTAAGGTCCAAAATCTAAATAAAGGAGCCTACAAGCGCTGAAGAGGTGAGTTGGTGTGTTAGACTGGGTAGCATTTTTAAAAGGCATGAGAGGGGACAGGCAATGGTTAATATTTAAGGAAAGAATGCATGCATCACAACAATTTGCATTCCTTTTGAGCCAAACAAGCCAAGAGGAAAAGTCCCCCAAACATGCCTAATAAAAGAAATTAAGGACTGTTTAAATCGTTCTGCTCACAAAAAGACCCTGAGCTTCCAGTTGCCTGTCACTTTAACACACTACCCTGTTCCCTGGCCATCATCTCTGTGTCTGGCTTGCTGCAGTGTTCCAGCGAAGGTCAACGCAAGCTGGAAGAAAAATATCTCAATTTCTGCTTGGGGACCCTGCAGCGTTCTGGACTCAATATCAAGTTCAACAACTTTAAAGTTTGAAGTCTCCCCTGTCCTAGCCCCCACTAGGCCTTGTTAATGCAGTCTGCTATTATACACAACCCATTGTTCATAACCCACAGTCCCCATTAATAGCTATTCACCCTCCTGATCATTATCCACTCTTCTCTCTGCCCAACTGTTCTCTCTCTATGGGCCCTAGCCCCATCCTATCTTGTGCATATAAACTGACATTTTCCCTGTTACCATCAGTTCTGAGGAAGGGCCACTGGACCCAAAACATTAACTCTGATTTCTCTCCACAGGTGCTGCCAGACCTGCTGAGCTTTTCCAGCAATTTCTGTTTCCATTTCTAATTAACAACAGAGTTGCCTTTCAGACAGCTCAACATCAGGTATTTTTTTGTATTTGCAGCGATCGTATGAGGACATCGGTGAACGTGGTTGGTGACTCATTCGGAGCTGGGATAGTCCACGATCTCTCCAAACTAGAACTGGCAGCCATTGATGCCCAGCACGCAGATCAAAACAACTTGGAAATGGTCAAGCTCCGGCCATCGCTTGACAACGAGAAGATCTACAAGATGGAGGTTACACCTCTGCTTCCCTACGCAGGATATAACTCAATACCAACTATCGATTACGAAGTAAAGTTTCCTGTTGGTTCATTTTCGAAGGGTTTGCGGGGCTTGGTTAGAGGAGGATTGTGCATTTATGTAGCACTTTTCGTGACTGTAGGCCCTTCCCAGTGTGTTTCATGGCCAATGGAGGATTCTTGCATTGTTATGAAATGCAGGGATTCAAGGTATAACAAGTAACAAACATATTAATAATCAGATAGTGCTTGTGGTGTTGACCATGGAATAATTTATGGCCAGGTTTCCAGGAGGAACAGCCCAGTCCTTCTCCAAATTGGTGTCCTCAGTTTAACAAATGCTGTTACCTCAAACAGTGCAACACTTCCTCAGAACTGTTCGGAAATGTCAACCCTTTTTTGCTAAATAAAAACCAAAAGAACTGCGGATGCTGTAAATCAGGAACAAAAACAAAATTGCTGGAAAAGCTCAGCAGATCTGGCAGCATCTGTGGAGGAGAAAACAGAGTTAACATTTCGGGTCTGGTGACCCTTCCTCCCTTCTTTGCTCATCCTTTAGGGTACTCTTTTCACTCAGGTTTCTGCGCAGTGATACCACAGGACTCAAAATAAAAGTCTTCGGTTGTGGACTGGTTCTAGCTTGGAAATTATTGAAATCCCAGAAAATATACAAAACAAGGGGGAGTCAACAGTGAATGACCCAAATAGTTTTAACTTTTAAATATTTGATAGTGGCACTTCAAACAGAAGACCCACACTACTTTACAGATGAAAAGGATTTTGGGCCCATATCTCAGGAAGGATGTACTGGCTCTGGAGCAGGTTCAGAGGAGGTTCACGAGAATGGTCCCAGGAATGGAAAGCTTAACATATGGGGAACGTTTGAGGACTCTGGGACTACACTCATTGGAGTTTAGAAGAATGAGGGAGATCTAATTGAAACTTACAGAATACTGAATGGCCTGGACAGGGTGGATGTTGGGAAGATGTTTCCACTGGTAGGAGAGGCTAGGACCTGAGGGCACAGCCTTAGAATAAAGGGAAGACATTTTAGAACGGAGATAAGGAGAAACTTCTTCAGCCAGAGAGCGGTGAATCATTGGAATTCACTGCCACAGAAGGCTGCGGAGGTCAGGTCATTTTAGTACGTTTAAGATTGAGATAGATAGGTTCTTGATTATCAAGGGTTATGGGAAGAAAGTGGGAGAATGGGGTTGAGGAACTTAACAACCACGATTGAATGGCGGAGCAGACTTGACGGGCCAAATAACCTAATTTCTGCTCCTTTGTGTTATGGTCTTATTCTCCTTAATGATTAGTAGTAATAGCTTCCAGGATGCTGACAGTAGGGGATTCAGTGATGGTAATGCCATTGAACATCAGAGAGTGACGGTTAGATTCTCTCTTGTTGGAATAGTCTTTTTCCTTGAGAATTCTGTAGTGTGAGTGTCACTAACTCCTGCCTATGTTTGTCTTGTCACAGACCACAGACATCAAGAACGATGGCTCCGACCAGGATGACAATGAACCAGCAGAACTGAAGGAACCCGAAGAATTGAGTTACAAAGAGACAAAAAAAACTACCTAATTGTGATAAGGAGAAACGGATTTCGAGAGAAGGATAAAAACATGGAAGAGGAATAATCTGATTCCGTGCATTTTTTTTAAAAAAAGTATTTTCCCTTCTTAGAGAGCAAAAAAAAATTAGTTTTAATAGAAGCCAAACAGTATTTTCCAGTCAACTCTGTTTTAGATGGCTAACTCATATTGCAAGGTTTGTCAGATGGATTCCCACCTTTAAACATTATATAAGAAAGAACTTCAGCACAGCTTTGGTTTGCTAACTCTCTAGGGTTACCCTGTAGTCTCCAGGATTTAAACGGTGAGTCTCCTGTACCCTGCTCTGAGCCACTCAGGAGGAAAGTCGAAGGGGCACACAAATTTTATTTTAAAGTTGTCTCCAGCTAGTTCTGTTTGTGGGTTGTTAAAATGATGGACGTGGGGATAGGGATGGTCACTCCATCAGATAATACAGTCTATTGCCTTTATGGGGGCAGCCAGGAAGGGATGAAGGGACACTATTGAACCGGGAAGTGTTGGGGACGAATGGTGGGAGTGTAAGCCGTCAGTGATAGTATATGTTCAGATAGAGTTGGTGACCCTAACGTACAGTTGTTTAATTCCTGTGGGTAGGGTTGACAACTTGATGGGACAGTGGGGTCTAAAAGGAATAGAAGACGATGAACGAAGGCAAGGAAAGACCAAAAGACAGAAGATATCTGAGCGAGAAGAGGCTACGGTGAAGCTGTGTGTTTTGCTAAAAGTATGTTAATTGATGTGGGGTGAAGGCATGTATGTACGTAATTCCAACAATAATCATTGGATTCCTACAGTGCAGATAAAGGCCAATTGGCCCATTAAGTCCACACCAACCCGCTGGGGAGCATCCCATCTCGACCCTGCTCCCCAACCCCATCCCCATAGCTAACCCATCTAGCCTGGGCAACTTAGCATGGCTAACCTACCTAACCTGCACATCTTTTGACCGTGGGAGGAAACTAGAGCAGACTTACAAAAATGTGGGGAGAGCGTATAAAATCCATACTGACAGTTTCCCAAGGGATGGATCGAGCCCAGGCCCCTGATACTGGGAAGTAGCAGTGCTAACCACTGAGCCACCATGCTGTCTTTCATGAAAGAGCAAGCCGAGGTATTGATAAACCAGCAAATCAGTTCTCATCAACACCGCGTCTAGTTGCCTCTAATAATTCTTTAGGAGTCTCATTCCCCTTTCAGTCAGAATACTCCATAACATCAGCACCATCGGTGCACAGAGATTGCTTCTATTTCTTTCCTTCCCCTTTAGCTTTTTGCCAAATATTTTAAGTCTCTGACATCGAGTTACTGACTCACTTGCCAGAGTAAATAACTCAATCAGATCCCTTCACAACGGTGAGCACCTCCTGAGATGCCATATACCTATAGATTATGGGTGGTCTCTAGACAACTCACTCAAGAATCATCCAGGTGCCTATATTATTGTTACTCTCACGCACCTCAAGAACATTTAAGATTTTAGAGTAGATTTGTAGCTCGAGTTGTGGTCGGTTGGCTCGGCTAGATGGTTTGTTGTTTCGCAGACGTTCCATTACCCTGCTGGGTAACATCAGCAGCGCAGCCTCCAATGAAGCGCTGCTGTGCTTTTCCACCGCCATTTAAAGTCTGGCATCCATTGAGCTGGATTACCTCACTTCCAGTTTTCCTTCGCAGCAGACCGTCTATGGGGTCTAGCTGTATGTGTTTGTTGATGGTTTTCTTCGTGGAGAACCGGGCCTCTAGGGATTCCCATGCTTGTCTCTGCTCAGTTTGTTCCAGGATCTTAGTGTTACCCCAATCAAATTATCCATGTGAATGGAGATGAGTGAGTATTGGTCGTGTCTTTTTGTTGCCAGTAGATGTTGGTGTACTCTTGTGACTAACTTCCATCCTGTCTGTCCAATGTAATGTTTGTCACAGTCTTGGCAAGGAATTTGTATATAACGTTGGTTCTGTTCACAGTGGGTAACAGGTCTTTGGTTTGGGTTAGCAGTTGGTGTAGGGTTGATGTGGGTTTGTGTGCTACTCAAGGACCTTGTTACAGTAAACAATCTCCAAAGCAAGGCAGCATGATTCTCTGACTAGCACTGTGTGGGTGGTCTCTTTAAAAATTGCAACATAAAAATGCTGGGGTTAATTTGGACAGGAGTAGAATGGAAATACTGTGTTCAGTTCTAGTCACCTTGTTAGAGGAAAGATATTGTTAAACTTGAAAGAGTGCAGAAAACATTTACAAGGATGTTGCCGGGTTGGAGGGTTTGAGCTATAGGGACAGGCTGTATAGACTGGGGCTATTTTCCCTGGAGCATTGGACGCTGAGGGGTGCCCTTATAGAGGTTTATAAAATCATGAAGGATATAGATAGAGTGAATAGAAAAGGTCTTTCTCCCCAGAGTACAGGAAGTCCAAAGCTAAAGGACCTAGGCTTAAGGTGAGAGGGGAAAGATTTAAAAGGGAACTAAGGGGAAACTTTTTCATGCAGAGGATGGTGCATGCATGGAATGAACTGCCAGAGGAAGTGGTGGAGGCTGGTACAATTACAACATTCAAAAGGCATCTGGATGGGTATATGAGTAGGAAGGGTTTATAGGGATATAGGCCAAATGTGGGCAAATGGGGCCAGATTAATTTAGGATATCTGGGTGGCGTGGATGTGTTAGACCGAAGGGTCTATTTCCGTGCTGTACGACCCTATGATAAGCAGAAATTGTGTTAGCTTTATGCAGAATCTTGGTTAGATCACACTTGGTGCAGAGATCTCGTCTCCAAATTAATAAAAATCTCAAAGTCACTGGAGGAAACAAAACAATGATTTGCCAGAAGTCATGGTCCCAAGGAAATGTTGAACAGGTTGATACTTCTTTCTGTAGAAAAGCAAAAATCACATGGAGGTGTGATTAAATCCTTTGAAGTAATGATTGGGTTTGATAGGATGGACATTGAGAAAATCTTTCCAATTGTGGGAGTGACGTAAAATCAGGGGACACTGTGGCACAGTGATACTCCCAAAAGACAAGAAAAAAGGAAGAAAAAGAAAAAAGTACAGCAAGACACCCTCTTGTGGCACAGTGGTAGTGCCCCTAAGAATAAAAAAGAAAAAGCAGATTTGTTTTGGGGCTGTTGTGGCGCAGTGTTAGTGTTCCTACCCCTTGGACCAAGTGACCCGGCTTAAGTCCCAACTATTCCAAAAGTGCACCTCTCTGAACAGGTTGATTAGCAAAATTCGTTAATGAATTTTAAAAAAAATCTTGGGACCATAAATGTGAGACAATAATTGATAAATCCAACAGGGAATTCAGGAGATAAGGCCTTCACCCAGTTAGAAGTGAGAATTCACAGGATGAGGGTGTTGCTGGCTGGGCCAACATTTTTCTGTCCAAGAGGGCAGTGAAGAATTTACCACATTGCTTTGGGTTTGGAGTTACATGTAGGCCAGACCGGGTAAGGATGGCAGTTCCCTTCCCCAGAAGATTAATGAACCATATAGGGATTTTCCAACAATGGATTCATGGTCACCATCAGTTCTTAATTCCAGATTTACAAAAGAATGAAGTCAAATACCACTATCTGACAAAGCAAGATTCAAACCCAGATCCAAAAACAGGAGTTGCTGGAAAAGCTCAGCAGATCTGGCAGCACCTATGAAGAAAAGAATCAGAGTTAACGGTTCGGGTCCAGTGGCCCTTCCTCGGAACTGGAAAACTCAAACCCAGGTCCCCATGTTAACAATCTCAAGTTAACAGTCCAGCAATAATACCACTAGGCCATCACCTCCCCATGAAACCTGAGCTTGCATGGAGTGGTGAGTATTGGGAAGAATTTAAGGCGAAACTGAATAAGTAGTTGAGAAAGAAATGATAGGATGAAATGTAACAAGATTGGATTCGTGGAACGTGGCATTGAAAAAATAGCCTGTTTCTGTGCTGTAAATTTAACATAATTACACTTTGGTAGTGCTTTAAATTGAGATGTTCTGGTGCAATGATAGCTCCCTTACCTCTGACCTGGAAGCTCTGGGCTCAATTTGTATGGCAGGATTTATTGTCCATGGAAGATGTATTTCTGATGTGGCCAAACAGTTCGCTTGTAAGCAGGAGATTTTCCCATCCTGCAGAAAGCAATGGCAAGCTACCATAGCATTTTGCCCATAAATGTAGGACAATTCCATGGATACCCGTGGGCCAATTCTGGGAAACAAGTGTGGCAGAAGAGACAGAACGGTTTAGGTGATTCTTCATATGCATTTAGCGAATTGGTTAGTGCTTGAATATTCCAACAATCTGTGCAGTTTTGACTATTGGCTTTCATCTAAGCATAGCCACCAGGCCATTATCTGGAGAATGGTTTGGTGGGAAGTGGGAAAGTTCAAATTGATAAATATACCCTTCAACCTTTATAAGGAGTGATCTGTGGATCATTTAACTCTGATATCTAGTTGTCAAGTCTGATATAAATAGTGTTTGTAACTTGAGATTTCCTACTGGAGATAACTGAATCTCAAAGAGACGAACTGACACATGTAATTGGGAAGGATCAGCTCTTGAGTCTGTTCTGCACAGATGTGAATTCTGCACACTGTCGCCCGTGCATCTGCTGTTCCACTCCAGAAAACCAGGCAGGGATGGATTGAACCTTTGTACGCTATATAATACTTTTATTTGCAGAAATTCACATTATAAGCACAAACATCCAGCTAATTCGAACAGGACTGGATAGACTAGATGCAGGATGGATAGTTTCCCCAGTTGGGTTCTTGAACCAGGGGATACAACTTCAGGATCCAGTGGATAGACTTTTTTGAACTAAAATGGGGAAATTTTTTTTCCTTCAGAGGGTAGTGAACCAGTGGAATTCTCTACCACAGGAGGCTGTGGAAGCCAAGTCACTGAATACATTCAAGAAAGAGATTAAAAATATCTAAAATCTAGAAATAGATCAAACGGCCTGTTGAGAGATGTCATGTACACGCGAGATTTGAACCCAGGTCTTTTAAACATAGAGAATAGGTGCAGGAGCAGGCCATTCAGCCTTTTGAGCCTGCTCTACCATTCAATACAGTCATGGCTGATCATGCGATCTCAGTAACCCACTCCCGCTCTCTCCCCATATCCCTTGATCCCTTTAGCAGTAAGCACCGTGTCCAGCTCCCTGTTGAATAAAGCTAATGAACTGGCCCCAGCAGCTTTCTAGCTCAGACAGAGGGACACTACCACTGTGCCACAAGTGCCCTCATTTCTAGATTTTGTTGACCCCAAGAGGTTTGGGGGAAAAAGTGGGAAAATGGTTTTGAGATAGAGGATCTGCGACGATCGTGTTGAATGATGGAGCAGGCTCGAAGGACTGAACGGCCTCCTCCTGCTCCTAGTTTCTCTGTTTCTGTGAATCCCCATCGCCAATGATTCGGTCTGCTCCTCTATGTAGAAACACAAGTGAACCCCAGTTAAAGTCCACCACTCAACACTTTTGAAGTACCCAATCACTCTGCATTTAATGTTTCCTTCCCCATCTCCAGGATAGATGGTTGATGATCTTCCCAGCTCACCAAACCTTGCTTTACTTAGCTGTTTCTCACAGGGTGAAAGTGACAAAGTTAGAAATCATCAAAAACCAAGTGGTTCTAGGTCACCCCCGTACTGGGCAAACTGGGATTTTACCATAGAAACCTGACCTCTGGATCCCACTGCCATGAGGGCATCAGCATACAATGCCAGCTGGGTAACATGTCAACCAGTTTAACACCAGGGGTGGGCATGGCATCGCCTTACCCATGAGACTGACTGGGCCTGTTGTTCTCAACACCCAGTGTGTTCGCGCATCTTGGTTATCAAAAAAATTGGGCTGTAGTTGCAATACTGTAGCAGATAGCAATCATTTGGTTGTTCGTCATGTGCCATGCACTGTATTCACTGATTTTGTGATGTTTTTGATGTAACGGCTATCATTTTGTGTTGTTTTAATAAACATTTGGGTGCTGTTCCATCACAGAACGCGTTTCCTTTTCTTTCGTTCCCGTCAGAATTCATGATTTGCACAGCTGATTGTAAGTGCGCAAATGTGCGAGGGCGTGTGAGGTAGAGCACCCTGTTAGCTGAGCTGACCAATAATCTGAGCTGTCAGAAAAAGCCAATGAGCGGCACGAGCTAAACCAGGCATGAACTGGTAAGACCAGAGATAATGGGAACTGCAGATGCTAGAGATAACAAAGTGTGGAGCTGGATGATCACAGCAGGCCAAGCAGCATCTCTGATGAAGGGTCTAGGCCCGAAACGTCAGTTTTTGTGCTCCTGAGATGCTGCTTGGCCTGCTGTGTTCATCCAGCTCCACACTTTGTCATCATGAACTGGTGAGATGGTAGGCCTGAAAGTGAAAAACTTTCAAATGGAAATACGTATAGGAACGGTCCTGGCTATTTCAAATGGTGGAGCTGCAGCTATTTTCTTGGGCAGATTATTCCATCGTGGGATTATTCATGCACTGTCTCTGATGCAGATGGTCTTTATATTTTGTGCAGATAGTTACCTCATTTCATGCCATTCCAGAGGCCACCAGGCGATCATACTCCTGACTTATCCCTTGCAGGCAGGCTTTGGGGAGTCAGGAGGTTGAGAGTGACCTCGTAGAGGTTTATAAAATAATGATGGGTATAGATAAAATGAATGTTAGGTGTCTTTTAAGACTAGGGGGAATATTCTTAAAGAGAAAGATTCAAAAAAGGCACGAGGGACTTTTTTTTTTACACAGAGAATGGCTTGTGTGTGGAATGAACTTCCAGAGGAAGTGGTGGATGCAGGCACAGTTACAACATTTAAAAGAATTTGGGATGAGTATGTGAATAAGAAATGTTTGGAGGGATATGGGCCAGGCACAGCTAGGTGGGACTAGCATCGTTTGGGATTATGGTTAGCATGGACTGGTTGGACCGAAACGTCTGCTTCTGTGCTGTAGGACTCTATGAAGTAGCTGCCGTAGAATTCTGACCTGTTTGTGTTGGTACAGTTCAGATTCTGAAATCTTTCAGTGTGCAGGGAATTCAGGAGGTGGTAATGCTATTAAACATGGCAACGACTAGATTGGAGCCTTAGAAGTAGCATGTTTCTTGTAAATAGGAGTTAGACTATTTACGCTTTGTACAATTTTTTCATCAGCAAACGGGGAGAACAGAAAGGCAAATGCAAGGTTTAAAAAGGAGGATGTTGGAGAGCACGACATTAAGTGGAGTAAAGTCAAGCCAAAGGCAGGATAGTATCATTTTCCATCGGTACATTTTATTGACTTCATACAGAAGGAGGAAGATTTCAACGCAACGTGTTCTGGTTTTAAAGTGAAAAATAAATAGCAGCATTCAAGTACACTGGCAGCAATCTGTTTACTGTCTCTCAGGGTGAAACCGAGTTTAAAGGTAAGAAACCGTAAGAAAATCTCCAACTGTGCGAGGAGTGAGTATACTGTCAGGAGGAGGATGCCAGTCTGTTAAGGTTATGGAACCATCACCATTGGATTCTGATGCAGAATTTCTTGGTACAGTGCTACATTCTGCCTATGGAACAAACACGCTGATTGTTTTGTAATAAATATGCAAAAATAATCTCGGCTAAATAAGGAATAGACACATGAATCGATGCCTTACGGACCATTGGGTCTGCTCCCTGTTTCAATATGGCTGATCATAGAATCCCAGAAAGAGGCCTTTCAGCCTATCGAGTCTGCACTGATCTTCTGAAGAGTATCCTACCCAGACCACTCCCCTACTCTATCCCTGTAACCTTGTGTTTCCCATGGCCAAACCAACTAGCCTGCACATCCCCAGACACAATGGTCAATTTAGCAACAACCAAACCACCTAACCTGTCCTGGGCACTATGGGCAATTTAACATGGCCAATCCACCTAATGTGCCCTTCCTTGGACACTATGGGCAATTTAACATGGCCAATCCACCTAATTTGCACATCCCTGGACACAATGGACAATTTAGCATGGCCAATCCACCTAATCTGTACATCTTTAGAGAAGACAGGTCCCTGAGTGTGAATAAATATAACTTCTAGCAAGTGAAAGTGAACCTTAAGCTTGTTGTTGGCACAGGTTGTGGCACATGATTGGCTTTGGTAACATTTTATGGTAGACTTTGGTTGCACGCGGCCATTTCCCCATTGCCGCTTGGGATTTCCCACGTTAAGTGAGAAGCATCTTGACTGCCGAGATGGCAACAGTTTAAGGAGAAGGGCCACACAGCTGGCCATCCTCTCTTGAGCAGGGATTAACGCTTTGAGAACAGACGATAATAATGACGTGGACATCATGAAGGAGTCCTGCAGGGGTAATGGGATTCCCTTCTTGGTTAGGAACAGTCAGGAGGACACTCATGGGAGAGCACATTCTGAGAAAGGGGAGGCTTGGTCTCCCTCACCAGCAACTCCAACCAAGAGTTGTAAACATTCAAAGCTTCATCCAAAAATCTTCATCAACTCCACACTGCACTAGTGTTAGCATTGGTTAAATCTTTATAACTGACCAATTACATAAGTAGTGCATTCATTTATAAAAATCAGTTTCTAAATACTATATCAAAATCTCATCAAAAGCAGTTATAAATGGCCCATAAATTAATGGAATCACTGCATGCCTGGAAAGAGGCCATTTGGCCCTCCCACACCAATACTCCAAACAGCGTCCCACCCAGACCCATCTTCCTACCCTATAACCCCTAGCTCCCATGGCTAATCCTCCTTGCCTACACATCCCTGGACACTATGGGCAATTTAGCATGGCTAATCCACCCTAACCTGTACATGCTTGGGCTGTGGCAGGAAACTGGAGCAAACTAATGCAGACACACATCATGTGCAAAATCATACAAATGGTCAACCAAGGCTGGAACGGAAGCCAAGTCCCTGGGGCTTTGAGGCAGCAGTGTTAACCACTGAGCCACCGTGCCGCCTAGATCGCAAAAGATCTTTTTTATGACTTTGCCCCTTCCCATTTCAAAAAGCCACCTGACAGCAGGTGCATTTCTTTATCTTGCCCCGCATGTGTCACAGAAACGGAATGCAAGCCTTTCCCCCTACCCTGCCAAAGTGTTGAGTAAGATGTCAGCACGCTTCTAGAGAATACCATGGCGGGTATGTCTCGACATGACAAGGAGTCAGATTTTTTTTTGAGAAAAATACATTGCTTCCTTTATTCTAAGTTACTCATTGGTCACTGTGGTATAAATACCAAACCATAAGACCATCCTACCAGAATAGAGAGGTGGCCTTTTTCCAACCAAGCAATGACACCAATTTTAGATCAGTATTACTTCATCCCTTAAAATGGTTGATTCTTATCAAAATAAAATATTTCCGTAAGTGAAAAACAATCTACATTCTATGTACATTTTCCTGTTGTAATTTTTGGCGTTGTGAAGTGTACAACACTGATGTTGCTCATCATCACACCTAACATGGCAGCTGAGGTGTCCAAGGACTTGCCTGAAACAAAAATTGAAGTCTACGTGTTTGGAATTAGATGTGCTTCTCCTGTCCTCACAAGGTCGACATCTTTATTTCAGAATCCACCTTTCTTTTCTGCTTTTCCATTATAGCCTCCAACTCTGTTACGGACCGATTATCCTGTAAGAAATTTGTGAATAGGAACACTTTTATGAAATTGGAAACGGCCTGTTAGACCCAACTGGGCCTTCCATTCTTGGTGAGTCATTCTGACTGAAAGGTTGACTCAGGTAGGCCTGAATTGTTTGGGAGGATGAATGGTCATCTCATTAACACAAGCAAGACTATTGTGGGACTTTTACTGTGTCCAGTTCTAGCTGCCCAGTTATAGGGAGGATATTATTAAGCTGGAGAGGATTCAGAAGAGATTTACCGGGATGTTGCCAGGTATGGAAGGCTTAAGTTATATGGAGAGGCTGGATAGGCTTGGACCTTTTTCGCTGGAGCATAGGAGATTGAGAGGTGACCTTGGAGAAGTTTATAAAATCATGAGGGCTATAGATAGGGTTAATGGTAACACAGTGAGGAGCTGGAGGAACACAGCAGGCCGGACAGCATCAGAGGAGCAGGACAGTTGATGTTTCGGATTGGGATCACTTTTGAAGAAGGGTCCCGTCCCAACATGTCAACTTTCCTGCTCCTCTAATGCTGCCTGGCCGGCTGTGTTCATCCAGCTCTATACCTTGTTATCTCTGACTCCAGCATCGGCAGTTCTTACTAAATCTAGGGTTAATGGTAGGTGCCTTTTCCCTAGGGTGAGGGACTTCAAGACTAGGGTCATACTTTAAGGTGAGAGTAGAGAGATTTAAAAAAAGACATGGGATCAACATTTTTTCAATACAAGGTGGTTTGTGTGTGAATGAACTTCCTGGGGACATAGTGGATGTGGGTGCAATTACAACAGGAAAGTTTTGGAGGGCTATGGGCCATGTATAGGCAGCTGGGACTAGTTTAGTTTGGGATTATGTTCAGTATGGACTGGTTGGACCGAACGGTCTGTTTCCATGCTCTATGGCTCTGTGAGTCACAAAGCGCTCAGCATGTATTTTTCTTCTGTTTCATTTAAAGACACCAATCAGTTGAACAATGACACCGAGCCTTTATTCAAAGGGAAGATGATATGGAAACAAGAGTAACTCCTTTATTCATTTATGGGATGAGGTCATCATTGGCCCAGACAGCAATCATTTTCCATCCCTAATTGCCCAGATGACAGTTCAGAGTCAACCACATTGCTGTGGGTCTGGAGTCACATGTAGGCCACACCAGGTAAGGATGGCAGTTTCTTCCTCTAAAGGACATCAGTGAACCAGATGGGTTTTTCCTGATAATTGACATTGAATCCATGGTCATCATTCGATTCTTAATTCCAGAGTCTTCTTTATTGAATTCAAATTCCACCATCTGCCATGGCAGGATTGGAACCTCGGTCCCCAGGACATTATCTGGCTCTCTGGTTTAACAGCCCAGTGATAATACCAGTAGGCCGCCGCCTCCCCATGTGGTAGGCTTTTTAAAGCTAACGTGTTCTAACTACTGAATATTTTGGACCATGGGTCACATCAGATAGTGTTGGACAACAATTTGAAATCTGCCCCTTCAAGGTGCAGCACAGCACATTAGGTCTCAAATTGTTCACAGATTGGATCCAATGTGTTATTTTTCCTGGAAGAAAACTACCCTGTTTTTGAAACCTACTTGCGAAATGTGTGTGTTATTGGCTGGGGCTAGCATATATGGCCCAGAGGGCAGTTTAGACCGAATAACATTTATCATGAGTCTGGTGTCACGTGTAGGTCAGACCAGGTAAGTATGGCATCCACAGCAACCCTCCGAACAACATCCCTCCCAGACCCACCTTTCTACCCTACAACCCCCTAGTTCCCATGGCTAATCCTCCTTGCCTACACATCCCTGGACATGAGTGAACTGACTGACTGTGGTCACTGGTTGTGTGGACATTTTGCTTTGCTCCACATTCTTTTTAAATTGAACTGAGGGTTCACTCTCTGCCAGAGTGGGATTTGAACCCACGTTACCAGACCAATTACCTGTGGCTTATGTGCCCAGTGACATTACCATTACACCATCATCTCCTCTGAAGGAACAAACGCCAACAAGTTCTACTGTATCCCTAGGCAACCTGTTCCACAGACTGACCACACACTCACTGAAGTATTGGTTTTGTCATTTATTTTTAAACGTAGCCCATCTTAAGCATCAGAGATAATGGGAACTGCAGATGCTGGAGAATTCCAAGATAATAAAATGTGAGGCTGGATGAACACAGCAGGTCCAGCAGCATCTCAGGAGCACAAAAGCTGACGTTTCGGGCCTAGACCCTTCATCAGAGAGGGGGATGGGGAGAGGGAACTGGAATAAATAGGGAGAGAGGGGGAGGCGGACCGAAGATGGAGAGTAAAGAAGATAGGTGGAGAGGAGAGTATAGGTGGGGAGGTAGGTAGGGGATAGGTCAGTCCAGGGAAGACGGACAGGTCCAGGAGGTGGGATGAGGTTAGTAGGTAGATGGGGGTGCGGCTTGGGGTGGGAGGAAGGGATGGGTGAGAGGAAGAACAGGTTAGGGAGGCAGAGACAGGTTGGACTGGTTTTGGGATGCAGTGGGTGGGGGGGAAGAACTGGGCTGGTTGTGTGGTGCAGTGGGGGGAGGGGACGAACTGGGCTGGTTTAGGGATGTAGTAGGGGAAGGGGAGATTTTGAAACTGGTGAAGTCCACATTGATACCATTAGGCTGCAGGGTTCCCAGGCGGAATATGGGTTGCTGTTCCTGCAACCTTCGGGTGGCATCATTGTGGCAGTGCAGGAGGCCCATGATGGACATGTCATCTAGAGAATGGGAGGAGGAGTGGAAATGGTTTGCGACTGGGAGGTGCAGTTGTTTGTTGCGAACTGAGCGGAGGTGTTCTGCAAAGCGGTCTCCAAGCCTCCGCTTGGTTTCCCCAATGTAGAGGAAGCCACACCGGGTACAGTGGATGCAGTATACCACATTGGCAGATGTGCAGGTGAACCTCTGCTTAATGTGGAATGTCATCTTGGGGCCTGGGATAGGGGTGAGGGAGGAGGTGTGGGGGCAAGTGTAGCATTTCCTGCGGTTGCAGGGGAAGGTGCCGGGTGTGGTGGGGTTGGAGGGCAGTGTGGAGCGAACAAGGGAGTCACGGAGAGAGTGGTCTCTCCGGAAAGCAGACAGGGGTGGGGATGGAAAAATGTCTTGGGTGGTGGGGTCGGTTTGTAAATGGCGGAAGTGTCGGAGGATGATGCGTTGTATCTGGAGGTTGGTAGGGTGGTGTGTGAGAACGAGGGGGATCCTCTTAGGGCGGTTGTGGCGGGGGCGGGGTGTGAGGGATGTGTTGCGGGAAATACGGGAGACGCGGTCAAGGGCGTTCTCGATCACTGTGGGGGGAAAGTTGCGGTCCTTGAAGAACTTGGACATCTGGGATGTGCGGGAGTGGAATGTCTTATCGTGGGAGCAGATGCGGCGGAGGTGGAGGAATTGGGAATAGGGAATGGAATTTTTGCAGGAGGGTGGGTGGGAGGAGGTGTATTCTAGGTAGCTGTGGGAGTCGGTGGGCTTGAAATGGACATCAGTTACAAGCTGGTTGCCTGAGATGGAGACTGAGAGGTCCAGGAAGGTGAGGGATGTGCTGGAGATGGCCCAGGTGAACTTAAGGTTGGGGTGGAAGGTGTTGGTGAAGTGGATGAACTGTTCGAGCTCCTCTGGGGAGCAAGAGGCGGCGCCGATACAGTCATCAATGTACCGGAGGAAGAGGTGGGGTTTGGGGCCTGTGTAGGTGTGGAAGAGGGACTGTTCCACGTAACCTACAAAGAGGCAGGCATAGCTGGGGCCCATGCGGGTGCCCATGGCCACCCTCTTAGTCTGTAGGAAGTGGGAGGAGTCAAAAGAGAAGTTGTTGAGGGTGAGGACGAGTTCATCTTAAGCATGTCTGTTTTTATAACGGGCTATGTGACCAATCCCCCACCTCTATATGGAGGAACCAGGAGGCTCCCTCTAACATACAACACTCTCATAGAGTCTCCACAGTGTGTAAATAGGCCATTCAGCCCATCACTTCTGCAACAACTCTCAGAACAGCACCGCATCCTGACCCAGAGCCCCTACCTCTGCATTTCTCACGGCTAATCCACCCATCCTACGCATCCCTGGACACAATGAGTAATTTCCCATGGCCAATCCACCTAGCCTGCACATCTTTAGACTGTGGGAGGAAACCGGAGCACCCAGAGGAAACCCACGCAGACTCAGGGAGAATGCGCAAATGCTACACAGACGGACATACAGCCATGGAGTCAGAGAGTTGTACAGCATGGATCTGACCCTTCGGTCCAACTCATCTATGCTGACTAGATATCTTCACATAATCTAGCCCCATCTGCCAGCATTTGGCCCCTATCCCTTTAAACCCTTCTTATTCATATACCCATTGAGATGCCTTTGAAATGGTGTAATAAATGTATCAGCCTCCAACACTTCCTCTGGCAGCTCATTCCATAGTCGGGCGAAAGATTTCAAAGTCACCACCCTCTCTGTGAAAAAGTTGCCCCTTCACATCCTTTTTAAATCTTTCCCCTCTCACCCCAAGCCTAAACCCTCCAATTTTGGACTCCCTCCCTTGGCTAGTCACCCTATCAATGCCCCTCAAGATTTTATAGACCTCTATAAGATCACTCCTCAGTCTCTGATGTTCCAAGAGGGGGAAATAAAAGGAGAGGCTGGAATCAAACCCCGGGTCCCTGGTGCTGTGAGGCAGCAGTGCTAACCAGGGAGCCACTGTGCTGCTCTCTCCAACCCCATCTACACGGCAGTGCCTCCCCCACCAATTCAGAACCAGAAGGAGAGGGGAAGGATCAAGGGTATAATTAATCATGGAGTTTGCTCCCCATTGTCATCCGATGACGGTGTTCCCCATCGTCCCCCAAACTTTGGAACATGTGTCACTGAGATGACTTGAACTCTTTCATTCAGACTGTCTAGAACATTCATCGAAGCCATGGAAGCAGACCCCTCTTCCCCAATACTTAGAGATTTCAGAAAGATCCCTTTACCTCAAGCAGTGATTTCTGGACCATTATCTGGCTGTAGACACGGGCGCCCTCCTCTGGGCTCACCGACCGCAATTCATCTTTCTGCAGGGAGAAGAGCTGGGCACCAGTCAGAATCCCAAGAGAATTCACTGTCCTGAGGGAGAGCGAGAGAGACATAGATCTCAGAGTTTCGCAGAGATGGCACTCATTTCAATGACATGACTGTTAGCCTCTCTCTGGGAAATTAGGGATGGGAAATAAATGCTGGACGCCCTCATCCGTGAACAGATGAAACAAAAAATATCAGTTTTCTTTGTGTTTTGGATGGTCTGCTGCACATTTCGTGCTCTGATTTCCAACTCCTTTAGATATTTTTTCGCAGAGTCCCTACCAGGAGTAAACAATGGAGCATGGCGCACATCGTTTGTAAATGGATACACATAATCAAACCTGAAATTATTGGTGTACAAAATGATCAGAGGTATAGGTAGAGTAGACAGCCAGAGACTTTTTCCAAGGGTGGAGGTAGCTATTACGAGGGGGCATAGTTTTAAAGTGAGTGGAGGTAGATGCAGGGGAGACATCAGAGAGCATCGGGGCGAGGAATGCATTGCTGGAGAGGATAGTGGAGTCAGCCTCATTAGGGGCATTTAAGCAGCAATTAGATAGGCATATGATTGATAGTATAATGTAGGGGTGGAGGTTAGATAGACCTTAGGTTTACAGTAAAAGTTCAGCACAACGTTGTGGGCCGAAGGGCCTGTACTGTGCTGTACTGTTCTATGTTCTATGATTGAACTTTATAAGTTTTATCCCCCTTTCCAAAAGTGAGGGCCCTGCTAGATATTAAACCATCCTAAACACATCTTTCGAACCTGCTTGCTGTTCAATATGATCATGTTTGGTCGTCCAACTCAATCCCTTGTTCCTGCTTTTGTACCTTTGATCCCATTAACGGTAAGAACTAGAGTTATAGTAAGTGGTCTACAGCTCAGACAAAGACCCTTCAGCCCATCAAGTCCGCGCCAGTCAAATACAACCAGCCACCTATTCTAATCCCATTTTCCAGCACTTGTCCCCAGCCTTGGTATGTCTTGGCATCGTAAGTGCACATCTAAATTCTTCTTAAATGTTATGAGGGCTTCTGTTGCTGCCATGCTTACAGGCCATGAGTTCCAGATTCCCATTACCATCCAAGTGAAATTTATTTCCTCGCATCTCCTCGAAATCTCCTGCCCCTTTCCTTGAGCTAATGCCCTCTGGTCCTTGATCCTTTCACCGTGGTGATGTCTAACCCCTTTTTGAAAACATTCAATGTTTTGACTTCAACCACTTTCTGTGGCAGAGAATTCCACTGTATTCCCACTCTCCGGGTCAAGACATTTCACCCCATCTCAGTTCTAAATGGCCTACCCCCTATCGCTAGAAGCAGGAAACATAGTTTCAGAAATAAGGCAGTTCGGGTGGAGTTGAGGAGAAATTTCATGTCTGAAAGAGTCACCTTTGGAATACTCTCCCTCGGTGAGCAGAAAGCCTGTCGCTGGGTCAAACTCCTGGAATTCCCTCCTTAAGAGCATTGTGGGTCAACCCACAGTGGGTAGACTGCAGTGGCTCAAGAAGGCAGCTCACCACCACCTTCTCAAGGGGCAACTAGGGACAGGCAATAAATGCTGGGCCCAGCCATTGATGCCCACATCCCACAAATGAATAAGAAAAGAAATACATACTCGAGGTTGGGTTTGGCAGAGTTTTTGAGTCAAGGTCCTGATGTGGGCAGGCAAATGGACTTGAAGCCATGATTGGTAGAGTTGTGGGCCTTGTTGAATGATGGGCAGGAGAAATGGGCCAAATGGCCTGCCTTCCTGCTCCTTTGTTTAACCTCATGTTGCCCCCACATTCTCACTGTAAGGTACCTCATCCTGACTGCAGCCCACCTTCCCATGCCACGTGAATGTACTCCATGTTAACACAGTCCGATGATTCTTTACCCAACTGTGTTCCCCAATTCCCTGCTACTACTTTCTGCAACACATTGATGAATTTTGGACTAGGTGTGTAGCTCACATCAGTGTCCTGGAGATCAAACTTTAATTCTTGTAGAGTCCAACACCATCCATGAAAGCTGGCCCACCTCAGTATAGACTTACATCTGAGAGAAGCCTTTGGCCTCCAGCCAAGTCTTGACTTCAGTTGGAGAGGAATTGTAGTCCAGAGGGACTGAGGTGTCAAGGGTCTTCTGGACCTGGAAGGACTTATGCTGTGCTGTTCTGCCGTTTGCAATCCTCAGTAACAATTCTTCATTCATGACGTTAATCTGGGCATTACGCTCTGAGGAAGGAATGCCACAAGATCAGTTAGCACCAGGTTAGACAAAATTGGAAAGTATTGTACGCGCTGGCCTATCTGCTTTTCCCATTAGACGAGACCAGGTCCACACTCAACACCAAACTGCACTATTCAACTGAGGTTACAGTTCCTGATTGTCATCACCTTTGCCATTCATTGAATCCACCACCACACTGAGTTGTTATGGGACAGAAGGCGGCCATTAGGTCCATTGCGTCTATACTATCTCTTTATTGAGCATCATTACCTAATACCAATCTCCTGACTTCTTTCCCCCCCTTACCCTCCCCCAGTTTTAATACAAACAACTACCCAATGTCCTCATAAATGCCTGTCCCTCACAAATTTCCAGGCAGTGCATTCTACACCCTAACTACTCGCTGGGTGAGAAAGTTCATTTCTCACATCGGCCCTGTTCCTTTTGTGAATCATCTGAAATCTGTGCCCTATTATTCTTGTTCCTTTTAGAAACAGGGGCAGCTTCTCCCCGTCTACTCGGTCCAGCCCAATCAGGGTTTTGAACACCTCTGTCAAATCTCCCCTTAGCCTTGTTCTGTCCAATGAGAATAACTCCAGTCTACCTCCATCACTGTGGTTTCTCATTCTTGTAAATGTGTAACATCTACAAGATGTACTTCAGCAATTTGTCAAGGCTCCTTACACAGCCCCTTCCAAACCCACAACTTCTATTATCCAGGAGGATAAGAGCACAGATGCATGTGAACACTGTCACTTGCAAGATCCCTGCTAAACTGTGCACAATCTGGAGTTAGAATTAAATCACTGCCTCTGCCCGGTCACTGGTTTAATATCCTGCGTACCACTCGCTAACAGCACAGAGAGTGAACTCATGGGCAGCAGTGGTCAAAGAGGGCAGCTTAGAAACACCTTCTCAAGGGGCAACTAGGGACGGGCAATAAATGCTGGGCAATGCCTACTTCCTCAAGGGAAGTGGAATGGAAACAGTAACTCTTTGTGTGTTATTTATAACCTGTATACTTCCTTAGGGATCTGACCCAGATTCCAACAAGGAGGTTCGGATCCTCGAGCCCAGGGTGGCGAAATAGTAGACTTTGTCTTAAATTCTATTTCTTTTTAATTTTTATTTAATTATGCCATCATTTAATGTCCGTTATTCTGAACTTATTATTTCTTTAAGCTTTCTAATTTATTACTATGATTTTGAAGGGCTGTAATGCCGGACTTTTTGATTTCTACTTTTATTTCCTAAGAATTTGGACCTAAGAATCTGTACCTAGGTATCCTTGCACCTCGTGGTGACTTGTAAACTTTTCACTGTACTCATGAGAGGACATGTGACAATATAGCTAGTTCTAATTCTTGATTTGATTTTTGACTTATTGTTGTCGCGTGTACCTAAGTAAAGTGAAAACTTCTGTTTTACATGCAATACAGGCAGTTCATAGGACATCCAAGGGCATACAGACCACAGGGTGATGGAACAGTGAGTTATGGCTGTGCAGGAGGTGTAAAAAATTCTAAGTACACTCAGGGACACAGTGCGTGGTATTACACAAAAACAGGAGTGCTGTTCCAAATGACAAAAAAGGCAGCAAATACCAGGTGATAATGGTGTCATTCCAGGAGCGTTGTGTCACTGACCTTTCTCTTTCGGAGTCACACCGACATTCTCAGGGTTCGGGTCCCAGCCGACCTGCGCTGGGTTGGGTTGACTTGCTCTTTTCGGCAGGGTCGGGGGTGGCGTGCCTTTTGGAGTTTGCCGGTTCCCCTGCAAAACACAAAGAACCCCTGAGTCCTGTGGTGCTGGAATGTCGGGGAGCCAGCGCTGAAATTCTCCCGGCGTTAGCACAAACGCTCGGGACTGCTCGCAATTCACCAATCCTCCCAGGCTTTTCATTTCCTTTTCGTTTACTTTTCACGCTGGTTCCCATAAATGGAGAAGAAAGCAAGCGGTTGCATTCGAATAGCACCTGACATGGCCCTCGGGCAGTGCTTTACAGCCAAAGAAATACCCTTGGAAGTGTAGCCATCGTTATAGGTGGAAGAAACACCAACTTGAGCACAGCAAGATCCCGCAGTCAGTGATGATTAATTTTCAGGGTTAAATGTTGCCCACTGCTTTGGTCTCTCACTCTTCTACAAATGGACACACACAATTGTTTTCTTCCAACCATTACTTGGCCTCTGTTTAACATTCCTTTAAATAAAAATCCTCCTCAACACCGGGCCCTCCTCCATACTGATAGAGGGATGTCGGCCTAGATTTTAGCCCCCAAAGTCCTGAGATGGGCCTCGAACCAAAACTTCTGGGTTCTGAGAGAAAATCATTGCCCACTGAACACAGGCGACATCAACGGAAGTTCATCAAGTAGGGGACTGTGATGTATTGAAACCGTTAGTGTTCTGAGGAAGGCCACTTGACCTCACCCGTAACTGATTTCCCACCATAAACACTGCCAGACCTGCTGAGCTTTTCCAGCAATTTCTGCTTTTGTTTCTGATTTCCAGCATTGGTGGTTCTTTCAGGTTTTATTTACGCATTTTGTCCATCTGAGGCTTTACACATGTGCCAGCAGAGGGAGGCTGCGATGAACAGATATCATGTGCAGTTCAACTTCAAAATATTTCCAGATGAATAAGTAACTTTTTCAGGCAATTTGGAAGATTAGATGTAGCAAAAGAAAGGTCTAGAGGAGAGGGAAAATGTGAAAACAAAGACAAAAATGATAGCAGAAAGTTAGAGAGAAGTCAAGGAATTTTTAATCAGATTAATTTCCAGATAATTGTCAGGATAAGAGCAGCTTTGAGCGGTCTGGCAGTAATATTTGCTACCTTGTGTATCTGAGCATATTGAGATGAGTTGTCAACGACATCCTGTGCAGGTACAGGCTCCAGGATATTGAAGGGGATATAGCCAACCTGTCCACTCTGATTCTGCACCTTCCACCACTGTTTGGAATCATCCAGCACCTAGGGAGAGAAAATCTACATCAGCCGTAGAACATCACCCCTTGCAAGCCCCACCCTGACTTGGAAATATATCGCCGTTCCTTCAGTGCCACTGGGTCAAAATCCCAGAATTCATAGAATCCCTGCAGTGTGGAAACAGGCCCTTCGGCCCAACATTTCCGCACCGACACTTGGAACACCCCACCCATACCCATCCCCCATAGCTATATAGCTCTGAGCTACACATCCCTGAACATAATGGGCAATTTAGCATGGCCAATCCACCCTAACCCGCACATCTTTGGACTGTGGGAGGAATCCCACGCAGACACGGGGAGAATGCGCAAACTCCACACAGACAGTCGCCCGAGGCTAGAATCGAACCTGGGTCCCTAGCGTTGTGAGGCAGCGGTGCTAACCAATGACCCACCGTGCCGCCCCCAACAATCCGTTGCTGATTGTTGGAAAAATCCATCAGGGTGACTAAAGTTCTTTAGGGAAGGAAACTGCTCTACTTATCTAGTCAGGCCTATGCATGAATTCCCATGTCACAGCAATGTAGTCGACTCTTAAATGCCCTCTAGGCAATTAAGGATGTGCACTAAGTGCTGGCCTATCCACTGAAGCCCTCATTCTCATGAATGAATAAATTATGTTCCCCGCCCAACTTCATCAAGTTTCTCAGCCAATGAGCTCAGTAAGCAGGAGTCAATTCAAAATCTGATCCAAGTTATTCGTCTCTGAGTCTATCGCATTGTCAACCCTGCTTTTTCATGTTCATTTGCATTTAAAATTCCTTTGTTGGTTTTACTTCCATCTCTCCTGAAAGCCCCACCTCCTTAAGGGTCATGGTCCCACAGCGGCTAGAAGCTCTCCAACCCCAGAGATCACTTTCCCTTTGTTTCGAAAAAGAGAAACTTTGCTGGCTGAAGTTTTTCCTCTTGCATTGATCAGGACAGATGCAAGAGTGCCAAGTTGCAAACCACCGCCACTGCGGGAGAAAAGGAAGCTTTTAGATTATCAGGGCCATCTCTGATTTGCTGAGGAAATGTGATGGAGGAATCAGCTGAGAATTACAGGCTCCCAAGCTGCTAGGTGATTCAGCACCAAGGAATGACCAAACTCACTTCCAATGATGATAGATAACAGGAGTAAGATCTTGAGTAATTCAAAAAAACATGCAAGATTGGAACATATCCCTTTTATTTGCCGAGAATGGGCACCTGTTTAGGACATATGTCACTTCTAGTAAGTGCAAATGAGCATGATTGTGATCTCGGTTGATTATCCCAAATTCATTGTGTCTGTAACTATTCACACTCTCAGAATCATTCAGTAAATGACATCTAACATCAGGCAATGTATCCTGGCTTTTGTGAAGAAAATCCAAGTGACTATCAGACTCATTTCTT
This sequence comes from Stegostoma tigrinum, assembly GCF_030684315.1. Taxonomy (NCBI): domain Eukaryota; kingdom Metazoa; phylum Chordata; class Chondrichthyes; order Orectolobiformes; family Stegostomatidae; genus Stegostoma; species Stegostoma tigrinum. The sequence continues at coordinate 17,995,639 of NC_081391.1, read as the reverse complement.
CCAATGCAACCACATAGTATAATTTATAAGGCATAGGGCATTAACTTGGATTGTAATGAGTCAAGTCTACATGGTTGAGGGCGATCTAACCAAAGTATCTGAAATGAGAAAAATTTTCTATAGGTGGAAATAGAGGCCCTTATTTCCGCTGATGAACAAAATGTAGGCATAGCTTTAAACTTCGTTTAGGAGCAAGATCAGGATGAATTCCTTATGTGAATGTAGTGTTGAAAATTGCACTGTGCAGTATGTTCTTGAGGGGATACCCTACGCACTTGCTCCAGCAGAGGGAGTCTACTAGGAAGCAGTAGTAAAGTTTCTATATTTAGCAGCTTGTGTCTCTAGCTAAATATATAAATGTCCAAAGAACTTCAGCGATATGGTATTGCAAATCGTGTGATTTATCCTGAACTCCGAACAAAGCTTCATAGAATCCCTACAGTGCAGGAGGAGGCCATTCGGGCTATTGAGTCCATGCCAATCCCCTGAAGAACTTCCCACCCAGATACCCTATCCCTGTAACCCCACTGCTAATCTACCAAACCTGAGCATCCCTGAACATCAGGACAATTTGCATAGGTGAATCCACCCTAACTTGCACACCTTTGGACTGTGAGAGGAAACCGGAGCACCCGGAGGAAACCCACGCAGACACGGAGAGAATGTGCAAACTCCGCACAGACAGTCGCCCAAGGCTGGAATCAAACCCAGGTCCCTGGCACTGTGAGGCAGCAGTGCTAACCTTTCGCGAGCTGAAGCTTTCGAAGATTGAGATTTAGAGATTTTGTTGCTCATCCACAGATGGAGAGCAAAGGTAGGGAAATGGAGCTGGAACGATGGCTGGCTGGGGGTGATGAGGGTGGGGGAAGACCAGAGGGGCTGAATGGCCCCCTTCTATCAGTGCCTTCCATTGGAAGGTCTCAAATTAGGGAACTCACCTCCACTACTTCGCCAGACAACACAGAGAGCTCGTTGCTGTTTCGGGCCACAAAGTCATAACTGCACTTCATGTGTTTGGTCTCCACATTGTGAGTCCTGAAGGAAGAAGACTGACATTGTCAAGACTTTTTTGTGTCTTTTTGTGTTTGTGTTTTTTAACGTCATGGACGGAAATGAGAGACAACCAAGTATATCTTAAAACCTGACGACTGCTGCCCCGTTTGAAAGCAAGAAGTTTGATCCTGACTGTGAATACTGTGTCACTATGAGGTATAGCTGTGTCTGCAGATGAACTGGAGTCATGTGGCTTTTTACAGATGGAGCTTTGTTTTGCAATAAAAAGAACTCGATTGGTCTATGCACTAGCCATTATGCGACTGATTCTCAGATTACTGAATGGCTTGGGTCTCGGAACAAGGTACAGGCAGAAACAGAAGCTGCGGGAAAAGCTGAGCAGGACTGGCAGCATCTGTGAAGAAAGAAAGATCAGAGTTAACGGTAACTCAGTTCTGAGGAAGGGCCACCGGACCCAAGACGTTAACTTTGATGTTTTTTCTTCACAGACGCTGCCAGGCCTGCTGAGCTTTTCCAGCAACTTCTGCCTTTTTGTTCCTGCTTTACAGCATTTGCAGTTCTTTCTGTTTTACACAGAGAAACTGTCAGGTCTTCAACCAGCTGTGAACTCCTCTTCCATTCTCTGCAGCAAACCAATTATAAAGTGGAGAGAGTTCTGCTGCTCAATATCCCTGTAGGGTTAGCAAAGACTCATAGCGACCACATTAGGCTGAATACCTCGCAAATGGCCATATTTATTCAGCAATTACTTGAAAGCTGTCCCTTTTAATGATGGGTCAGAGAACCTTTATAAGTGAACTAGCCATCCTGTGACTTTTGCAAACAAGTGGAAGCGTTCGGAAAAGGAAGGTTGACAGGAAAAGCTCTGATTGTTGAGAAGTAATTCACAAGACCCTGTGAACAAAGCCTGCTTTCTCAGCATGGGTTGTCTTCATTCTCATGAGTTAGTGGCATCGTTACCATGTTTCAGGGAGACTTAGGGATGGCCTTGAAACTTTTCCTTGCCCTCCTAGTAACCGTTTGCCGTGCCGAGGCTCAGAGCTCAGAGCTTGCTCGAGGTCATATCATATGCCGGGCATGCGGGCAAGGTGGCAGGGGGAGGGGCAGGGGTTCTGGGGCACAGCTGTTGGCAGGGTTGGTGAAACCAGAGTCTAAAACATTACATCAACCATTAACAAGTGGAGGTGGCATTGTGGGAGGATTTCATTGGCCATTTGCGAGGTATTTTGCCTAATGAGTCTTTGCTAATCCTACTGAGAAGCAGCTTTGTCTCCACTTCAACACCAACCCAGGTGCAAGCAAGGTTTTGAGTGTTCCCCTTACTTGATGGCAGAATTATCTCTTCACATCTTAGTTGTCCCTACAGCTGTGGTTTTCATGGTCAGTAGAAGGGCCTGGATATTAGGCAGCTCCCACTTTGAACGATGGCCACCCCTCCCAGCAGCACTTTTTAAAGAAAATGATGGATGTGGGCACTGCTGGCTGGGCCCAGCATTTATTGCACATCCCCATTTGCCCCTTGAGAAGGTGGTGGTGAGCTGACTTTTAGAACCACTGCAGTCAATGCGCTGTGCGTTGACCCACAATGCCTGTAGGGAGGGAATTCCAGGATTTTGACCAAATAACGGTGAAGGAATAACAATATATTTCCAAGTGAGGATGGTGAATGGCTTGGAGGGGAACTTGCAGGGGATGGTGTTCCCATGTAGCTGCTGCCTTTCTCCTTTCAGGGGGTAAAGGTGGTGAGTTTGGAAGGAGTTCTCAAAGAAGACCTGTGTTTGAGCATGGAAAGAGACCCTCCAGTCTATCAAGTGGTCATGGGTTTGGAAGATGCTGTCGAAGGAATCTTGGTGAATCCCACGATAGATGGCACACAGTCCTAGTGTCAGTGTTGGAGGGAACGGGCACTGTGAATGTGACTGAGCTCCCTATCATTGCGCATGACCAGCTGCAGGCCTCTGGGACTGTTATGGTTCTGGATGTCCTCCTGGGTTGGTGGTGGTGTTGTGGTAGGGGTTGGTGGGGGGTTGGGGAGCGGGCAGTTGTGCTCGAGGATTTCATCGATCAGATACTTGAGCCCAGCAGCCAAAACAACCTACTCCCTGGCCCCGAGCCCCTCAACGGAGCCACCCTTTCTCGAGCTCCTGTGAACACGGCCTAGCGGGAACGCCAAGCCTGTTCAGGAGCACTGAGATCTGAGTTTTCCCATTGCCTTTCCCCTTGACCAGTCATCTCCACAAGCACTTTCGCCAGCTTGCTCCCTTTATAAATGTCATTCTTATCATGAGAGTACACTTGGAGACAGAAGCTCCTCAGGTCCTCTTGTAAAGTTAACAGTCGCTTGGCTGTTTCCAGCTGAGGTATTGAGCTAAAAAGGCACTTACCCATTGCTTTGTTTGACAGGAGCTGTCTGTGGGCCTGATTGCTGGAACAAAGCAGATATAAGTTTAAAAGAAAATCAATAAACATCAAGACCGAACAAAACTGTACAATCCCAGCTGACCAGACAAGTATCAGTCAAAAAGATATGTGTCTCTAACATTTGGACTCTGCACTGTTTCGTCTGGAAATTCAAACCACACATAAACTTACAAAAATTCTGGAAATCCAGAACAAAAACAGAGAAAATGCCAGAAATATCAGCAGGTCAGGCAACAGCGAGAAAGAGATTTTAATACTTTCAGCTGATTAAGTCTCTTCCGATCTGAAGAGTTAAGACTCGAAAGCTTGACACTGTTTCAGTCTCTGCAGATGCGGCCAAGCCCTGCTGCATTTTATCCGGAACAAAAATGAAGTTGCTGGAAAAGCTCAGCAGGTCTGGCGGCATCTGTTAAGGAGAAAATAGAGTTAACATTTCGGGTCCAGAGACCCTTCCTCTGAGCACCTCCGCACCTCCCTGAGAATTCATTTTAATACGTTTTCTGCTTTTCTGACATTTAATTTTGGTGCGCTGTAAAACAGAAAAATTGAAGTGAAGGCCTAAGGCCTACTAGAAGAGGCCTTCAGGAAGTTTATAAAGAGTGAAGAAAAAAATGAGATAAGGTAGTGATTGTAATGAAATCAGCCCAGTTGGATCTCATAGAATCTGAGTTCCCTGATTGAGGCTGTTAACCTGGTCCAATCAGGGAGCCCTGGCTGACATAAATGGGCGAATGTCAGGGGTATTGACCCAATAAAACAGAGGGCTATTATCAAAGGCAATGTATTTGTAAATGACGATTGGTGATGGGACGCCAGCCTATCAATCAGGCGATGCCAATGTTGGGTCTTATTGCTTTGGAGATAGTTAGAGTGAGAACAGACAGGTGGGAGAGTTTCAGTAGGCATTAGAATACTGCAGGAAAATATCCTCAAGCTAGAAGAACAGCATAATCTAGTTGAGTGGCAGAGCAGACTTGATGGGCCAAATAGCCTACCTGTATTACTATTTCCTATGTTTCTATGATCTCACAATTCTCTCAGCGTACTCTGTACATGGAGAGAAAGTGGGAGTGGGATAATGAAATTACACGATCAGCACGGTGGCTCAGTGGTTAGCCCTGCAGCCTCACAGCAGCAGAGACCTGAGTTAGATTCCAGCCTCAGACAACTGTCTGCGCGGAGTTTGCACATTCTCCCTGTGTCTGTGTGTGTTTCCTCCGGGTGGTCCCGTTTCCATCCACAGTCCAAAGATGTGCAGCTTAGGTATGGGAATTACAGGGGTGGGTGTGGTAAGACTGGGTAGGATGCTCTTCAGAGGGGCGGTGTGGACCTGTTGGGCTGAATGGCCTGATTCCACACTGTAAGGATTCTATGATCATATTGAATGGTGGCGCAGGTCTGAATGGCCTATTTCTATGTAAGGTAGGTGTGAAATGTCGACTTGAAATTGCAGGAACACACAAATGGTTGATTTTCAATAGCTATACTGACAGAAATCTCTTCATATCTGCACAACATAATAGTCCTTGGTCCCTCAATGTCTCCCACCCGTCTGCTCTCACTCTAACTATCTCCAAAGCAACAAAACCCAACATTGGCATCACCTGATTAAAAGGCTGGCGTCCCATCACCAATCATCATTTACAAATGCATTGCCTTTGATAATAGCCCTCCGTTTCATTGGGTCAGGGGCTCAACATCCCTGACATTCACCCATTTATGTCAGCCAGGGCTCCCTGATTGGGCCACATTAATCAGGGAGCTCAGATTCTATGAGGTCCAGCTGGACTGATTTCACTACAATCACTACTTTATCTCATTTTATATCTTCACTCTCCCTTCACTGCAATCAATATTTGTCATGGCAGCACTTTTGATCCATTCTCCACCAAGTATGAATTTATTATTCACCTTTTTATTTATTTGGTCCATCCCACCACCCTCTGACTTTAGCCTGAAGCTCTCATGGGTGCAGTGTGGTAGTACCCCTGCCTCTAAGCTAGAAGGTCTGAGTTCAAGTCCTGTTCCAGGGCCTGAGACCTGAGGTAGGTACCTTTCTAATGTGGCCAAACTGTGTTCCAATGCATCCCAATGGCAGGCAGAGAGAGGAGGATTTATCCCCAGGGTAGGGGAGTTTGAAACTAGATGGCATAATTTTTAAGGCGATGGCTGAAAGATTTAAAAGCGACCTGAGGGGCAACACTTTCACACAGAGAACGGTTCATACGTGGCATGAACTGCTAGAGGAACTGGTAAACTCGACATAAGTTTGGGCAGGTACATGGGCTGGAAAGGTTTGGAGGGATTTGGGCCAAAGGTAACCAATGGGGCTAGTCTAGTTTGGGAAAGCTGGTTTGCATCGACAAGTTGGGCCGAAGGGTTTGCGTCCCAGCCGTGTGACTTCATGACTCTCAGCGAGATTCCCGCAAAGAAACTGAAGCCTCTCGGATCACTATCTGTGGATCCGGGCTACAAATTGCAGGATTAAAGTCCATGTTACCACGGCAACTGGGAACCCCTGCGCGAACTGTGATATACTCTTGCCTTAAGTAAGATCGAATGTACTTTGGTATCACATGGACACCTTTCGTGTGGAAAGCCAGATGCACTTGGGAATCCAGCACTCATCTTTAAATCTCAGCTCATTTGACTGTGATATTATGCTCCTCCTGCAGGTGCAAAATTTGCACCATGCTGGTCTGTTCCAGCAATAGCTTTTCGATTATTGTTAACGTGAAATTATTAAATGTGGTCCGGTTCATTATGGGGCACTGGAGAATACTTTTTTGAGCTCAGTACAGTGTTAGCTTGATACTAACCACTTTGAGGTACACTACCACCAGACCCCACCTGGTGGCGGTGCTGAGCTTAAGAAAGGGCCTCTGGTTTCTCAGTACCGCCACCTGCAGAGTATTACTGGAACTGTAGCCTTAAACAATGAATATCCCCTTTTCAAGTAAGAGGAACCTGCATTTACATCGTGTTCCCTGTAAATGCCTAGCAGAATACTGTGCACAACAGATAAACCCGAAAAGCTCTATTTCTGTGCAAACTTTAATATCTAAAATAAAACATGCATTTATATCCCAGCTATTGCGTTGCTCAGGACATCTTCAAGTGAGTTGAGGGTGAGCCATTATGAAGGGAATGTGGCATAAAGTTTGCACACAGGAGGATCACTGAAATACTGTACACAGGCCACTATCCCATCACTAAGTCACTGTTTATTTACTTGTGCACAGTACACCATAAGACCATAAGACATATGAGTGGAAGTAAGGTCATTCGGCCCATCAAGTCCACTCCGCCATTTAAATCATAGCTGATGGGCATTTCAACTCCACTTCCCTGCACTCTCCCCGTAGCCCTTGATTCCTTCTGAGATCTGTGACCAGCCAGTTCAGAGATAGTCCCCAACACTGAAGAGATTCTAAAATCTCCTGGTTAAGTTGGCTGGCCAGGGCTTTCATGATTGGCCCAGGTTACTAACCCCAATCAAGAATCTCACAGTTAATGAGGTCAACCTGGTTCCAGTCACCACAGTCATGTTCGCAGCCATGTCATCAAGGGACAGGCACTCTCTTTTCCTTTAAACAATTGCAGGGTTAAAGGGACAGGGGACAGAGTTGAATCTGGGTGAGATGCTGTTAATATGGTCGGTATGGACTTGGTGGGCCGAATGGCCTGGTTCCACACTGTGAGGACTCTATGGTTCTTTCAAGGCTGAATGGGTGCAGCACGGTGGCTCAGTGGTTAGCACTGCAGCCTCACAGCGCCAGGGACCTGGGTTCAATTCCGCCTTCGGGGGACTGCCTGTGTGGAGTTTGCACATTCTCCCTGTGTCTGTGTGGATTTCCTGCCCCAGTCCAAAGATGTGCAGGTTAAGGGAGACTAGCCATATTAAATTACCCATAGGGTCCAAGGATGTGAGACTAAATGGATTGGCCATGGGAAATGCAGGGTTACAGGGATTCATTAGGTGGCGTGGGTCTGGGTGAGATGCTCTTCAGAGGGTTGGAGTGGGCTTTGGATTATATTCTGTTAACCATGTGATCACACATAGCCTCCTCAGAGGAAATATGACGCCTCACTTATATACACACCACCTGATGATGTAGCTCTCCCTGAGCACTGACTCGGTTTGAATAGATATCTAAGTCTCTGATGTGGGACTTGAACTCACAACGTTCTGACTCACAACTGTATGAAACCCAAAAGGGCTAGCTGCAATGTGGGTTTTAAGTTGTCTGCATAATAACCAGATGTGTTGGACCTGAAAAGTTTCTTGTGTTTAATATTAATCAGATACTTTGTTAATTTATTTATAACAGGCCAGTTGCTAATTAGAAGCATAAACGTGGATGATGTAGATCAATATCAGTTAGAGCTCCTGGGGCTGAAGGGTATGGGGGAGAAAGTGGGAATAGGGTGGGGGGTGCTGAGTTGGATGATCAGCCATGATCATATTGAATGACAGACATGCTCAAAAGGCCAAATGGCCTACTGTTGCTCTTCTTTTCTGTGTTTCTCAGTTTCAGATCGCCACAGAGTATAGACCTCGTGGGGTCCTGAAGAGAAGCTGATCAAAGAAGATGGTTACAGGAAGGATCTTAAAGAAGGAGATTGAGATGGTGAGCTTTATGGGCCAGTTGCAGAGGGCCAGGTAATGGCAGCTGCCAGTGGTGATGCAATGAGCGCCTTCATAGGGCTGGAGTTACCATGAGCAAGGAGGGCTACACTCACCGTGAGCAAGGAGGGTTACTCTCACTGTGAGCAAGGAGGGCTACACTCACCGTGAGCAAGGAGGGTTACTCTCACTGTGAGCAAGGAGGGCTACACTCACCGTGAGCAAGGAGGGTTACTCTCACCGTGAGCAAGGAGGGCTACGCTCACCATGTGCCCATCTCTGCTTCGGGAAATTGCCCTGCCCGGTCACGTGGAGGCCCACGGCAGGAGATTGTGACCGTGAGTAAGGACAGACCAAATCTAGGGACACCTGGCAACCATTTCTTTCACAGTTTGTGTTCACTCTGTCGCTCCATGATGTTCGTTTTTCTTCATGTGGATGGTTTAGAGGGGACTGGAGGAAAACCCTTCTCACCCAGAGTGTGGTGGGGGTTTGGAATGCACTGCCTGGGGAGGTGTGTTGAGGCAGGAACATTCACAACCTACAAAAAGTACTTGGACGTGCATTTGAAGTGTCATAACATTCAAGGCTATGGGACTAGCGCAGGGAAGTGGGGCTAGTCCTACCTACTAATGGAACTTGTAGGCAGCAATATATTTTTGGCAGTACACAATAGATGAGCCTCTTCTGTATGACTTTCCGATTAGTAGCTCTACACACCACCTGCTATTGTGGTACCATTTGGGTGTGGACAAAGATGGGCAGAAGGGTTGAGTAGAGAGATTATGCCTCCAGGGCTGAACTAGTACTGCAGACGGGAACCTTGCTCAGGCCCGGGAGTAGTCCCAGCAGATGGGTGCCTGACTGGCAGTCCCCTTCTCTCCCACTCCAAACTCTCCCTCAACCTGCTGCTTCATCGTGCTGGTTAATCCCTCTCATCGGCCATGTTACCAGGCACCCGACACCTACCTACCTGCAGTCGTAGCAACTCGTGTTTGTGCTGCAGCTCCACGGGATCTTCCCACGGAGCTCCGTTGGGATCCAGATCGTCCGGCTGCCACCCTGATCGGAACTGGATTTGGTACGGCGCTCCCCAGTGCTCGGCAGGCCACTCCAATCTGGGCAAAGCAGAAATGGCCCAATTATTTTCTGCTGCCAAAACACAATGAAACTCCACCAGAAATGCAGTGGGTGCAGGCCTGGTGCTGGGCTACGAATCCCATTGTCACACTGATTGTATTGTTAAGGCCAAGAACAAATGAGAGGAAGGTTTTCTCTTCTGTATTCATTCACGGTATGTGGGCGTTGCTGGCTAGGCAGCATTTATTGTCCGTCCCAAATTGCCCAGAGGGCAGTTAAGAGTCAACCACATTGCTGTGGGTCTGGAGTCACACGTAGGCCAGTCCAGGTAAGGACGGTAGTTTCCTTCCCTAAAGGACATTAATGAACGAGATGGGTTTTTCCCTTGACAATTGACAGTGGATTCATGGTCGTCATTAGATTCATAATTCCAGATATTTATTGAATTCAAATTCCACATCTGCCGTGGCAGGATTCGAACTAGGACCCCAGAATGTTACAATGGTCTCTGGATTAATGGTCCAGTATCAATACCACGAGGCCATCACCTCCCCATCGCTTCAAGTCCAGTGACCCCTTCATCAGAGTTTCTCCAGCAATTTCTCTATTTTGTTCCAGATTGTTAGCTCCTTCCTGCTGGTTTGAAAATCTCCAATCCTGCGACGTCCCACTTCCCTACATCCCAGTTTCAGTCGGGAAGCTGGAATGTTGGTTAAATGTGGGCACTAATGACGGGGGGTTCCTACCTGGATTTGGTCCAGTAGTCTCCCAGTGATTGCCAATGTGCCTTCTCTGTCTGACTGAGTGTGCTGTTCAAGAGGTGGATGGCATCGTTGGTCAAGAATGGCATGACCACTGATCTAGCAACATCCACACCTGCCGTTTGCACCATCTGTGCAGGAGAAAAAGGATAACAACAGTCAAAAACCTTGGCTTCATTTTACCAACAATTTGCCCGTTTTTCCTCCCAATACGATCCCCAAGACATACCAGGCCTCCCTTGACAGTGACCTCTACCAGCACCTTAAATACTCACACCCTACATTCACAATGGAGCTCAGTGGCATCAGTGTGTACCATCTACAAGATGCACTGCAGAAACTCATAGATAGACAGGGTCAACAGATAAACCTCTCCTCTGTGCACAGGGGTCAATTATTCGGGGCATAGACTTAAAGTAAGGGTTAGAGGGGATTTAAGGAGAATTTTTTTTCACCCGAAGCTTGGTGGATGTTTGGAACTCACTGCCTGATAGAGGCAGAAACCATCCCAACATTTAGGAAGCATTTTGATGATCATTAGAAACACCGTAGCATATAGGGCTATGGGCCAAATGCTGGGGAATAGGATGAGAATACGTAGGAGCTTGATGAATGGCAGTGAACAGATGGGCTGAAGAGTCTCTAATACTCGATGACTCTCTAACACAGGCCTTCTTTGAGAATGTCTTCCAAACCCACAACCTTTACTCCTAAAAAGGACAAGGGCAGCGGATAGATGGGAACACCACCCCCTGCAAGTTCCCCTCCAAGCCACTCACCAGCCTGACTTGGAAATATATCATCATCCCTTCTCTGTTGCTGGGTCAAATCCCTGGAATTCCCTCTGTAACGGGTGACTGTGCCCGCGCCACATGGCCTGCAGCGGTTCAAGAAGTCAGGCCGTCACTCCCTTCTCAAGGGCAATCAGGAGTGAGCAATGAATGCTGACCACATTAACAAGGCCAACATTGACAAAAGTCAATACTTGAAAATGAACGGCTTGATTGGTAACTTGGATAAGCATATGGACATACATGGATAAGCATATGGACGTACATGGAATAGTGTAGGTTAGATGGGCTTGAGATCGGTATGACAGGCTGGCACAACATCGAGGGCTGAAGGGCCTGTACTGTGCTGTAGTGTTCTATGTTCTATGTTCTATGTTCCAAAACTGCCATGGTCCTTTGCCAAGTGAGAGCCTTGTAAAGAAGGTCCTAGTTAGATACCCGGATCTGACTCAAGTTGGCTGGTTGGCATACCAACAGCAGTTGGGCTACTTCCATTGGCTTCAGTGCCCATAGTGAGCTGGCATCAGGTAGAATCCCTCTAATCATTACCTGATGGTCTGCTCTGGGAATTGTGGTCTCCCGGTAGACTGTAACCACAGTTTCACATTATGGTAGGCCTAACTGGTCTGGTATAGACAGTGGTGTAGTGGTAACATTACTGGATCAAAAATCCGAATGCTCTGGGCCATGGGTTCAGATTCCACCATCTACATTGGATGGAGTTCAAATTCAATTAATAAGTGTAGAATTGAAAGCTCTCTCAGCAATGGACAGTATTTGGTTAATTATTGTCACACGTACTGAGATAACGGTGAAAAGTATTGTTTTATGAGCTAAATCACACCTTACATAAGTACATCAGGGTAATAGAACAGAATGCAGGATATAGTGTTACATCTACAGAGAAGATGTAGAGAAAGATCAACCCTAATATATGAGAGGTTCGTTTATAAATCTGATAACAGCCGGGAAGAAGCTGTTCTTGAATCTGTTGGTACTTGTTTTCAAACTTTTGTATCTTCTGCCCAATGGAAGATGGTGGAAAAGATAGCACACAGAACAAGACTTTCCACCATTATCTCGGTACGTGTGACAATAATTAACCAAATACTGTCCATTGCTGAGAGAGCTTTCAATTCTACACTTATTAATTGAATTTGAACTCCACCCAATGTAGATGGTGGAATCTGAACCCATGGCCTAGATCATTCGGATTTTTGATCCAGTCATGTTAACACTACACCACTGTCTATGCCAGACCTGTTAGGCCTACCATAATGTGAAACTGTGGTTACAGTCCACCGGGACACCACAATTCCCAGAGCAGACCATCAGGTAATGATTAGAGGGATTCCACCTGATGCCAGCTCACTATGGGCACAGAAGCCAATGGAAGTAGCCCAACTGCTGTTCCCTCACAGCAGGGTATAACCAGGGTGGGAGGGGTCTTTGATAATGTTGGTTGCTTTCCTGAGGCAGTGGGAAGCATAGACAGAGTCAATGGAAGGAAGGCTGGTTTGTGCGATGGACTGGACTGCATTCACACTCTCTGTAATTTATTGCGGTCTTGTGAATGATATTGAAGCAGGGAAGGAAATCTGCTCATTCTTACTTGTCTCACCCATTCTGGTCACTGTAGATGCACAGAAATGTGGCTAACTCTTACTAGCTCTCTGATTGCCTCCCCGCTCCCCGACACCGCACACCCCCCACACCGCCACCCCCACCTACCCCCCACACTGCTGGTTCATTGCTTGGATCACACACCCTGTAAGGGGCTGCTGTCATGGAAACTTTCCCAAGACCCTCTTGGCTTAGCGTAAATTGGAGCCATGCTGCACCTAACAGGAAGAGCAAGGAGTTGGGGGAGCAGGGTTCCAAGAGGAATAGTCGGCACTAAACGGGAATTGTAAAAAGTCATTTCCTTACCGTGTCGAGGGGTGCGAACAGGAAATGGATTAGCTCAGTTGCACTGGGTTTGATGATGTGGTTCTTTACTCGAGCCTGAAAATAACACAATCATTGCGGTCAATCTCAGGGTTAAGCTTGATTCATTCACTTAAATCTTTGTTACCTCGCTTGTTATAAATCTGCTGTCAAAAACAGCGTAAAGCTCTCTCTACTCATTTAAACTGAAATTTAAGCCCTCACGCCACTGTCCCCAACAAGCACTCCCAGGACAGGGGCAGCAAGGGGCTAGATACAGAGTAAAGCTCCCTCTGCTCTATCACCCCTAACACACACACCCAGGGCAGGGGCAGCATGGGGTCAGATACAGTGTAAAGCGTCCTCTACACTGTCCCCATCAAAAACTCCCAGGACAGGGACAGCACGGGGTTAGATACAGAGTAAAGCTTCCTGTACTCTTTTAAACTGACAGCAAAGTTTTCTCCCTACTTTTAAACAGAAGGTAAGTGTCCCTTGACACTGTCCCCACCAAACACAGCCAGAACAGGGACAGCACAGCGTGAGAGTCAAGCTTCCTCTGCTCTTTTAAACTGAAAGTAAAGCTCTTTCAACATTGTCACCAACAAACACTCCCAGGACAGGGACAGCACAGGGTTTGACACAAAGTTAAGCTCCCTCTACACTGTGCCCCCCCTGCCACCTTACACTCCGAGGTCAGATTCAAAACAGGGTCAGGTGCAAAGTGAAGCTACCTCTACATTGTCAGGTACAGGAGGGGTTAATGAACTGGAAAGAATTATTTTCCTACAGCTACACAATGTAAGGACAACATCAGGGGTCTCTGCATCAGCATCCATGTGACATTTTCATTAGTCACCTCGACTATTATCACACAGTCTCGGAGCAAGGAGACATTTTAATCTAAACTGTAAGGAATAATGGACAGCTCTGACCTGATGAGTTTATTTTACTGGGAGCTTAGGCAGGGCTATCTGAAACATGTAACCAAAGCAAAAAATCAAAGAACTGCAGACGATGGAAACCAGAAACAAAAGCAGAAATTGTTGGGAAAACTCAGCAGGACCTCAGAAGGGTGACTGGACATGAATGCTAACACTGCTTTCTCTTTACAGGCGATGCCAGGCCTGCTGAATTTCTCCAGTATTCTCTGTTTTTGCACCTTAAATGTGCATTGCACTGCAGCCAAGATCGAGAGAGAGATAGATAGAGAAAATAAGGAGGGGTGGGACAAAGAAAGACAGATAGAGAGAGAGAAAGAAAGAGAGAGAAGTTGGGAAATGGGGAAAGTAAGCGAGAAAGGAAGAAAGAGACAGAGAAACTGAGAGATAGAGAGAGAGAAGGGGAGGGAGAAAGAGACAGAAAAGGTAAGAGAGTAAGACAGAGGTAGAGAGAGGAGGGGATAGGGGAGAGAGAGAAGGTAAGAGAGAAAGAAGTGGGGGAGGTAGAAAGAAAGAGGAAAAGAGTGAGATAGAAAGAGACAAGGAGGGAGAGGGAGCTAACAGGCCTTCTACCCTTCTCAGATGGATTTGGTCCCAGATTACAAACATGACAAAAAGTATTTAACTCATTATTTAATCCAATTGCTAGTGTCTGATTTGATTGAATCCGAACCGCGCTCTTAATAACAGAAAGTGAAAGTCGGAGATTTTGGTCTGTAATTTGACCAGACTTCCACACTCAACAGGGCGTGATTATACCAGGCCTCATTGCATTCAGGCATGGGCAAGGATCAGATTCTGTGTAACCCATCAGGTCAATATTTATTCAGCAGGCTGAGGGTTAGTCCTTGTGATTTTGGGCAGAGTTATGGCAGAGTAAGGACCACCGTTGTAATTGTCCCGACGTCAGTCCTCGGACCATGAATCTCAAGGTGAACCATTTAACCAGAACAAACCATTTACAATCACATGTGGAAATCATTAATAGCAAATCTTTACAGTGAACAGCAAGTATTTGCAGCGTCTGAGTTTGAAATGACACTGTGAGGCTGGATTGCTTCCAGTTAGAAGATTAAACCCACAGTGTCAACACCCTGGTTGGTATTTCAGTGTTGACCTTTAGCTCTTGGTTAAGACACCTTCGTCTAGCATTTTTGGCTGTAAGCCTGCACTAAGGACATGAACGCCGACATCGGATAAAAGGCGAGCACTTTTTGAAAGATCTTTGACTTTCCCAGCTGGTAGCCTTGCTTACCAGCATGCTGAAGGAGTATTTGTACTTCTGGAAGACATCGATAAACTCCTCCTGGGTTGGGGGTCGAGCTCTCAATGTAAGGAGACCCTCTGAAATGAAGAGCAGAAGTTGGCTTCAGGTGTAAATTGACAGACGCACATCGCAGACATAAACATGAAATGTAGAAAGATAACGCAGTGTGGAGCTGGAGGAACACAGCAGGCCAGGCAGTATCAAAGGAGCAGGACAGTTGACGTTTTGGGTGAGGACCCTTCTTCAGAAAGGATCTCGAGCTGAAATGTCAGCTTTCCTGCTCCTCTCTCACTGCCTGGCCTGCTGTGTTCCTCCAGCTCCACACTGTGTTATCTCTGACTCCAGCATCAGCAGTTCTTACTATCTATCATGAAATGTAGAAAGCCTTACCTATTGAGTATCTGCTGCAACTCAGACTTAAGACTGAGTCATGAGGTCGCCCAGTTCAAGTCCCATTCTATGATGTTAGTGCCAAAAATGAAGACTGACACCCCAATGAATTGCCGATGTTAGAAGAGCAATGGGGATGCATTGAGGTTGTTAAGGACCTTGATGAGGCCTCTTCTGGAATACTGTGTCCAGTTCTGGTCTCCGTGTTATTATGAAGGGTATTATAAAGCTGGAGAGGGTTCAGAAGAGATTTACTAGGGAATGGAAGGTTTGAGTTATCAGGAGAGGCTGGATAGGCTGGGGCGTAGGAGATGGAGAGGTGACCTAGAGGTTTATAAATAATAAGGGGTATAGATAAAGTGAATGGCTGATGTCTCTTCCCAGATGTTCACACTATCCACATAACCCTGCATTTCCCATGGCTAACCCACCTGGCCTGCACACAATAGGGTAACTTAGCATTGACAATCCACCTAACCTGCTCCTCTTTGGACTGTGGGAGGAAACCCACGCAGACACGGGGAGAATGTGCAAACTCCACACAGCCAGTCACCTACGGCTGGAATCAAATCCCGGTCCTTGGTGATGTGAGGTATCAATGCTAACCACTGAGCCACCGTGCCACTCACCCCACAACCTTGAAAGGTCAAGTGGATTGTCTCTCAAACAGGCCTCATTGGCGAAGAGTCAGGGCCAGTGGAAATGGTGCAAATTTTACCTGACAGTTTAACTCTGATTTGGTGGCTCACACCCATAGGTTGTCAGCACTGGCCTGAATGAGGTTGGTTAGTCAAAGAAAATTACAGCACAGAAACAGGCCCTTCGGCCCTCCAAGCTTGCGTTGATCCAGATCCTCTATCTAAACCTGTCGCCTATTTTCCAAGGATCTGTATCCCTCTGCTCCCTGCCCATTCACACATCTGTCTAGATACATCTTAAATGATGCTAGTGTGCCTGCCTCTACCACCTCCGCTGGCAATGTGTTCCAGGCACCCACCACCCTCTGCGTAAAAAACTTTCCACGCATATCTCGCTTAAACTTTCCTCCTCTCACTTTGAACTCATGACCCCTAGTAATTGAATCCCCCACTCTGGGAAAAAGCTTCTTGCTATCCACCCTGTCTATACCTCTCATGATTTTGTAGACCTCAATCAGGTCCCTCCTCAACCTTTGTCTTTCTAATGTAAATAATCCTAATCTACTCAACCTCTCTTCATAGCTAGCGCCCTCTATACCAGGCAATATCCTGGTGAACCTCCTCTGCACTCTCTCCAAAGCATCCACATCCTTCTGGTAACGTGGTGACCAGAACTGTGCACAGTACTCTAAATGTGGCCGAACCAAAGTCTTATACAACTGTAAAATGACCTGCCAACTCTTGTACTCAATACCCCATCTGATGAATGAAAGCGTGCCTTACGCCTTCTTGACCACTCTATCGATCTGCATTGCCACCTTCAGGGTACGATGGACCTGAACACCCATATCTCAGATTCTGGTTAGCTCAGTTGCATGGATAGCTGGTTTGTGGTGCAGAGTAACACCAATAGCGTGAGTTCGATCTCTGCTCCAGCTTAGGTTGCACCTTCTCAAGGATCCCTGAGGAACGGTGATGCTCAGGTTAGAGTTCTGCCAGTTGTCTCTCTCAAATGAGAGGGGAGAGAAAACAGACGGGCAATTTTTTTTTTACTCAGAAGGTGCTGAGTGTCTGGAACAGGCTGCCTGAGATAATAGTGGAAAGCCAGTACCATTTTGTTGTTTAAGAGACATTTGGACAGGTACGTGGATGGGACAGGTATGTTAGGAATTTGGACCAAATGCAAGCAAATGGGGCTAGTCTAATTGTGAAGACTTGGCAGCGTGAGAAAGTTGGGTCGACGGGCCTCTTTTCATGATATACACACAATGACTCTATGGCTATTGCAACTTTACCATTCACTGTTCTAGCATTTCAAGCACGGTTATTTTAATGCATTATGTGATCATTACATCTACCATTTGGTAAAATGGTGTAATCTTAACTGCCTGCCCGCTTTGTGCTAGCTTGCTTCATTTGGGAGCATCTGGCCACACTGCCCCTTAGTTCTTCCAGAGGATCCACCCACATCTCCGCCACGAGGCAGAGAGAGAGGTTCGGGGCTAGATGGTTGATTGATCACATGAATTCAGAATAGTGGCCAATTGTGAAGTCAACAGTTGAATTTGGTTGGGAACTAGTTTCTGTGGTCATCACCCAGCCCTCATAAGCAGCCTCAGGGATTCTGACGGAGTCTACATACCCCCAGACTCTTTAGAAGTCCTCTTCTTCCCCATTCTGCTCTTCTTCCTCTGGTCGAGGATCTTGAAAGCTTCAGCCGTTTTCTGCAGCCTCACCATGAAGGCTTCTATATCATCGAACGTGTGATTGAGAATCGCCTGGAAGAGGAAGTGACACATAAGAGGCTCAACGAACACCCATCAACTAGGTTGAGTGAATGCACAGCCCTTCCTGGCAATGTTTCACCACATTTTACTGGCATTCCAACCTGCTCCTCACCTCTGCAACCCTGAGGATCCCTGCCCCATCCTTGACTCCCACCCATTCCTCTGAGAAAAGAAAGTGCGCGCATTTATATACAGCTTTACCCATCCTCGGGACGCTTCACAGCCAACGAAGAACTTTTCACAGACATAATGCAATGACGACAGCCAATTTACATGCAGCCAGCTCTCACAAACAGCAATGGTCAGAATTCTGATATTCTTCGTGGTTGAGGGGGAAACATAGGTCAGGGCCCACAGAAAACTCTTTTTCAAAACAGTAGAGTGGGATTTGGTTACGCTCACCCGAGAAGCACCTGGATTGCATGTTCAATATGTTTATTAATTCATATAACGCCCCTTATACCAATAAGGAGTAGGGCTGGCAGTGAATAAACCCAGGGCATATCACAATGCATCAACAAATACACGAAATCTGAACCTTTTGAGAAAGCGTAGGATTAAGGGTGTTGGTAATCTGACAACACCAGCTCTAGAGCTGTCAAAGGCTTAACTCACCACATCACGAACCATCCTCTGTTCAGATATATCCTGTGGGATTCCACTTGTCCCATTGAGCTCTACAACAGGTACAGAACATTGACAACAGATACTGATTACTACATGAAGTGTGCAAGTGGAAAGACAGCATTTAATAAATCATGGCAAGCCTACAGTTCAGACAGAGGCCATTCAGCCCATCAGACCTACACCAATGTCCACAGGGCATCTCACCGAGACACACGCCTCCCCATAACCCCACACTTCCCATGGCTAATCCTCCTCGTCTATACAACACTGGGCACTACGGGCAAGTTAGCACGGTCAATCCACTCAGACCAGACATGCTAAGAGTGCAGGAAGAAATCAGAGGAAACCCACACAGGCATGGGGGAGGTGGAATAGGCTGAGGTTATTTTCCCCGGAGGGTCGGAGGCTGAGGGGTGACCTTACAGAGGTTTATAAAATCATGAGGGACATGGGCCGGGTGAACAATCAAGCTCTTTACCCTAGGCTAGGAGAATTCAAAGCTCAAGGGCATAGGTTTAAGGTGAGCGGGGAAAGGTTTAAAAGGGACCTAAGGGGCAACTTTTTCACACAGAGAGTGGTGCGTGTGTGGAATGAGCTGCCAGAAGAAGTGATGGAGGCTGGTACAATTACAACATTTAAGATGTACCTGTATAGGAAAGATTTAGAGGGATATGGGCCAAATGAGAGCAGGTTAATTGAGGATAATTGGTTAGCATGGAGGAATTGGGAAAAGTGATGTGTTTCCATGCTGTGCATCTCTAATCTGAAAACTCCACATAGTCAGTCGACGCAGAGTGGGATCAAGCCTGAGCCCAGGGTGCGTTGAAGCAGTAATGCTAACCACTGAGCCACCGTGTCAATAGCTTGAAGGTGAGATAGATTCAGGACTGAATTCAATTTGAATTGGAGCTGGAGCAGGTTTGATGCAGAGTTCAAACCCAGATTGAACTGGGACTGTTTTCAGGGCTGGATTTGGATTGGCTAATCTGAACTTTCATTGAAAGTATTAGCGTTTCCTCTTGCTTTCTGTCTCGCTGTCACTCTCTCCTGCCCTGTCATTCTCCCTCCCTCACTTTGATCTTGTCGCCCTCTGTGCTGTCTCTGAATCTCTCACTTTGTCACATCGGCCTTTCCTCCGAATGTCTCGCTCCCTCGCACATCTTGCCATATTTTTGATTCTTCCCTGTGCTCATTCTGTCTCCCGGGTTGTTTCAATCACTGTCACGCTACCTTCTTGCTCTCCATCTCTTCCTTGCAGTTCCTCAGCTGCCTTCTACCTGACTCATCCTTATTCTTTATTTCCAGTCTCATTCTCCACGTTGACTGCGCTTTGTGCTGTCGACAATCGACATATTGCGAAGCCGGTTTCAGGCATATGGAACCAAGTGTATTCTTGACTGTGACACACAGAATGAGCTCCCTGCAGTGACATGGCTGTGTGCATTTACAAAGTGGCCACATCGGAAATAACCTTGTTCTTTAATAATGTATAGTTCACGATCCTCATTGCACAGACTGAACGATTTCTCTGGCGGTTGAGTGACTGAGAATCATTTACTCGCTTGATGTTAAATTAGCTTCTCGGGAGAATTCAGAGTCCCAGAAATTTACAACATGAGTGTTATGTTGGGAAGTCACGTCTCTATAGGGCTGTCTCCTGCACAAGTCAAACTTGCCTTTTATTAACCTATTTTTAGAATCAACCTGTTCAGAGATGTTAATACACACCGCTGGAGCAGGTGGGACTTGAACCCAGGCCTCCCTGTTCCAGGGCATGGACACTACCACTGTACCACAACAGGGCCTTAATTTGACCTTTTTTGTTATTTTACACATTTTCCTAGTCAACCTGCTCAGAGATACCATTACACACCTCTGAAACAAGTGGGATTTGAACCTGTCCACGGCATCACAAGAGGGCCCGAACTTGTACATTTTTTTAAAAATTTAACTTATTTTATGAATCAATCTGTTCAGAAATGTAATTACATATCTGGAGCAGATGACACTTGAATGTGGGCCTCTTGGTTCAGGGGTAGGGACGCTACCACTGTGCCACAAGAGGACCCAACATGAACTTTTCCAGCACGTTGGTATGTTAAGTCTATTGCTCGGTAGATGGCATTGTTTAATTAGATACTTTGAGCCCACGTAAAGAGAATCTGACCTCTTCGTGTCCATTCCTGGCTCTGGCCAGGTTGGCAATTAACAGGCCCTGGCAGTGGACAACGGAGGGGGTCATAGGTGCCAGCTGCCTCCCCCTATCCGCAGCTACAACAGTGCTCAGGCATCCCTGAAGGGGTATGCACCCATACCTTTAGAGAGAGGTGGGCACCACAGGGGCTTTATTCCTCCAATTCATGTTCATTTAGCCCCCTTCTCTCCCTCCCTTTGATGACCTGTGTTGCCCATAACCGGCTTTGCCTGGAAATTAATTAATGTGATTTACTGATGGGGTTAAATTAGTGAAAAAAAATACCAGGGGTGATTTAGTGATGGGAAAATAAGAACACCTTCAGTTAAGATGTTGAATGAAAAGAAAATATAAAGGCAGATTTCTGAGGCAGTCAGAGGTTGGTAGAAATTTGGTAACGCTGCATTCAGTGAATAAGCCTAGAGTCGAGAAAAGGCTCTGTCTTTCTGGAGTTTGCTTATTCTCCTTGTACTGGGCTGAGTTTCCTCTGGGTGTTCCCACAGTCCAAGCACATGCAGGCTAGGTGGATTAACCATGGGAAATATAGGGTTACTGTGGAAGGGATAGGTCTGGGTGTGATGTTCTTTAGAGGGCTGGTGATGGGTGAACCTGATGGGCTGGATGGCCTGCTTCCACGCCATAGAGATTCAGTGAGTGACCTGCAAAGACTATCAGCTGAAAATTTGATGGCCCAAACATTGATTGTAGAGCGTTTATAAACCAGGGGATGGACAGGGGGCTCCAATTAGGGGAATCATGGATAATCTGCTCGGAATTGTAGGTCGAATGAGTTACAGAGACAAGGAGAGATTTATAAACGGGAATGAGAACTTAAAAATAG
This sequence comes from Stegostoma tigrinum, assembly GCF_030684315.1. Classification (NCBI taxonomy): domain Eukaryota; kingdom Metazoa; phylum Chordata; class Chondrichthyes; order Orectolobiformes; family Stegostomatidae; genus Stegostoma; species Stegostoma tigrinum. The sequence goes on along the minus strand of NC_081391.1, from coordinate 17,974,334 downwards.
CTGGACTTGGTGTGATAACAAGGTGTAGAGCTGGAGGAACACAGCAGGCCAGGCAGCATCAGAGGAGCAGAAAAGCTGGCACTTTGGGTCTGGACCCTTCTTCTCCATTTCTGAGGAAGGGCCCAGACCCGAAACATTAGCTTTCCTGCTGCTCTGATGCTGCTTGGCCTGCTGTGTTTATCCAGCTCCACACCTTGTTATCTCAGACTACAGCATCGGCAGTTCCTACTGTCTCTGGACAAAAGATTAATTCAGAATCAGACAGGGCACAAGTTGAGAGGCTGATTAAGGGACACTGCTGGAGAAAAATATAAAAGAATTTGAGAATTGTTTCTCACCTGTGCTGACCATCGGAGTCGTGGCTGTATAAGACGGAGGTAATGACACCGCCTCTTGCACTATGCTGGAGTTGTAGTTCGTGGGTGCTTTGGGAGCCCTGTTCAGGGGTGGGGAAGGTGGGGAGGTCCTTTGTTCATTCATTTTCTCCTGGTTAAGCCTACAAATGAGGAATGCCATTAATGGATCACATTCTCAGATACTAACAGTACAACAGAAGGCCATTCATCCCATCTCACTAATGCCAGTTCTTCAAAAGCAATGTCCAATTACTCCCTTCTCCTACAGTCCAGTACTTTCACCCCTTTCAAGTATTGACCAATTCATTTTGTTAAGTTTCTTTTCAATCTGCTTCCATCCCCTTTCAAGCAGCATGTTCCAGATCATACAACAGACCAAGGTTTAAGAAGGATTCTCATAATTGCACTTCTGTCCCTTTCTTGTCAATCTCCGCAAGCTGAGGGAGGTGACAGCGGTATTGTCACTGGTTAATCCAGAAAACCAGGTGATGTGCTGGGGACCCAGGTTCAAATCCTGCCAGGGCAGATGGTAGAATTTGAATTGAATGGAAATCTGTGATTGAGAGGCTAATCATGACCAAGAATCCATTGTCGATTGTTGGGGGAGAAACCCATCTGATTCACTCATCCTCTTTAGGGGAAGGAAACTGCCTTTCTTACCTGGTCTGGCCTACATGTGACTCCAGACTCACGACAATATGGCTGACTCTCAAACTGCCCTCTGGGCAATTAGGGTTGGGCAATAAATACTGGCCCAGCCAGTGATGCCCCCATGAATGGTTGCCAATTTCCCTGTCAATGGGAACATTGCCCTGCCATTCATTATGACCATGGCTGATCATTCAAATCAGTCCCCTGTTCTCACTTTCTCCAACATGCTGTTTGGTCCCTCTGGGCTTAAAAAGTATATCTAACTCCTTGAAAACATTAGATGTTTTTGCCTCAATTGCTTTCTGTGGCAGAGAGTTCCACTGGCTCACCACTCCCTAGGCGAAGACTTTTCTCCTCAGCTCAATCTTAAATGGCCTGCCCTGTGTCCCTAAACTGTGACTCCTGGTTCTGCACTCCCTGGTCATCAGGTATGTCCTACAGTGCCTGTGTTTACCTTCTCTATTCTTGTTAGAACTTTACAGCCTTTATGAGTTATCCTTCATTCTTCTAAATTCCAGTGAATATCATCTGCACTGATCCAGTCTCCCTTCATATGTCAGTCCTGCCATCCCAGTCTGTTAAACTTTCATTGCACTCCCTCCAAAGTCAGAACATCCTTCCCCAGATGAGGAGGCCAAAACTGCACGCAGTACTCCAGATGTGGCTCCTGTACAATAGCAGCAAGATGCCCCTGCTCCTGCATGCAAATCTTCTCATGATGAAGGCCAGCATGCCATTTGCCTTCTTCATCACCTGATGCTCCTGCAATGCTTACTTTCAGCGACTGGTGCGCAAGGACAACAGGTCTCGTTGCACCACTAACCCACCACCACCACGCCCCACTCCCACCCACTCCCCCGCCACACCTTTTCCAGCCCATCACCGTTCTGATAATAATATACCTTCCTGTTTTTGTTCCCAGAGTAGATAACCTCACATTTATCCACATTATAATTCATCTGCATTGCTCCATTCGCAACGCTACATCGTCCTCACAGGTCATCATCCCTCAGAGGGTCAGAGGTTAGAGGCCAGAGAGCGAACCAGGTCATAGAGGGACATGGAAAGAAAATGGCAACATTACAGCTGTTGCCCAATTCAAAGCCAATGTAAATCTCAGGGCGCTGAATCGGACCAACTGAGTTCCAGATATGCCCAAGCTCCCAGAGTGGGCTAAGTGGGAGGTCAGCCTTGGGTGTGTAACAATGGAAACCAGCACATGTAATCGGGCAACTTTTTAGCCAATGGACACATTGAGGCCAATAAAGTCCAGTTCTGTGTTTGACTTGCTCCTTCTTTCCAGGCACTCACCTGAGAGCATTCGGCCTCTCACTCCTTCCTCCACTCTTCAGGTCCATGATCGCGCTGTTGATGTCACTCTTAATCAGGTCAGCCTGCAGAAATAAAACACAGCAAGATAATGCCTCGTCAATACTTCGTTAGCAGTCAGCCTGATCGCTGACCTGCTGGCTTCTGGTGTTTTCGCTGATCATAAACAGTAGTCATTTTATCTCCGCCATAATTCTACACTGATTGTTCCATTTTCCTTTGCATTGTAGAAACAATCTGTTCCTCTCAGGTACACTGCATGTCAGTTTTCACATATGCTGCCTGTTCTCTTGATTGAAAGCTGCTTGCCGTTGGCCTCACTACTAGAGCTTTTATCTGTAAAGTGAAGAGAAGTAATTGGATTACTGTGGGCGGTGTAGCTGTCCTTACTAAAGAACAGCGTGTAAATACTTTGGAAGCAGTTCAGGGAAGGTTTCCTTGACTAATTCCTGGAGTTGGCTCATGAAGAAATGTAGACAGACTCGGCTTGGAGCTAGTTTTACATTGGAGCTTAGAGACAAAGTGCAGCATGGTGGCTCCGTGCAGCACTGCATCTTCATGGGGCCCAGGTTCAAATCCGCCCTCAGACCACTGTTTGTGTGGAGTTTATACATTCTCCCGGTGTCTGTGTAGTTTCTGCCAGGTGCTCCGGTTTCCTCCCACAGCCCAAAGATCAGCAGGTTAGGTGGGTTGGCCGTGCTAAATTGTCCGACGGCTGCATGTCAGTTGGATTAGCTATGGTAAAGTGAGAGTTACAGGGATATGGTGGGGAGCTGGGTCATGGTGGGATGGCTCTGTAGCAGATCAGTGCTGATGCGATGGGCTGAATGGCCTCTTTCTGCACTGTAGGAATACTAAGGGGCGATTTGATCGAAACACATATAGGGGATTTAGTGGCATATTGGTAACATTGCTAAAGCTGAATCCCTGTCCAATTTTTCTGGAGATTTGAGTTCAAATCCCATTCTGGCAGATAATGAAATTTGAATTTGATAAAATCTGGGACTAAATGGTGGGGTCTGAAGGTGTCCCTGCCTCTGAGGCAGAAGAATTGGGTTCGAGACTCACTCCAGGAATTTACAGTCAAACAAGGCATGTTCCTAACCTGGCTGAATATTTTGCAAATTGGCTGGTAAAGCCTCGTGACACACACCAATGGCAGGCAGCAAGGGGTTCCTGCTCGGGTGTGTGGGCGACACAATGTGAGAGCCTCTGCCACCGCCATGTATAGCTCCAGGCTACCACACACAGGGAACAACATACAAATTCCAATGGTGTGGGTGGCCGGTGAGGACTGGATTGGCACTGACAGCGTGGCGTTCGAACTCTGTCAAGGCTGGTATGGTCTTACAGACTGCCTCCTTCAGCTCTCCGTGGAATACATGGCATTGTGACGATGGGCAGAGAATAGGGCAAATTGAGACTAAGTGTTTCGATAGCGCATGCGGGACGAAAAAAACAGCCTCCGTTTCTGCTGCAGCATTTTACAGGTGAGTGGAAAATCAGCAGAGCCCAGGAAAGACACATGACTCACTGACCAATGTACGGTGCCATGGTGCAGCAACATTTATGGAAAATGCATCCTTTTAAGAGCTTCTTGCCTCCTGGTGATTGATCTTCTCCCAATAATTTGGACTGCCTGCTGATGCCAATGTTACCTTAACAACCATCTTGGATAAGGGCAAATGGAGTGCCCAGGTTAACATGAACTTCCCTTTCCCTTTCTGGGGCATTAAATGGCTATTTTATTTTTCATCTGTTTTGGAGCCACAGAGAGACGGCTGCACGCGTGCAACAATTTTTATTTTTACGCATAATGCTTCAAAATGTCTGCTCCATGCTCAGCTCCAGCTTCCAGCCCTTTCTACAGAGTATCCGCTTTGCTCTGAGTCCACACCCAGGCTTAACCAATCGAGTACAGTGAGTGTAGGTCAGCCAACAGGGCACGTGTAATCAAACGAGAGCAGTACAGTCGTGATCGTGATGGCAGAGAGGGTGGGGTGATAGATGCAGAGCTGGGGCAGGGCAGGGTAGTGCAGAGGCTGGCAAACCGGATACCCCGAAGGTGCCCACTCCCCCCCCACAAAATTGTGAGGGGGCCAGAGAGAAATATGGCTGGTGCTTCCCCCACCTTGGCTCCGACACTCACCCCGACCTCGGAGCACTGGAAGAAGTGGATATCGGGATTCGCCTGGTGAGCTTCCTTGCACATGAGGATAAGGATTGAGTTAAATCTCCAGCTGTCTAGCAGTGAGTCACAGTGCTTGATTGCATCCAACGGGTAAGTCTCCAGTTCATCCTGAGTGGGAAAAGCACCAAGTCAGAAGACAACTTCTCACACGCCATGGGGATACTAAGGTCCATCTGGCCCACATTTGTGTGGAAATCTAATTCTCAACCTTGGTGGAATGGCCCTGCTCTAGCCCCTCCTCTGCCTCCCAAACTGTTTTCCATTCAGTGCCTGACATTATCTCTCACTTTAAAGTGGCACGGTGGGTCAGTCATTAGCACTCCTGCCAGTGACCCGGGTTCAATTCCATCTTCGAGTGACTGACTGCGTGGGTTTCCTCTGGGCGCTCCAGTTTCCTCCCACAGTCCAAAAATGTGCAGATTAGGTGGATTGGCCATGCTAAGTTGCACAAGGTGTTCAGGGGTGTCTAGATTAGGGGGATGGGTCTGGGTGGGACGCTCTGAGGGTCGGTGTGGACTTGTTGGGCTGAAGGGCCTCTTTCCACACTGTAGGGATTCTATGATCTTAAAGCAAAGAACAGTAGATGTTGGAGGTCCGAAACGAAACAAAGACAGAAGTTGCTGGAGAAACTCAGTGGGTCTGGCAGCAGAGAGAGAGAGGGAAAAACAGTTTCCACCTTGAGCCCTTCATCAGAGCTGGTCACTGGTCTCGAAATGTTAACTTTCTTGTGTTCTTCTCCCTCGCCAGACCCACCAGCCTGTTTCCGCCTGTCAGTATCACTTGTTGTTTGAGACTGCACCTTGCTGTGCGTTAAAATGGGATTTTCACACTTGGCCCAACCCTATGGGCTCTGTGTTTACGTGGGGTGAGGGTTCAGAGAGCAGGCTCCAATCGAGTCACAGCTCGTGGGATTGCACTGTGTACGCCTGCGTAAAGGGACCTTGCAGCTGATCAAATCTGACTCTTTACTCCAGAGTTCCCATTAACCGCCTCAGAGCCCATGCCCTCAGTCACACATTCTGCGACCCCACGGGGAATTGTGACCCACAGTCTGTGAATCTCGGCCTTGGGTGATCTCTAGGCAGTGCCAGTGGCTGTATGGCCGTATCATAGTTATATTGATGGAGTAGTCATCCAGAGGCCTGGGCTGATGCTCCAAAGATGTAGGTTCAAACCCCAGCAGCACAGCTTGAGAGAGTCAATGCAGTTAATTCAATCAAAATGGGGAACATACAGCTTGGATCATGCAAATGCTGGCTTGTTGCAAAAGGCCTTTCTCATTCAATAATGTCTTTCAAGGAAGTATAGCTGGTCTGTCTCAACACGTGTCTCATTTTAAACAGAGACGATGAGGAATTAGGTCTCTTGGAGGGCCATGAATCGGTGGAATGCACTCTCCAGGCTGTGGTGGACGCTGGGACATTGAATGAATTTAAGGAGGAGAGGGACAGACTGTTAATTACTGATGGGTTGAAGGGTTAGGGATGGTGGGTAGGAAATAGGAGTTGAGGCTGAGATGAGATCAGCTAGGATCGTGTTGAATGTCAGAGCAGGCTTGAAGGGCAGAATGGCCCGCTCCTGCTCCTGGTTTTTATATTCTAGACTTTACAGACCCTCTGAAGTGGCCATTGAATTGTGTTCAAAGGAGCGGATCACCACAACCTTCTCCACAGCAAATCAGCGATGCTCGCGTCCCATGAGGAATCGTAACTCGTGGCGTACCTTGGATTCAATGTCCACCAAGCTGACGGCCGAACTGTTGACCTGCAGCAGCATTTCCTGGGTCCAGATCCTTCCTTTGCTGTCCAGGGTCTTCATCTTTTTGATGGACTCCTCCACAGTTTGTGTCTCCTCGCCAGGACCCAAAGGGAAGGTGGTCAGATGCTGCCGGGACCAAAGTAAGAAGAGGCAGGGAGGAAGAGAAAGGGAGAAAATAGGAATGGAAGAGAAATTAGCATCACAGGGTCAAAGGGGAATATTGTAATATTGGGAAGTGAAGTGAAATATCAGTATTGCTTCTTTCAAACAGAAGTTCAGCCTATTGTCCTGATCAGAGATAACACAGTGTGGAGCAGGGGGAGCACAGCAGGCCAGGAAGCATCAAAGGAGCAGGAAAGCTGATGTTTTGGGTCAGGACCCTTCTTTACACTATGTTATCCCTGGCTCCAGCATTGGCCGTTCTTACTATCTCTACTTTCCTAGTCAACCTGTTCACAGAATTTATTACAGACGTCTGGTGCAGGTGGGGCTTCAACCCAGGCCTCCTGGTCTAGGGGTAAGGACAATACCACTGCTCCACAAGAGGGGCCCCCTTGTTTATCCTTTAATTTTTATTCAACCTATTTTTCTAATCAATCTGTTCAGGAGCAGGTGGGACTTGAAACTGGGTCTCTCGGTCCAGGGTAAGTGTTGTTCACTTTATGTTAGCTTTATGATTCAAACAGTCAGAGGACATTGGTTAATTAAGTGATAATGGGAACTGCAGATGCTGGAGAATCCAAGAAAATAAAATGTGAGGCTGGATGAACGGAGCAGGCCCAGCAGCATCTCAGGAGCACAAAAGCTGACGTTTCGGGCCTAGACCTTTCATCAGAGAGGGGGATGGGGTGAGGGTTCTGGAATAAATAGGGAGAGAGGGGGAGGCGGACCGAAGATGGAGAGAAAAGAAGATAGGTGGAGAGGAGAGTATAGGTGGGGAGGTAGGGAGGGGATAGGTCAGTCCATGGAAGACAGACAGGTCAAGGAGGTGGGATGAGGTTAGTAGGTAGGAGATGGAGGTGCAGCTTGGGATGGGTGAGAGGAAGAACAGGTTCGGGAGGCAGAGACAGGTTGGACTGGTTTTGGGATGCAGTGGGTGGAGGGGAAGAGCTGGGCTGGTTGTGTGGTGCAGTGGGGGGAGGGGACGAACTGGGCTGGCTTTGGGATGCGGTGGGGGAAGGGGAGATTTTGAAGCTGGTGAAGTCCACATTGATACCATTGGGCTGCAGGGTTCCCAAGTGGAATATGAGTTGCTGTTCCTGCAACCTTCGGGTGGCATCATTGTGGCAGTGCAGGAGGCCCATGATGGACATGTCATCTAAAGAATGGGAGGGGGAGTGGAAATGGTTTGCGACTGGGAGGTGCAGTTGTTTATTGCGAACCAAGCGGAGGTGTTCTGCAAAGCGGTCCCCAAGACTCCGCTTGGTTTCCCCAATGTAGAGGAAGCCACACTGGGTACAGTGGATGCAGTATAACACATTGGCGGATGTGCAGGTGAACCTCTGCTTAATATGGAAAGTCATCTTGGGGCCTGAGATGGGGGTGAGGGAGGTGGTGTGGGGGCAAGTGTAGCATTTCCTGCGGTTGCAGGGGAAGGTGCCGGGTGTGGTGGGGTTAGAGGGCAGTGTGGAGCGAACAAGGGAGTCACGGAGAGAGTGGTCTCTCTGGAAAGCAGACAAGGGTGGGGATGAAAAATGTCTTGGGTGGTGGAGTCAGATTGGAGATGGCGGAAGTGTCGGAGGATGATGCGTTGTATCCGGAGTTTGGTGGGTTGGTGTGTGAGAACGAGGGGGATCCTCTTTGGGCGGTTGTGGCGGGGGCGGGGTGTGAGGGATGTGTTGCGGGAAATGCAGGAGACGCGGTCAAGGGCGTTCTCGACCACTGTGGGGGGAAAGTTGCGGCCCTTGAAGAACTTGGACATCTGGGATGTGCGGGTGTGCAGATCTGGGATGTCCACCCCAACCTTCAGTTCACCTGGGCCATCTCCTGCATATCCCTCACCTTCCTGGACCTCTCAGTCTCCATCTCAGGCAACCAGCTTGTAACTGATGTCCATTTCAAGCCCACCGACTCCCACAGCTACCTAGAATACACCTCCTCCCACCCACCCTCCTGCAAAAATTCCATCCCCTATTCCCAATTCCTCGCCTCCGCCGCATCTGCTCCCACGATGAGGCATTCCACTCCCGCACATCCCCACACCTCCTCCCTCACCCCTATCCCAGGCCCCAAGATGACTTTCCATATTAAGCAGAGGTTCATCTGCACATCTGCCAATGTGGTATACTGCATCCACTGTACCCGGTGTGGCTTCCTCTACATTGGGGGAACCAAGCGGAGTCTTGGGGACCGCTTTGCAGAACACCTCCACTCGGTTCGCAATAAACAACTGCACCTCTCAGTTGCAAACCATTTCCACTCCCCCTCCCATTCTTTAGATGATATGTCCATCATGGGCCTCCTACAGTGCCACAATGATGCCACCCGAAGGTTGCAGGAACAGCAACTCATATTCCGCTTGGGAACCCTGCAGTCCAATGGTATCAGAGATAATGGGAACTGCAGATGCTGGAGAATCCAAGACAACAAAATGTGAGACTGGATGAACACAGCAGGCCAAGCAGCATCTCAGGAGCACAAAAGCTGACGTTTCGGGCCTGCCCTTCATCAGAGAGACCGAAACGTCAGCTTTTGTGCTCCTGAGATGCTGCTTGGCCTGCTGTGTTCATCCAGCCTCACATTTTGTAGCCCAATGGTATCAATGTGGACTTCACCAGCTTCAAAATCTCCCCTTCCCCCACCGCATCCCAAAACCAGCCCAGTTCGTCCCCTCCCCCCACTGCACCACACAACCAGCCCAGCTCTTCCCCTCCACCCACTGCATCCCAAAACCAGTCCAACCTGTCTCTGCCTCCCTAACCTGTTCTTCCTCTCACCCATCCCAAGCCGCACCTCCATCTCCTACCTACTAACCTCATCCCACCTCCTTGACCTGTCCGTCTTCCCTGGACTGACCTATCCCCTCCCTACCTCCCCACCTATACTCTCCTCTCCACCTATCTTCTTTTCTCTCCATCTTCGGTCCGCCTCCCCCTCTCTCCCTATTTATTCCAGAACCCTCACCCCCATCCCCCTCTCTGATGAAAGGTCTAGGCCCGAAACGTCAGCTTTTGTGCTCCTGAGATGCTGCTGGGCCTGCTGTGTTCATCCAGCCTCACATTTTATTATAATTGATTCGTAGCCATCATTTAACTCTTTATTCCAGATTTTTACTGAATTCAAATTCCACTATCTGCCCTGGCAGAATTTGAACCAGGGTCCCCAGAACAGGGCCTGCTGGGGGTCGGGGAGGGGGGGGTGTCTAGATTAATAGCCTAGCAATAACACCATTAGGCCATCATCTACTCAGCAAACTACAGTGACTTTAAGGGTCTGTGACGTTTTAATGTGGTTCAATTGGATAATTAAAAGAAACATAAACAGAGACTGCTAACTGATTGGAAAATGGTATTAGTAATGCTGCAGGCTGTAAATAAACCTCTTCATCAAGAGAGCTATGAGTGCCCAGTTCCATCCTCCACTGTGCGCCAACATACTGTGCCATCAGCATGAATTGTGGGTGTTGGTCAGCCATTAACCCAGGCCTTTTTAGAGTGACCTGAGACAATCAAGATTGGCCGTAAGGCCGACATCACCAGGCCTCATTGGTGGCACTGGTCTTGCTTCCATTGACAGTAGCTAAAACCTAAAGTTTACAGCCCGCACCCCCCCCCCCAAGGGTCAGGCAATCAGGAAGCTGGATAGCATCAATCATGAGGGCTGTGGGGGCCAAGGGAGCATTCCTTCCCCATATGCCTTCTGTAGTGATTGTAACAAGGTCAGCTGGATGGGCCTCCTAGGATATGAGTTCCCCGATTGGGGCTGTCCATCTGGTCCAATCAGGGAGCCCTGGCTGACAGAGACAAGCAGTAGTGTCTGAGAGCTGGTTCTGTAGGAGCTAGATCTGTGTCAGGGGCTGTCCACATGGAAATAAACAGTGTCTCTGGCACGGGATACTGGCTGCTGTGGAGTTATTTCACCTCCTACAGAGGAATCTCTGTGAATATTCACCTGTGAACATTTCCTCACTGCTAGAGGATCCTAAATGGAGTAGTCCCCATGTTGTCTCTTTAAAGCCCCTTCATTAGGTTTAAAGTCCCGAACCCCTCCATGTATAAAGTTCCAACTTAGGCAACAACAGCCTGTTTTTACCTTTAATGGAATAAAATGTTCCAGGGTGCTTCACAAGAGCAAAAGACAGGACATGACCTGAAGACACATGAGGAGGCATTAGGTTATGTGGCCAGAAACATAGATAAGGAGGCAGGCGTTTATTTATTGACATAACAGATAGGTACCCAGAGGGAATTCAAATCCTTAGGATCCAACTGATGAAGCCAAAGTCACCCACAAATGGAGCAATTAAGACCAAGAATGTTCAAGAGGCCAGAATTAGAGGGAGGATAGGGATGCGGAGGGACTACAGCGATAGAAGGATACAAGACGGTGATCAGAATTAAAAACAGAAACGATCATTTTAAAATCAATATACACTTGACCAGTTGCCAATCTAAGTTAATAGGGAAGGTGGCGGGGGTGGGTGTGAGCGGGAAACAGGGCTTGGTCCATGGGCCTCGGAGTTTTGGAATGACCTCAGGTCTATGGCGAATGTGAGACAGCAGTGAGTGCGGAGGAACGCTCGAGTCAAGGGGCATGGGTGAGGGTTTTGGGAGCGGACGAACCAGGAATGGAGTGAAGTCGGAGGCGCTCTGAGGCTTTGAGGATCTCCCTGTCTTGTTCTTCCAGAGCAGCAGGGCTAACTCCCAGAGGCAGCTCTGCTTCGGTGCTGTATCACTGAGCACATGGGCCGGGGGTGGGCAATGCTGTCGGTTTCCCTACCACACAGCAGGAGGCGGTAGACAGTTGTTTTTAGTGGAGGAGGGTGAGGAGAAGGGAGGGTGTGTGTTGACCTGAGTAACGAGGCCTCTGAGGAAGAGGAGCTTTCAATGTTCACAAGACAAGGCGAATGAAATCAGATGATGAGGATGACTTACATTGACGTAGTACTGTGACTCATCGTCCATGATGAAGTTGGAATTTGAATATTTCTTCCTTTGCTCTGGAAATCAAAAGAAAAGGATAGTGAGGTACAGCCACAGGAGCAGGAAGTGGGAATGTGAAGGTTCCGGGGTTTAAGATACAGGAGGTTCGGGCATGTCTTATGTGAAACTTTTAACGTGCTAATGCAGCAAATCAATGCCCATCTGTCCCCTTGAATGCACTCAACTCCACACACAGTAGTTGCCCCTTTCTGTCTCTCCTCTCGATCCCCCTCCCCCACTGCCTCCCCAACACCCAGTCAAGGGCAGATGAAATTAAACTGGCATTTGCACAAAGTGACCTTTTGTGTGATCGTTAAGGGAGTTTACACCACCAGCTCTGCATTACCTGCTGAACCAGATTGTCTGGTTCCTGATCATGGGAGCAGTCATATGCCTGGCTGAAATTTTTACCTTGTTTCAGCTTCCTACTCGGTAATCTCTCTGGTAAATCATTCACATTCTCTCCTCCTGCCTCTCCCCAGGCCCATGCTGGGCGATACTCAAAGTAAAGACGGTTACTGCTGTCGATTGACAATTAAACCCTTACATGGGGAGGGTACAGGCCAAGGGTCAGTTAGCTGTCACCGCTCCCAGAGGACACTCTCTCAGAGAGAGAGGAGGGGGGCGCTGGTGATAATTTACCCCAGGGGCTCGCCAGCCCTCAGACAAGGGGTGAGGCTGAGAAGGAGTAACCTTAGCCCCGTTTGCATTGCAGAGTGACACCGACAACAGGGGTTCAAATCTCACACCAGCTGCAGTCACCAGGATGGTCCCTCCTTCTCAAAGCCCACCCCTCCATTCGCCTGAGGGCTAGTTAATCACCCCCGCGTCTCTCTCTAATGACAGAGCAGCCCGATGGGACTGAAGAACGTAGGAACTGGAGTAGGCCATTCAGCCCCTCGAGCCTTTTGCACCACTCAATGGGGTTGTGGCAAATCTGTGGTCTAACTCCATACACCTGCTTGTGACCCGTTCCCCTGAATGCCATTAGTTTAACAAACAATTTATCTCTCTCAGGTTTAAAATGAACAACCGGTCCTGCAACCAGCGCTGTCTGTGGAAGAGAGTTCCAAACATCTACCATCCCTTTGATTAGATTAGATTCCCTACAGTGTGGAAACAGGCCCTTCAGTCCTTTTATTACCATTACTGTGCGTAGAAGTGCTTTCTAAATCTCAGACTCTGCCCCTTAGTTCTTGAATTTCCAATCAGTCAAATGTGAATTGGTCTGTGAGAGAAGGTTTGCAGTGAGATCTGTAATCACCCAACTATTTCCTCTCCCTCTTCTTTTGTGGCGTTGGGCATCATTGGCAAGGCTGGTACCAAGCCCTTTGGCCATTTCAGAAGGCAGTCAGGAGCCAAAAAACACCACTGTGGGTCTGGAAATAGCAGGAGCTGCAGATGCTGGAGAATCTGAGATTACAACGTCTAGCACCAAAACGTCAGCCTTCCTGCTCTTCTGATGCTGCTTGGCCTGCAGCGTTCACCCAGCTGTATGCTGTAGGTCTGGAGTCATGTGGAGTTTTCCTTCCCTGAAGTACTTTTATAGTCAGGGATGCAGTGGGAGGATGAAGGGGAGTGGAAAAGGGGAGCCGTCTTTGGTAATAAAAGCAAAATACTGTGGAAGCCGGAAATCTGAAACAAAATCTGAAATTGCTGGAGAAACTCAGCACGTCTGGTGGCATCTATGGAGAGAGAAACAGCGTTAATGTTTCAAGCTTGGCATGACAATTCTGAAGGAGTGTCATAGAGTCATAGACTCTTACAGTATGGAAACAGACCCTTGGGTCCAACCAGTCCATGTCAAACATAATCCCAAACCAAACTAGTCCCACTTGCTTCCTTCTGGCCGATATCTCTCCAAGCATAACTTATTCATGTACAAATCCAAAAGTCTTTAAAACATTGTACCTATAACCTGCAACCACCACTTTCTGTGGAAGTACATTCTATAGGTGAGCAACTTTGTGTAAAAAAAGTTGCCTCTCATATCTTTTTCAATCCTTCTCCTCTCACCTTAAAAATATAGCCCCGAGTGTTGAAGTCCCTAACTGTAGGGAAGAGATACCTGCCATTCACCTTATCTGTGCCCATCATGATTTTCTAAACGTCATCCCTCAACCTCCTACACTCCAGCAAAAGAAGTTCCAGCCTATCCAGCCTCTCCTTATAACTCAAACCTTCCATTCATGGCAACGTCCTGGTAAATCTTTTCTGAACTTTCTCCAGCTTAATTATGTCCTTCCTACAACTGGGCGGCCAGAACTGCACATAGTACTCGAGAAGAGGCTCCACCAACGTTCCGTACAACCTCAACATAACGTCCCAACTCCTGTCCTCAAAGCATCAAAACATCAAACTCATCACATTTCCACCTCTCTCAGTTTCAAAGAGGAGACACATTGGTCTCGAAATGGCTGTCTCTCCCCAGACAGTCTTTCTCCAGAACCTTCTGTTTCTATTTGACACTGCCAGCATCTGCAGCATTCTGCTTTTAGGTGAATTGTACTGCCTCCTGTTCTTGTTAGCTCATCCTTCACTTTGCTGGCTTTGTTTCACCGTCCAAATCTGATCACCCATAGCATCAGACATATTTTCCCTCATGCTTCCTTTACTAATCAGCCCAAATCTACATCCTCTGGTTATTGACACAGCCGTACGAAATGCCCCACGAGGCTGCCGACTCAGCCGCCTACTCTACTCCTTATGTCCTCGCGACTGTGTGGCCAAAATCTACCCCTACTCCAACTACAAGTTCGCTGATGATACCACCATTGTAAATCAGATCTCAAACACTGACAAGACAGAATGGATAGAGATAGAGTGCCTCACGTCTTGGTGTAAAGATAACAATCTCTCCCTCAATGTCAGTAAAATAAAGGAGATGGCCATTGACTTTGTGGAGCAGACTAGGGGCACGCCCCAGTCTGTATCAATGGTGCTGCGGTGGAGATGGTCAAGAGGTCACATTCCTGGGAGCGACGATCACCAGCAATCTGACCTGGTTTACCCACACTGATACAACAGCCAAGAAAACACAACAATGTCTCTACTTCTTCAGGAGGCTGAAGAAATTTGGCACATCCAGAAAGATTCTTACCCATTTTTATAGATGCACCATAGCTGGGTACAGCAACTGCTCAGCCCAGGACTGTAAGAGACTACAGAGACTTGCGAACACAGCCCAGACCATCATGCAAGCCAACTTCCTTCCATTGTTTCAGTCTATACTTCTCTATGTCTTGGGAAGGCAGCCAACATAACCAAGACCCCTCCCACCCCGGTTATAATCTCTTCCAACCTCTTCTGTGGGGCAGAAGGCACAAAATCTTAAACATATGCACCAACAGATTCAAGAACAGCTTCTTCCCCCGCTGTTATCAAACTTCTGAATGGACCTCTCAAATTTTAAATCTAATGTTGAGCTCGCTCTTTGTGCATCTTCTCTGCAGCCATAACATTGTATTCCTCGCTCTGTTCTATTACCCGAATGCACTTTGTATGGTATGAACTGCCTGTATTGCACGCAAAACAAAACTTTTCACTGTGCCTCGGTACATGTGACAATAATAAATCAAATCAAATCAACCCAGCAGATTCACACTGGAGTCTTGCGAAATTGCAGGTTTCCTCTCCCCTGCATTGTTGCCAGCAGAAACAAAAGAAAAATTCAAAATACATATGTTTAAGATGGTCTTTTGACAGCAGTCTAAAACTAGCCAGTCCAAAGAGAAGCAACAGAATCACTTTTGTCTCACTTGCTTTTGGGCATAGAAAAAGAAATACTCATATTTACACAGCGACATCCCCAGTGTATGGAAGTTTGACTTACAAATGTTCGTACTTACGAATGCAAAGCAATATACATGGGTGCAATTTTATTGACTCGAGCTACAAATATTTCCAGTACTTACAGAAGGTGCATTTACATTGTCCTCCATGATGTTCCGACTTGCATGCAAATCAACACATGAAAAGACTCCCCAGTGGAACCTATGGACCACCCGTCTAGCACTCTACATAACAATAGGATGGTCTCAATGCCCTTCATGGACAATGAAACACTTTGGAAGTTTAGTCCCTGTGGGAATACAGGAAATGCAACAGCCAAGTTGCTCGCATCAAGCTGCCACAGCCAGCAATGTGATGGTGAGCCCTATCTCAACTAAGGATGTGAGGTGACCAAAAGTGGGGTCTGGGAAGTGGTGAGGGGCTGACATCAGGTTTTTGGACAATGTGACATTTGTGGAGGTAAGCGATCATGTGACGAAGCCAGAGTCAGCAATTGTGACCTCTTAATGTAACATAAGGAGTAGCGGCCACTCGATCCATCATTCTACTGTACCAGTCATTTGGAGAAGGGCTGATCTTGGAATCATGACTTTACTTTCCTGCTATGTCTATAGTAAGATAAAGTCCACACCTTTTTTTAAGTGAACAATAACATTAATAATTACAACTCTATTTAAAGAATTGGAAGAGAATTTCTGAAGGAGAGTCATATCAGACTCTGTTTCTCTCTTCTGCTGAGTTTCAAGATTAGTTTCTCTTTCTACTTTTCAATAACCTTCTGGAATGCTGTTGACTCAGCCTCCAGAACCATGTGACCTGAAGAATGCAAAATATTGTGGATTCTGGAAATTTGATACAATTACAGAAAATGCTGAAGAAACTCAGCAGGTCTGGTGCATCTGTGGATGGAAAGAAACAGAATTAAAGTTCAAGTTTGGATATGAACTGGATATTGGGCATTGGAAATTTTTATTTTGACAGTAAGAAGAGGCTCTTAATTTATTCTTATCTGTTCCCATGATGAGGGCATTGCTGGTTTAGATAGCATATATTCCCCAACCCTAATTGCCCAGAGGGCAGTTTAGAGTCAACCACATTGCTGTGGGTCTGGAGTCTCATGTAGGCCAGACCAGGTAAAGATGGCAGTTTCCTTCCCTAAAGGACATTAGTGAATCAAATGGGGTTATTCCCAACGATGAACATTGGGTTCATCATCATCATGAGACTACTAATTCCAAGCTTTTCATTGAAGCCAAATTCTACTATTTCCATGGTGGGATGTGAACCTGACACCAGAACATTACCTGGGCCTCTGGATTAACAGCCCTGTGATAATACCACTAGGTCGTCATGTGCCTGAACCAAAATCCAAATTGAGCAATTCCACGGGAGATCAGCTGGTGGCTGCGTACCTGTCAGTACGTTTTACAGCAGGTTGTGTGTTCAAGTCTCAGTGAGGAGACATGGCCAAACAATCCAGGCTGGCACTCAGTTGAAGTACATAGGGAGTGCTGCCCTGTCAGTGGCACTGCCTTTTGGATGCAATGAGCCATACTGACACAGAGACTTATAGCACGGAAACAGACCCTTCGGTCCAACTCGGCCATGCAGACCAGATATTCTAAATGGATTCAGCCCCAGTTGCCAGCATTTGGCCCATATCCCACCAAACCTCTCCTATTCGTATACCCATGCAGATGCCTTTTAAATGTTATAATCGTACCAGCCTCCACCATTTCCTCTGGCAGCTTATTCCACACATTACACAGCACCCTCTATGTGACAAATTGCCCTTTAAGCGCCTTCTAAATCTTTCCCCTCTCACCTTAAACCTATACCCTCTAGTTTAAGACTCATCCACTCTGGAAAAAAGACTTTCACCATTCACCTGCCCCTCAAGATTTTATAAAACTCCATAAGATCATCCCTCAACCTTCAACAGTCCAGGGAAAATAGCTCCAGCCGATTCAACCTCTCCCTATGGCTCAATCCCTCCAACCCTGGCAACAAACTTGTAAATCTTTTCTGCACCCTTTCAACTTTCACAACATCCTTCCTATAGCCGGGAGACCAGAATTGCACACAGTATTCCAAAAGTGGCCTGACCAATGTCCTGTACAGCTGCAACATGACACCCCAACTCCTGTACTCAATGCACTGACCAATAAAGGCAAGCGTACCAAATGCCTTCCTCACTATCCTGTCCACCTGCGACTCCACTTTCAAGGAACTGTGAAACTGCACTCCAAGGTCTCCCTGCTCAGCAACACCCCCCAGGACCTTACCATTAAGTGTATGAGCCCTGCCCTGTTTTGCCTTTCCAAAATGCAGCACCTCACATTTATCTAAACTAAACTCCACTCTGCCGCTCCTTGGTCCATTGTTAGATCCCATTGTACTCTGAAGTAACATTCTTTGCTGTCTGCCACACCACAAATTTTGGTGTCACCTACAAAGTTACTAATCGCATCATTTATTCACATCCAAATCATTTATGTAAATAACGAAAGGCACTGGACCTAGCACCACCAAACAGCTTGTATTCCATATGGTTTAACCTTGCTAATCAATCTACCACGAGGAACCTGTTGAATGCCCTGCTGAAGTCCGAATGGATCGCATCCACTGCTCTGCCCTCATCAACCCTTTTCGTTACTTCCTCAAAAAAGTCAGTCTGATGTGAGACATGGGTTCCCATGCCCAAAAACCATGCTGACTATCCCCAATCAATCCTTTGGGTGAAGATTAGGGGGTTCCCCCCAAAGTCCTTGCCCCTATTTGTTCATCAATCAAAAAAGAAACGCAAGTGATCTGACCATTTTCACATTGCTGTGTTTGAGAGCTTACTGTTAGCTAATTGGCCGCCTTATTTCCAGTGCTACAACAGCGAATGTGCTTCTAAAGTAATTTGTTGGCTAAAAAAAATGCTTTGGGGCGTCATGAGATTAGGCAAATGCACATTCCATTTTCCATATAAATCTATACTGTTCACAGAAAATTGCAAAGTACAGAATAATTAAAGTAGGGCCCATCGTCACCCGTATATTGCAATGTAATTTTGATGTGTTTCCACTCTAGTTTTGGAAGTTTCAGTCAATTGTTTGATTTGTTTTTGTTATGGTCGCCCAACTGGGGCATTTTTACCTGATAAAGTCTGTGTCCATTTAAAATTGTAGAACAATTAAAGGAATACATACAACTCACGAATAAGAAGTGGCAGAGGTGCACTGGGCCCTCTTCCACTCAATATGACCATCGCTGGTTTGTCTATGGCACTTTATGAAAGTTATCGCTCTGACCCCCGACACTGCCATAACCATTGACCCCCTTGTCAATCAAAATTCATTTGTGAATATATTCAACCACAGCCTTCACAGCTGCCTTGGGGATAGGCTTCCACAGACTAACAACTCTCAGATAACAACATTTTCCTCATCTCAGTCTTAAATAGGTTTGCCCTCATTTGTAGACACGTGCAGCATATATATTTAGATAAATATGTGCATGTGTATTAGTCTGTGTGTGTGCATGCGTGTCTCTGTATGTGTATGTGTGTTTCTGTGTGTATATGTTTATGTGTATCTGTGTATGTATGTGTGTCTGTATGAGTGTGTATGTGCATCTGTGTGTGTATGTGCATCTGTGTGTGTCTGTATGTCTGTGTGTGTCTGTATATTTGTGTGTATGTATGTGTGTGTGTTTGTGTATCTGTGTGTCTGTGTATGTTTATGTGTCTGTGTGTGTGTGTGTGCCTGTGTGTATGTGTGTACGTGTGTCTGTGTGTGTGAGTGCGCGTGTGTGTGTGTGTGTGTGTGTGTGTCTGTGTG
Source organism: Stegostoma tigrinum (assembly GCF_030684315.1). Lineage (NCBI taxonomy): Eukaryota > Metazoa > Chordata > Chondrichthyes > Orectolobiformes > Stegostomatidae > Stegostoma > Stegostoma tigrinum. The sequence goes on along the minus strand of NC_081391.1, from coordinate 17,955,289 downwards.
TGTGTGTGTGCCTGTGTGTCTATATTATTCGCTGGTTTGGAATTGATCAGAGTTCTGGTGTTGTTGTGTTGCTAAGCTGTTTTTCTCTATTCTGTCCTTGACCCCAGTGATCCCCAAAAGCACAGACTGCCTCCGAGTGGGACAGACTCCTCCAAAAGCCTAACTGCCTCTGAGGGCCACATTGTGTCCTCATTCGTGGGTGCGGGCCACTTGGGCACTGCAGAGAACGGAGGAGTGGAGCAAAATATACCTGCCCCTTTTCAACTCGGGGATGTAGCTGAACTTCTCCCCTCCTCTTTAATACACTGAGGCTCATTTGGAAGAGGAAGAGTGACTACAGAAAGGCCCTCGCTCAATGGAAAGTTGATAAATCTCTTTTCCCAGTGCAGGGCTCCAGCTGGGTGTAGACAAGACGAGTCAGGCCAGTATGTCTCAATCACAAATTCTGCTGGCCTCACCTCTCTCTCTCTCTCTCTCTCGCTCTCTCTCACTCTCTCTCTCTCGATCCTGTTGCTTGTGGGTAGGGGCTGTGCAAACCTGCAATCAGGTGAGTCTCGAAGAAATACAGACCAGTGGACGGCCAATTTCTAAACAGTCCTGGCATTCAGCCGCCCCCCTCGCTCTGAAAACAACGCTCCAGGGACACTGAAAGGCAACCAACCTCACCACCCAGGATCACTAAACTTCTCGGCTCCTCTCGCTGCCTCGTCAGCTGCATACCAAAGCCTGAGAAGACCGTTCCCCGTCCCTTACCGGCTTCCAGGAGAGAGGGTTGGTCAGCGTTTTCGAAAACCTCTTGCCTTTGCAGTTAACTAGTCTGAGAGTAACAAGCTGTGTTCTCACACACACGGAGGTTCACTCCTGCCTCAGGCACAAGCCTCCAAGCTCTGTCTTCAGGTGACAGGTGAATGATTTCATCACTTGTGTTGTATGAGCCCGTATAAGTTGTTTTCTCTCTGCTAAAAAGTGAGGGCGTGGCTGCAGTCAGGAATTAACCCCTCGACTCCTCTTGTCGTCTTGCACTGAATGTAAACTTGGTCTCTCTCAGTGGGTAGTGAACTGCAGGAATGTGCTGATGCCACCAACGAAGCGGCTCTATTATTGGTAACCAATTAATCCACAGAGAGCCAGGTAATATTCTGGGGGACTGGGTTCATATTCTGCCACCGTGGACTCTGAATGCAATAAAACAAAAATCTTCAATTGACAGTGGTGACTTGTGGAAGAAATGTCGATTGTAATTAAAGCCTACCTGGTTCACCAATGCCCTGAAGGGAAGGAAATCCACCTGTAGGGTTTAGAGACAGAGTAAAGCTGTATCTGCACCATTCCCCATCAAACATTTGAAGGACAGGGACAGCACAGGGTTTAGAGACAGAGTAAAGCTGCCTCTACATTGTCCCCATCAAACACTCCAAGGTCAACAGGAAAGGTTTGGAGGGATAGGGGCCAAAGGCAGGCAAATGGGGCCAGTTCAGCTGAGGAAACCTAGTTGGCACGGAGGAGTTGGGCCGAAGGGCCTCTTTTTGTGCTGTCTGACTCGATGACAGAGACAACATGTGGTTAAAGCCAGAGTAAAGCTGCCTCTACACCGTCCTCATCAAATACTGTCAGGACAGGGACAGCACAGTGTTAGATACAGAGTAAAGCTCACTCTACATTATCTCTATTAAACGGGCAGGGACAGCACAGGGCTAGATACAGAGTAAAGCTCATTCTACATTATCTCTATCAAATGGGCAGGGACAGCACCGTGTTAGATACAGAGTAAAGTTCCCTCTACATTATGTCTATCATACACTCCAAGGGCAGGGACAGCACGGGGTTAGATACAGAGTAAAGCTGACTCTACATTATCTCTATCATACAATCCAAGGACAGGGACAGCACGGGGTTAGATACAGAGTAAAACTTCCTCTACACTGTCTCCACCAAACACTCCCAGGGCAGGGACAGCACAGGGTTAGATACAGAGTAAAGCTCCCTCTACATTATCTCTATCATACAATCCAAGGACAGGGACAGCATGGGGTTAAACACAGAGTAAAGCTGTCCCTCCACTGTCCCCATCAAACACCTCCCAGCACGGGTACAGGCCTACATGTGACTCCACACCTCACCACAATATGGTTGATTCTGAACTGCCCACTGCACAATGAGGGACAGACAATGAATGCTGGTCTAACCAGTGACGCCCACATCCTGCGAACGAAAGAAATATAAAAAAAACTTTCCTCTTTCTGAATGGACCCCTGTTTGATTTTCAGTATTTGTCTCTTTGCTGTTGACTGTTCCCAGGCCTGACAGTTATAGTCCCCCTGGGAAGTGATGGGGAAAGGGCCCATAACCTTCAGATCAAAACCAGGTTGACTCACGAGAGAAGCAAGGCAGCACACTTTCATATGCAGCACACCTTTTCACAGAAAGCCATCGATTTCGACACAACAACATAAGATTAGGCAGAAAAAGGTTAAAGAGCTGGAGAGGTCTCAGTGGCTTAGAAAGGGTCTACAGAGCTTTTTAATCAAGGCAGGCCAAGCAGCATCAGAGGAGCAGGAAAGCTGACGTTTCGGGCCTCGACCCTTCTTCAAAAAGGTCATTTTCTGAAGAAGGGTCGAGACCTGAAACGTCAGCCTTGCTGCTCCTCTGATGCTGCTTGTCCTGCTGTGTTCATCCAGCTCTACACCTTGTTATCTCAGATTCTCCAGCATCGGCAGTTCCTACCATCTCTGAAACTTTTTAATCAAGGTGCTAAAGTAGGTCACCTGGCACAGTGTCACAGCGAGTGAAAAAAAGTACCTCAGTCTGAGATACAGTCAGAAAGTGCTGAAGAAACCAAACATCTAAGAAGAGACAGAAACAGAGATAATGTTTCGAGTCTGACCGGATTGAAAAACTTGAACTCTCTTTCCCTTTCTCCACAGACTCTGCTGAGTTTCTCCGGCACTTTCTGTTCTTATTTCAGATTTCCAGCATCCACAGGATTCTGCTTTTATATTAGTGCTCATCGTGCATTGGCTGGAGGCAGCGGTTAGTGGTAATGCCATGGGGTCATTAAGTAGAAGACAGGGGTTCGAATCCACCTCAGTGGCTCAGGTGGGGATATTTAATTCAATAAATAAATCCGGACTATAACTTTTGTTGAAGCAATGGTGACCATTGGCGTCTGTCACTAATTGAGTTAAAAACGCCTCTGATTCACCAATGCTGTTTAAGGAAGAAAATCTATTCACTTTACCTGGTCTAGCCTATGTATGAGTCCAGACTCACAACACTGTTTTGCTCTTAGCCACCCTCTGCAATGATTGAAGGAGCTTCTCATTACAGGATCCCTACAGTGTGAAACCAGGCCATTCAGCCCCTGACATCTGTACTAACCCACCAAAGAGCATTCAAGCCCAACACGCCACCCTCCCTGGGACCCTGCATTTAGCATGGCCAATCCACCTAACCTGCATATCGTTGGACTGTGGGAGGAAACCTATGCAGATGTGGGGAGAATGTGTAAACTCCACACAGTCACCCAAGGTTGGGATTGAACCCGGGTCCCCAGCACTGTGAGGCAGCAGTGCTAACCACTGAGCCATCGTGCCATGCTAATGATGATTGACAACAGGCAACAAATACTATTTTTGACAACGATATCCAAAACCTGTGAAAGAATACCGAAAAGATACGCACAACAGTTAAACCGAAGCAGTAACAAAGAGTGAGGATTGCCACAGTTGGTGAGCCGAGGCAGAGTGGAGCAGGGCAGACCATTGCTGAAAATTCTCATTAGCAAATTGAATCAAGTGGAATCACCAAATTCAGAAATCATAGAGCAATTATGGTGCAGCAGTAGGCCACTCAGCCCACTGTGTCTGTGCTAGCTCTCCGAGCATTTTAATTTAGCATCATTCTCTCACCTTTTCACTGCACTCTTGCAAATTGGTTCCATTTAAATGCCACCTTGAATGTCTCAGCTGAACCTGCCTCTATCGCCCTCCCAGGTAGTGCACCCCACATCCTAACTGCTCGCTGAGTGAAAATGGGGTTAGAGCAGTCAATTGCCTATTTCTCCTCCTCACAATCTGCTCTAGAGTCACAGAGTCATAGAGACGTACAGTATGGAAACAGATCTTCACCCCAATGTGTCCATGCCGACCAAATATCCTAAGTAAATCTAGTCCCATTTGCCGGCATTTGGCCCAAATCCCTGTAAACCCTTTATATTCATATACCCATCATTTAAACGTTGTAATTGTACCAGCCTCCACCACTTCCTCTGGCAGTTCATTCCATACACGCACCACCCTCTGTGTGAAAAAATTGCCCCTTAGGTCCCCTTCAAATCTTTCCCCTCTCACCTTAAACCTACGCCCTCTAGTTTTGGACTCCCCCAGCCCAGGGAAAAGACTTTGGCTATCATCCTAGCCATGCCCCTCATGATTTTATAAACTTCTATAAGTCCACTCCTCAGCCTCTGATGCTCCAGGGAAAATAGCCCCAGCCTATACAGCCTCTTCCTGTAGCTCAAACCATCCAACTCCAGCAACATCCTTGTCAATCTTTTCAAGCGTCACAATATCCTTCCCATAGCAGGGAGGCCTAAGCTGAACACAGTTTTCCAAAAGTGGCCCTAAACAATGTCCTGTACAGCCGCAAAATGCCCTCCCAACTCTTTGTGCTCAATGCACTGACCAATAAAGGAACATGTATCAAAAAGAAATCGTACCACATTCCTATCTATCTGCGACTCCAATTTCAAGGAGCTTTGAATCTGCATTCCAAGCTCTCTTTGATAACAAAGCATGGAGATGGATGAACACAGCAGGCCAAGCAGCATCTCAGGAGCACAAAAGCTGACGTTTCGGGCCTAGACCCTTCATTAGAGAGGGGGATGGGGAGAGGGAACTGGAATAAATAGGGAGGGAGGGGGAGGTGGACTGAAGATGGAGAGAAAACAAGATAGGTGGAGAGAGTATAGGTGGGGAGGTAGGGAGAGGATAGGTCAGTCTAGGGAAGATGGACAGGTCAAGGAGGCGGGATGAGGTGGTAGGTAGGAAATGGAGGTGCAGCTTGAGGTGGGAGGAAGGGATGGGTGAGAGGAAGAACAGGTTAGGGAAGCAGAGACAGGCTGGGCTGGTTTTGGGATGCAGTGCGGGGAGGGGATTCCAAGCTCTCTTTGTTCAGCAACACTCCCCAGGACGTTACCACTAAGTGTATAAGCCCTGCCCTCAATTGTCTTTTCAGAATGCAGCACCTCACATTTATCTAAATTAAACTCCATCTGCCATTCCTCAGGCCATTGGCCCATCTCGTCTAGGCACTGTTATACCCTGAGGTAACCTTCTTCACTGTCCACTACACCTCCAATTTTGGCATCATCTGCAAACTTACTAACCATAGCTCCTATGTTCAGATCCAACTGATTTATTTAAATGATGAAAAGCACTGGTCCTTGTGGCACACCGCTGGTCACAGGTCTCCAGTCTGGAAAGCAACCCTCCACCACCTGCCTTCTGCCTTCAGGCCACTTCTACATCCAAACAGCTAGTTCTCCCTGTATTCTGTGTGATTTAACCTTTGCTAACCAGTTCATCATGAAGAAATCTGTTGAACGACTTACTAAAATCCATTCAGATCACGACCACGGCTCTGCCCGCATCAATCCTCTTCATTACTTCTTCGAAACACTCAGTCAAATGAATGAGACACGATTTTCCCTGCACAAAGCCATGCTGACTATCCCTCATCAGTTGTTGCCTTTCCAAATACATGGAATCCTATCCCTCATGATTCCCTCCAACAATTTGCCCACCTGTTGGGTTTTTTTTTCTCTTTGGTTGGGTATTTATATCTAATGAATGATAATTATGCCAGCTTCCATAACGTGAGAATGAGACGTGGGTAATGTGGCACTGAAAGGTTTAATTGACATTCATTACAGCTCCTGGCATCTAGGTATGTTACAATTACAGGCAGTGCTGTCTCTAGGGTGACTCTGAGCAATTTGGTTACAAACTGAAGCCTCAGCTTGTCATGACACAAGTGGCCTCAGTAAGATGGAGATTGAGACCTTCATACCAACAGTTCACAGGAAATGATAGAGTGATGGTGTCATGGCCATGTCTCTTAAAGGGTAGTGGTGAGTCATGACATTGCAGCTGAGAACATTTCTGGGGGTTTCATTGCATGACGTCTGAATATACTATCATGGTGCAGTCAGACAGACTTCTTCGTATGATCTATCCATTATAAAACATAGGAGCAGAAGTAAGCCATTCAGCCCATGAACTCTGGTCCACCCATCAATGAGGTCATGGCTAATTTGATGCTTCTTAACTGCAATTTCCTGCCCTTTCGCGATAACCCTTGATTCGTTCAGTGTTTAAAAATCTCTTTAGCTCAGCCTCAAAGAGGCGGCGCAGTGGCTCAGTGCTTAGCACTGCTGCCTCACAGCATCAGGGACCTGGGTTCAATTCCAGCCTCAGGCGACTGTCTGTGTGGCGTTTGCACATTCTCCCTGTGTCTGTGCAGATTTGCTCCGGTTTCCTCCCACAGTCTATGAATGTGCAGGCTACACAGGATTGCCCATGGAAAATGCAGGGGGGGTGGTGGTAGCAGGCTGATATGGGTGGGATGCTCTTCAGTGCGCCGAATGGCCTGCTTCCAAATCATAGGGATTCGATGATTATAGGATTAATGACCCAGCCTTTAAAGCCCTCTGTAGTAAAGTATTCCACAGATACACTTTCCTCTGAGAGAAGTCATTTCTCCTCATCTCTGTCTTAAATGGATAATCATGTATTCTGAGACAACGCCCCTCTGGTCTTAGACTCTCCCCCACCTGGGGAAAACAACTTCTCCACATCCACCCCGTCAAGTTCCCTGAGAATCTTGTATCTATCAACAAGGTCACCTTTGATTCTTGTTAAATCCAAGGAGTTCAGGCCCAATCTCCTCATCTGGTACCACCATAATGAGCCGTCTCTGGATTACCTCCAAAGCCAGTATTTCTTACCTTAGATAAGGGGACCTAAAGCGTTCATAGTATTTTAGCTGTGACCTCGCTAGTATCCTATGTAGTTTTAGTAAGAGCTCCCTAAATTTATAATCCACTTCCCTTTGAAATAACAGCAAACTGCCTGGATTTATAGTATCAAAAGTGTTTGAAGCAAAGTTTTAAAAAGGAGCGTTTTCTCCTGATTTTCTCTCAGTGTGCTCAAGGACGTTAAACTGTAATCACTAGGTAATCCTCAATGGTAGGTAATCTTATTCTTCACACACGTTATGGGGCCATGGACTAAGGCCCTCTATCTGCCTGCACTTTGCTTCACACCCTGAAAACAGTTCCATTAATGATCCGAAGGAAGGTAGTGCTCAAACTTACCATATAAGGACCTGCCACTGGGCTTTGAAAGCTTCTCACTGTAACATGAAACATATACAAAATAAAAATTACTTACAATTTTCAAGTAAAACGTGGCCCAGTTTTCTGCTATGTTAAACAATTTCTGTTTATCCAAATGAGGGTGTCCTTTCCCAAAGCAATGACCACACTTGGAATACCGAGAGCATAACTTGGCACCACGACTCAGGATGGATAAATTGTCCTTGGAATACAACATATATGATACCTGGACTTCATGGAACAGGTTATGAGGAGAGATCATACAAATTTAGGCCTGTTTTCTTTAGAAGTTAGAAGGTTATGGGGCAATCTGGTTGAAGTCTTCAAGATGCTAACAGGACAAGACAGACGATTTCCACTGGTTTGTGAGTCTAAAACTGAGCAGATATGGTTTGGGAATGAGGACCAGACCATTCAGGAGAGATATTCGGAAGCACTTCTATGCACAACGTTGGTAGATGTTCGGAACTATCTTCCACAAATGGCAAATGATGTTTGATCAGTTTGTTAATGTTAAACCTGGGATAGATACTTTTTGCAAAAGGATGTAGTGATTGGAATCAGGTCCAGCTGGATCTCATTGACTACAAGATACTTGATTGGGGTTGTTAACCTGGGCTAAACAGGGAGCCCTGGTTGACAGATATAAACAGAATATTCAGGGAGGCTCCTCAGCATTGAGACAGGCTCTGAGCTGGCTGGTCACAGCCAGTGTAAAGGAAGGGTGACCTGGTGACAGGGTATTAGTCTCTGTGCAGTTATTTCAAGGGATATGGAATTATACCACAGGATGCCTCTGAATGGCAGACCGGTGATGAAGGGCTGAGTGGCCTTCTCTTGTCCCTCAGGCTTCACAAGTTTTCTTTTCAAGGCATTGAGTTTTGAAAGATTGGGGAGAGTGGATTTATTTTGAAGTTCTGTGGGTGCCTGTGTTCCTCGATGAATAGACATGGGAGTTTTTTTCCAGAGAGACACTTCTAGAATGTCGCATGATTTCAGTTCATTGCTCAGTCTCACTTGGGAGAAATCAGGGTTCTGAATGTTATTCCTGTCCTGTTGGAACAGAGTTTAGCTTGGGGACAGTTGAGTTTCCATTTGGAAAGGCTGCCCAGCTCATACTTCTCTTATTTCGGAAACACCTCTGAAATGAATCCAGGGAGGAAGCAGGTTGCCCTGGTGAAAGTGACTGAAAATCTTTGTTTTTCCACATCTCCAATATCTCTGAGGTATTTGGCAGAGGTACTGCCTGCATCTAGGATGTAGCCTTGAAGCAGTGAGCCGACCTCTTGTACAGCATCAATGAGGCAACACAATATGTGTTAATCCCAGTATTTGACAGAGGGGTACACCAACTCTCATAAACGTCCAAGGCATATTCATGGACACCAAGTTATGCAGACTGCAGCGCACGCACGTACACACCCTACACACACACACACACACACACACACACACACACACACACACACACACACACACACACACATACACATACACACACACACACATACACGCGCAGACACACACACACATACACGTGCACACAAACACACACAGACACATACACATACACGCGCACACACACATACATGCGTGCACACACACACGTGCGCGCGCGCGCACACACACACGCACACACAAACACACACACGCGCGCCGCGCACACACACACACGCGCACACACACAAACACACACACACGCGCGCGCGCACACACGCACACACAAACACACACACGCGCGCGCGCACACACACACACGCGTGCACACACCCACACACGCACACACAAACACACACACAGACACAAAAACACACACACATGAGCGCACGCACAAACACACACACGCGCACTCACACACACACGCACACACGCGCGCGCACACACACGCACGCACACACACACGCGCGCACACACGCACTCACACACACACACATGCACACACAAACACACACACACACGTGCGCGCACACACACACGCACACACACAAACACACACACGCGCGCACACACACACAAACACACACACGCGCGCACACACAAACACACACACACACGCGTGCACACACACACACGCACACACAAACACACACACGCGCGCGCGCACACGCGCACTGACACACACACGCACACACAAACACACACACACTCAAAAACACACACGCGTGCGCGCACAAACACACACACGCGCGCGCACACACGCGGACTCACACACACGCACACACAAACACACACACACAAACACACGCGCGCGCGCACACACACACGCACACACAAACACACACACACACACGCGCACACACAAACCCACACACGCGTGCGCGCACGCACACACACACACACAAACACACACGCACACACACACACAAAAACACACGCGCGCACAAACAAACACACACACACGCGCACTCACACACACACGCACACACAAACACACACAAAAACACACGCGCGCGCGCACAAACACACACACACACGCGCGCACACGGGCACTCACACACACACACACACGCACACACAAACACACGCACGCACACACACACACACACACACACACACACAAAAACACACGCGCACGCACACAAACACACACACACACGCGCGCGCACACACGCACACGCGCGCACGCACAAATCACACACACGCGCGCACACACGCGCACTCACACACACACACACACACGCACACACACAAACACACACACACACACGCGCGCGCGCACACACGCACACACAAATACACACACACGCGCTCGCACACACACACGCACACACAAACACGCACACACACACACACGCACACACAAACACGCGCGCACGCACACACACAAAAACACACGCGCGCGCACACAAACACACTCACACGCGCGCACACATGCGCACTCACCCACACACGCACACACAAACACACACACACACGCACGCGCACACACACACACACACACACACACACGCGCGCACACACGCACACACAAATACACACACACGCGCTCGCACACACACACGCACACACAAACACACACACACGCGCGCGCACACACACACACGCACACACAAACACACACACACGCACACACACACACGCGCGCACGCACACACACACAAAAACACACGCGCGCGCACACAAACACACTCACGCGCGCACACATGCGCACTCACACACACACGCACACACAAACACACGCACGCGCACACACACACACACCCACGCGCGCGCGCACGCACACACACACACACGCGTGCGCGCACGCACACACACACACACACACACACACACACACACGCGCGCGCGCGCGCACGCAAACACACACACACACTTGCACTGACTTCCTTCACATGCCAGTGTGCCAACCCTGTACACACACCAAAGTGGATGCACCAATGCATGGCACGCATACCAAATGCAAGTGTGTACACTCACTCTTGCATGCATGCACGTGAACTCCTTATTGACAGAAACTGAGGATGGGTCACCAGTCCCGAAATGTTAATTCTAATTTTTTTCCAAAAAATGCTGCCAGATCTGCTGAGGTGTTCCAGCAATTTCTGTATTTGTTTCAGCATTGATCGATGTTTATTTCTTTTTCAGTTCCTAAGCCAGACATTCTTTTTTTAAATTGGCCAACTCCCGTATTTTTTCATTTCCCTGTTGTTTAATAATTCAGTCAAGAGTCAGCCTAAAATAAGACCCATTATCCAATTAACAAGAGCAGTTTACAGAACACAAGGTACTCTCAGGGGAGCAGCCGTACGTAGGTACCTTAAACATCCGTGACCACAGATAGATACGCAGTGCTAATTAACCCAATGAGGAAGGTTTGAAATCCTTAATCCTTATGAGAAACCGTTCTTTTCTGTAGCTGGACAGCCCTTTCCATGGTCAGCTACGTTAGTCCTCCAGGTTTGTGTGGAGCTCCAATGAGGACAAAACATTTTGTGACATAGATTGGACCAAACATAATCCAATGGCCTAGTGTTCACTGCCTGAGGGGTGTCTGAGGGGAATGCTTTTGGTTTCATCCCGCAGTGCGATTCCTCATTTTTATTTCTCTTTGCTGTCTGTTGGGTGCATGCTGCAGAATGTTCTAGAATGTTGTGTGGCCATGCAGCAATGCAGCCTTCACCAGTGGTTCTCACACACTGAGGACTGTAGGAAGAAGGAGCCGGAGTAGGCCATTCAGCCCTTCTAGCCCTCTCTGGCGTTTAACTTGATGTGGCTGATCCTATCCTGGTCTCAGCTCCACTCTCCTGCCTGTCCTTTATCCTGCTTTTCATCAGAAACATACGTATTTCTTTATTGAATCTATTAATGGATTCTGCCCCCACTACACTCTGGGCCAGTGAGTTCCACACATTCACAACCCACTGAGAGAAGCAGTTTCTCCTCATCTCAGTTTTGAACCTCCCTCCTCTCACTCTATATCCACGGCCTCTTGTTCAAGACTGTCCCATGAGTGGGAGCAGTTGAGTGTCCAACTGCTTAGCTCCAGCAAAAAAGACTCATCCAAGAATCAACCAGTTCTATTTCACACATTTCACGAGGCAGAACAAAGCTTACAGGAATTAATGGGAATTTATGAAAATTATAAATATTTGGTTGACAGATTATGTGCATTCATTTTATTTGATTGAAAAAGCAATGTGTTTATTCATGTCAAAATTATGGACATTTTCATATTATACCACAAGAGTGCATATTTATTTGGAACATTATAAAACCATCCACTCATCCTCTTTTGATAAACCAGTACTTATCTTGCATTCATGTTGATAAAGCAAGATCGCGAGGAATGTAAATAATTACTTGGCAGTACGGAACATACTTTTTTCTATTAAAAAGAAGAGGTTTTGAAACACTTTGTCTTCCACTCATCAGGACAGATGCAAGAATGCCAAATTTCAAAGGATGCAACTTTTGATAGAGCAGGCAAAAAGGGTGTTGATTGGTCCACTTCTGATTGGTTGAAACATTGTCATGGAGATGCATGAGGATTGTCCCTCACCAGATTATTGTCAATTTAAAACAAAACGTGCATTGTCAGGGCTTGCGAAGCAGCTCGTTCTGCTGTCTAGATGTTACATGTATTCGTACACAATAAGCAATCTGCAGGAGAATGAAACATTTCCAGACATTCAACCATAAGAGTCAAGCCTGGGAGAAGATTGAGATAACACAGGGTGTAGCTGAGAGGAACACAGCAGGCCAGGCAGCATCAGAGGAGCAGGAAAGCTAATGTTTCAGGTTGGGGCCCTTCTTCAGAAAAAAGAATCTGAAAAAGATCCTGACCCAAAACTTCAACTTGCCTGCTCCCCTGGTGCTGCCTGACCTGCTGTGTTCCTCCCAGCTACACCCTGTGTTATCTCTGGCTCCAGCATTGGCAGTTCTTGCTATCCCTGAGAGAAGAATGGTTCCCAACAGGATTCGCCATGGCGATGCCACGTTCGATCAGAATGGACTTATCAACCAGTGAGCACCGTTGTCTCATGTACATTGGCTTATTGTTCATAGAATCCTGACAGGACAGATAGAGGCCATTTGGCCCAAGTCTACACAGGCCCTCCAAAGGACAACCCATGCAGACTCGCCACACTACCCTATCCCTTTTACCCTGCATTTCCCGTGTCCAACCCATCTAGCCTGCACATCCCTGGGCACTATGGGGCAATTTAGCAAGGACATTCCACCCTAACCTGCAAATCTTTGGACTGTGGGAGGACACTGGAGCACCCGGAGGAAACCCACACTGACACGGGCAGAGTGTATAAACTCCACACAGACAGTTGCCTGAGGATGGAGTCATTCCCAGGTGCCAGGTGCTGAGAGGCAGCAATGCTAACCACAGAGCTACAAATTATACACAGTTTGCTCCTTTAGAAATTTGACATTCCTGCAGCTGTCCTGATGAGTGGAATTCGAAAAACTTCAACCATGCTTCTCTTCTCAGCAGTAACAGGGAAATTGCCTATGCAATGACATTGTTGCTTGTGTTTATGATAATTCTTGGCACACACACTCACACACACAAACTCTCACACACACACATACTCACTCACAGTCATACACACTTGTATTCACACACTCACAGTGTCTCTCACACACACACAAACTCACTCACACACACACAAAATTCACATACACATGCTCACATTCACACTCACATAACTTACACTCACTCAGACTCACACACGTGCAAACTCACACTCAGACACAGACACTCACACACACTCTCATACAGTCACACACACACACACACACACACACACACACACACACACACACACACACACACACACACACTCACACACATTCTCACACATTCACAGACACACACACACACATTCTCACATGTTCACAGACACACTTGCACACACACGCACTCACATTCTCACAGGTTCACAGACACACACACAACACACACACACACACACACACACACACACACACACACACACACACACTTTCGCTCACAGAATGTGAACAGATAGCTATGATGAGCAGTGAGTGAAAGCAAATGGTGATTGCTAGTTCTTATTGAAAGGAGCAGGTGGATGAGAGTGTAAGATTAGAAGTTTGGCTGTAATTATAGTGATTTGTGAGTCTGTATCTGGAATACTGTGTACACTTTTGGGCACCTTACTAATGAAGGATATAACAAGAACACATCTGTTTACCTTCGAAGTAGTACATTGAAGGTAAACTAGATTGATCCCTAATATAAGATGAGAATTTGTGGAAAGATCTAATACTCACCATGTATCTGAAGAATGGCAGAGGTAAAGTCACCATTGTCCTACCAGGCAATACAGCTTCTCCCTTATCATTGGAGGAACATTCCCCCGTTATAGGGGGAAAATGTGGTGGTGGTTTAACCTGAGGGTCACCACACCTTGGATGCGGGGCAAGGTTGAGAAGATGCAACTTTCGTGGTGACCTCAATTAGTGTGGCAATTGAACCCGATGTCATTGGCATCAGTCTGCATGGTGGACCCACTGCCCAGCCAACTGAGCTAACCAATCCCTTACAATGTGAAAGTCGAGAGGCGATCCCATTGAAACACATACAGGGAGTCCTCAATTAAGTCTTCCAGGTCCATTTTAAAGTTGTTTCTTTTTTTATTAAGTGTCTGTCCTCATTTAAAGCATTGTTCCGTGTTATATTTCCTCATTGTGTCTCACACCATTGCATCATCAGTGCAGGCCCTTCCCCCCCAGCTGCGTTGTTAGATTTGTCTCCATTGTATCTAAGATCTGCATTTTTTTTAAACCGTTCCCTACATACAGACTGGTCTTTGTATTTGAAACGTCTCTGCTGTTTGCATTTACACCAGGTGAGAAACTACGATGGAGTTAGTTTCTTTATCAAATTGGCTGTTGCACTGCATTGTGCTATAACTTAGCTGTACAATAGATAAGAAACATATCATGCCTACATTACACTATAAATACTCTTAAAGAAATCTCTGGAGGTCACTTAAATGTGCCTTGCTTTGCTTTGCAAGTTATTTCAGCAAGGAATAGACGGTGCTGCACAGATGTACAGCATAGTGTTTCAACTGTTACATTGGCCTTTCGGGGTTAATTTGTTTCCAGGAACCTTACTGCAGATTTAACACTGATTCCAATGGGAAACCATGCTCCTCTTAAAGTTGCAATCTTCAGTGCCAACTTTAAATGAGGACAGCCTGTCATGATTTCCTGGTGCTGCCTTAATTGCATTTCAGAGTTGTGGGAGAATTTGACAACATTTTTTTCCCTCAGGTGTTTCATTCCCTTCCACGTTTCCATGAGGGATTTGGACATTCTCATAGACAAATCAAAGAAAAGTAACAGTAAGTTATTTCAACAAGTCAGATGGACTTTATTAGAAAGTGGGAGAGGAGCACGGTTTGAGTAGAGGGGGAAGGATGGCTTGAAGCTATGATCAAGAGCTTGATGAGTTTGCAGCACTATGTACAGTTTTGTCCTCTTGACCTAATGAAGGGTACAAGGATACTCTTGACTTTGAAAAAGTGAATAAAGCTTCACTAGGGTTGATCCCTGAGATAAGGGTCGTAGATTTGTAGAGTTATACAGGACAGAAACAGACCCTTCGGTCCAACTCGTCCATGCTGACCAGATATCCTAAATTAATCCAGTCCCATTTGCCAGCATTTAGCCTGTATCCCACCGAAACTTTCCTATTCAAGAACTATCCAGATGCCTTTTAAATGTTGTAACTGTACAAGCCTCCATCACTTCTTCTGGTAGCTCGTTCTGTACACTTGCCACCCTCTGCATGAAAAAGTTACTCCTCAGGTCCCTTTCACACTTAGCTGTTCTCCTGCTGTAAGGTCCCCATGGGTGTTTCTCTAAGGTCAGCTGTGAATGTCATTGTTTGTTTATTCTCTTTACAGCGAACTGTCATGTCCAGGTTAGCTTTCAAGGCAGGGCAATGCCGAATGGGCCAAACGCCCTATGGACGGTTTTGAAGAATGAGAGATGAGCTCTATATTGAAACACATAATAAAAACCAAAAGAACTGAGGAAGGACCACTGGACCCGAAACGTTAACTGTGTTTTCTCTTATTGAAACATACATTATTGTTAGAGAGTGTGATGGGTTAAACATGCTGAGCCTGCTGTCCTTAACTGGTGAACTCAGAAGTTGGGGTCACAGTGAGTTGGTGAGTTCAGGTTGAGGAAGGGGAGGTTTCTTCACAGAAGAATGGATGAACATTTGGAATTCTCTTCCTCACCAGGCTGTAGATGTTCAGGCACTGCACAGATTCAAGGCCAGGATTGGTAAAACTCTACACGCCAAGGCAACAAAGAGATTTGGTAAAAAGTGGAGGTATTCTGTCTAACCTCAGCCATGATCTGAACAAATGGTCGAATAAGCTCAGAGATACTTATGCTCCACGCTTGCACTATAAACACCACACTGTCGCGTTCTACTCTCCCTCTTCATAGTTAGCATTGCAAGAAGTTGCAGTGGGAACCGTCCAATGCACTGGAGTGCAAGAAGAAAAAGGTTACACATTTCTATGGAGCTTATTATGACCTTGATATGTTTCCAAAGCAATGAGGGTGCACTTACAGAGTCATAGAGATCAGAAGCAGACCCTTTGGTGCAACCTGTCCCTGCCAACCATAATCCCAAACTAATTTAATCCTGCCTGCTCCTGGCCCATACCACTCCAAGCACTTCTTATTCATGTACTTATCCAAAGCTCTTTCAAACTTTGCAACTGTACCCACATCCACCACATCCTCTGGAAGTTCGCTCCACACACAAACCACCCAATGTGTAAAAAAAATTGCTCCTCGTGTATTTTTTAAATCTTTCTCCTCTCACCTTAAAAATATGCCCCCAATCTTGAAATCCCCCCACCTTCCCCCACATAGGGAAAAGACACCGGCCATTCATCTTATCTGTAACCCTCATCATTTTACAAATCTCTATAAGGTCACCCCCAATTATAGAACATATAGAACATAGAACATTACAGCACAATACAGGCCCTTTGGCCCTCGATGTTGCGCCGACCTGTGAAACCAATCTGAAGTCCATCTAAGCTACACAATTCCATTATCATCCATATGTTTATCCAATGACCATTTAAATGCCCTTAAAGTTGGCGAGTCTACTACTGTTGCAGGCAGGGCATTCCACACCCTTACTACTCTCTGAGTAAAGAACCTACCTCTGACATCTGTCCTATATCCCAGCCTATTCAGCCTTTCTTTATGACCCAAACCCTCCATTCCTGCCAACATCCTGGTAAATCTCTCCCTGGCTCTCTCCAGTTTAATAATGTGAAGTTGCAGTGCTGGAAGAATACCAGTCCATTTAGACCTGAGATTAAACACACAAGTAATGTGATGATGATCAGACATGCGGTGTTTTGGTGACTTTGATTGAGAGATAATCATTGGCTAGGGCACGAGGGAGATATTCTTTGCTTATCTTTGAAGTGCTGCAATTAAATCTTTCACATCCATCCAAGCCTTTTAACATCTTATTCTGACTGTCTATAAACCTCTCTTTTTAGTTGTCCATTTTTGCTCAAGGCCTGTGGCAAGAATTTATCTTAAGTTATCTATCTAACTTCCAGCGTTGTATTGTTTGCTGGGCTTGTAGGAGAGACTTAATTGTCTGTGCTCAGTTAGTTCCCGAAGGTCTCACTGTGGCTGGGGATTCAGGGGGAATGGAATTGTTGAAGTGCCAGTCACAGTCACTCGGCATTTACATACTGTGGAGGGTCAAAGGTTTGCACTGACGTGTGAGGAACTGTTTGACAGTGTGTGTAACTGTAAAAGTATATGGGTGTGTCTGAGTGTGAGTATGTGTGAGTTATATGCATATGTGTGTATGTGTGTGCGTATTAAGAGAGAGTATGTGAGTGCGTATGAGTGTTCATGAGTGTGTGTCTGTGTGCATGTGTGTGTTTTCGTGTCTGTGTTTTTCTGTGTGTGTGTATACGTGTGTGTTTTTGTGTGTGTGTGTATATGTGTGTCTGTGTGCGTGTGTACACGTTTGTGTTTCTGTGTGTTTGTGAGTGAGAGTGTGTGTGTGTGTGAGAGAGAGAGACAATGTGAGTGTGTATGAGTGTTCATGAGTGTGTGTGTAAGTGTGTCTGTGTGCACGTGTGTTTACATGTGTGTGTACTTGTGTGTCTGTGTGTGTGTGTACATGTGTGTGTTTCTGTGTGTATGTGTGTGAGAGACAGAGTGAGACTGTGGATGTGTGTGAAAGTGAGAGTACATGTGCATGTGTGTGTGTGTGTGTGTGTGTGTGTGTGTGTGTGTGCGTGTGCGTGCGTGGGGGGGTCATCTGTGTGTATATGTATGTGTGGGAGTGATGGTGTGTGTGAGTGTGTATATGTGAATGTGCTTAAGAGTGTGTGTATGTGAGAATGCGAGTGCATGTGTCAGTGCGTAAGAGTATGTGTATGTATGAATATGCGTTTGAGTGTGAGTATGGAATATGAGTGTACATATGAATGCGAGTGCGAGTGTGTGAGTGTGAGTGAGTGAGACTCAACAGGGATTGCAGATTAATCTTCAGGATATAAAACCCAAGGGAAACAAATACTACATGAAAAAAATATTTATTTAAAAATAATTGAGGTGCTCTGGTTCAAAGTCATCGAGGGGGCAGAAAGTCACAGAGGCGATCTGATTAACATTTGTGAATCAGGCACAAAGTTATTGAATGGAAGGGAAAGTAGGCTGAATGGTCTGACTCTGATCCCATTGTTTGATGAGATGGTTTGCATTCCAAGTAAGAGTGTGGAGGATGGGTGTGTTGGCTGATGATTGGATGAAATGTTGGCCTGGATGGGAACGAGTGGTTGGAGGCGGGAGATCAGAAATCTCCAGGAACGTGGCCCACAGAAGTGGTAACCCTGCCTGCCTATTTTTAGACTTGACTAAAAGGCAACAACCTCCATCAGAATTACCTGTTTCTCATCACACCTTGTGTCAAGAGCCTTGCAAATATTGATACAATGGTGCCCAATCCATTATCTAGTGTTACCAACACAATGAGTCATGAAGATGCGAGCAGGTTTCAATATGAACATTGCCTCCAGCCTTGAAACTAGGCTGCCTGCCAACTGGAGGCTAGGTATTTGTTTCAACAAAGGTAAGGACTGGAAGATAAGGGGCGGGTCATCTGGATTGACAGATACTCGGGCAGAATAAGGAGCTGAGGTGATGCTCAATCGTTTTGTTCTGCTCACAATTTGCACAATGCATAGCATTGTAGAGCTGTACAAAACAAACCAGAAATATTTTAGTCAAAAGAAAGGCATTCATCTGATGACACTTCACCACTTCTGTCAGAAGAGTCCTGAGGGATTTCACGTTCTCTCCAATCACTTTGAAGTGTGTTTTTAATTCATCTCTCAGGTGTGAACATCACCAACAAGCTGGTATTTATAACTCCTTCTGGCCTTTCAAAACGTGGTCTTGAGATATTTCCTTGATCTCAATCCATGTGAGGTAGGGACATCTGGGAATCTGCAGTTCCTACTATCTCTGAGGTAGGGACATCCTTGGGAGTGGAGCGGTGGCCCGCTGGTTAGCACTGATCCCTCACAACATCGGGGGCACGGGTGTGATTCCACACATGGGTGACTGTCTGTGTGGAGTTTGTACATTCTTCCGTGTCTTCGTGGGTTTCCTCTGGGTGCTCTGGTGTCCTCCCACAGCCCAAAGATGTGCGGGTTAGGTGCATCAGTCATGCTAAATTGTCCTATAGTGCCCAGGGACGTGTTGGCTAGGTGGGGTGGTCACGGGATATGTAGGGTTTTGGGGATGGTGCGGTTACACCGAGTGGCACCGAAAGAATGGCAATATATTTCCAAGTCAGATTGAGAGTGGTTTGGACTGGAACTTGCAAGGTGAGGTGTTCCTGTGTATGTTCTGCCCTGGTCCTTCCAAATGGAAGTGGCCACGGGTTTTGAAAGTGCTATGAATGTGATCTTGGCAAGATGCTGCAGTTCTTTGTAGATGGTACACCTGCATAGAAAGATCCCACACAGGGTTAGCTAAATACCAGTGGAGGAAGTGGAGCTTTAAATTGGGATGATCCTATTGGAGACGCCAGCGAAATTGGAAGTGATCACCTTGTCAGAGGGAGGTTCAATAGAGCTGAAAACCACAAGTTCAAAACCATGAAGGGGTGCTGATAGAGTGTGTATGAGGAAACTTTTTCAACAAACAGGACAGTCATCAACGAGAGTCATAGAGCCCTACAGCACAGAAATAGACCTCTGAAGCCAACTTGTCCATGCCTACCAGATATTCTACATTAATCTAGACCCATTTGCCAACATTTCGCCCACATCCCTCTAAAATGGTCTTATTCACAAACCCATCCAGATGCCTTGTAAATTTTATAATTGTACCAGACTCTACCACTTCCTATGGCAGCTCATTCCATACATACACCGCTCTCTGCTGAAGAAGTTGCCCCTTAGGTTCCTTTTAAATCTATCCCCTCTCACCTTATACACCTATACACTCTGCTTTTGGACTCCCCTACACTCACAATTTTATAAACCTCTATAAAGGTCAGCCCTCAGACTCCGACGTTGCAGGGAAAATAGCCCCAGCCTATTCAGCCTCTCCCTGTAGCTCAAACCCTCCAACCCTGGCAACATCCTTGGAAATCTTTTCTGAACCCTTTCAAGTTTCAACACATCTTTCCTATAGCAGGGAGACCAGAATTGACTGCAGTATTCCAAAAGTGGCTGACCAATGTCCTGTACAGCTGCAGCATGACCTCCCAACTCCTACAATCAAGGCACTGACCAATAAAGGCAAGCATACCAAAAGCCTTTTATACTACCCTGTCTACCTGTGACTCCACTTTCAAAGAACTATGAAGCTGCACCCCTCGGTCTCTTTGTTTGCCAACACTCCCCTGAACCTTCGTAGCCCTGCCCCGATTTACAATAATTCGCAAAAAGAGCCAGGACAGGTCTCCAGGGAGGTGAGAACATTTTGTTTTCAATAAGCTGTGCTCAGGAGTGTGCTGCCTGAAAGGGTGCTGGGTGCAAATTCAGCAGCAACTTTCCACAGAAATTCGGGTGTAGGGTTATAGGGGAAAGATTGGCAGTTCCATGGCCCATGAGCAGGGAGAATGGGCTCAGTGTACAGCTGTTTCAAAGAGCTAACACGTGCACAATGGGCCAAATGGTTTCATTACACGCTGCCAGATTCTTTGGAGGGTGCTTGGGTCCAGTTACAGGGCAGTCTGAAACATGGAAAGGAAGAAATGACCTGGGCAAAACTATTAAAGGATTAAAACTATTAAAATCTTAAACTTTCAGCAGAGGTAGTGTCAGAGAAGTTGGAAATAATTGGCTCTGCTTAGTGGTCAAAGCAATTCCACGGCATTCTTGCTAGTTGTCAATTTAACTGCCTTTGATTCCCAGAGATATGCGCGCGCACACACGCACACACACGCACACACACACACACACACACGCACACGCACGCACGCACACACACACACACACACACACACACACACACACACACACACACACACACACACACACACACACACACACACACCAGTATTTATGCATATGGGCATACACATTGACATACACACCTCCTCCATTGTATAAACATGCACAGACTCACACATAATCAAATCCCACCTTGCATTCCATCAACATATTCATAGAATCATCGAATCCTTACAGTGTGGAACCAAGCCAAACAAATCCACACCGACCCTTGGAATTTCAATCCGACCCAGTCCCATCATTACCCTGCAGTTCCCATGCCTAATCCACACACACCTGGACACTGCAAGCAATTTAGCATGGCCAATCCACCTAACTGCACATCTTTGATCTGTGGGAGGAAACTGGACCAAACCCACACAGATATGGGGAGGATGTGCAAACTCCACACAGAAAGTCGCCCGAGGGGGGAAATCGAACCCGGGACCGTGGCGCTGTGAGGCAGCAGTGCTAACCCCTGAGCCACCATGCCATCCCTAGCAGTGGGAAGCAGTAGGAAGTCCTTTGCTGACCACATGCAGAGACAGAATCATTTAGTCACACTCTTGTCAATCACGCAGCTAAACCCACTCTAATCGCACAGACTCAATGAATGACACACCAAGAGAAAGCCAGGTACTTACCCATACTGGAGCATCCCCTTTAGGTCTTTAGACCCGTAGCTCATCGTTGAACTCTTGATTGGCAAAGTTCTGAAGAGAAAATATTGAAAAGACTTAATAAGATGGAAATGAAAGGATTGCACAGTAAGCCTGATCCCCATTTCTTTTCATGCGCGCAATCACACACACTTACTGTCCATTGATTTATCCCGGGAGGTTGCCACCTTAAAATAATGTGTCTGTTGCAACCACTTTCGGAAACTAGTTAGTGGGAAAATGTCACTTACAACCAGAAATAGTGAGAGGTCCAAATACGTTAACCTCAATTTTAAAAGTAATGAGGTGTGAGGTGTTCAAACAGATTTATTCTGTTTTTAGCGTGACGGGAACTGTCTGGAGTTTAAATGGTTAAACCATTAAATATTGATTGAAACAGTGTGATAAATGTGATAGCTGATAAAGCGAATATACTATTTGCTCAGAAGAAAAAACATCACAGATGATGTTGAGCTTGGAAACCTGTGACAAATACGGAAACAAGGGGAAATAAAAACGCAGAGTTTAAAAGCAAGGTGTAGGTCAGTGTCAGGCAAAAGGGACATTAGGTACAATGTTGGGGTTAACAGGTCCCGTCAGTTAGAGGTGGGGAATCTTTTGGAATTGTCAATTATCCAGTAGCAAAGGCATGAATATAGGAACACAGGAGCTGGAGTAGGCCATTCAGCCCTTCGATCCTGTTCCACCATTCGATGTGATCATGGCTGATCAGTCACCTAACTATACGCCTGTCTGTGGCCCATATCCCTTTGGTCAACAAGAGAAAAACTATCTCAGATTTAAGATTAACAACTGATCCTGCGTCCATTTGTGCAAGAGAGTTCCAAACATTTGCCATCCTTTGTGCGTATTGAAGTGCTTCTTAACATCTCTCCTCAAGTGTCTGGCCCTCGGTCTCAGACTATACCGCCTTGTTTTCAAATTCCCAATCAGTGGAAATAGTTTAACTACCCTGTCATTTCCCATTAATAACTTGAAGACTTTTATCAGATTATCCCTTTGTAGAATTCCTGCAGTGTGGAAGCAGGCCATTCAGCCCATTGAACGATCAGTGGTCCTCCAAAGGGTATTCCAGCCAGACCCACCCTCCTACCCTATCCCTGTAACCCTGCATTTCCAATGGCCAGTCCACCTAACTTGCACATTCCTGGACACTCTGGGAAATTTAGCATGGTCAATCTACCTAGCCTGTACATCTTTGGGCTGTGGGAGGAAATTGGAGCATCCGGAGGAAACCCACGCAGACATGAAGAGAACGTGCAAACTCCACACAGACAGTTGCCCGAGGGTGGAATTGAACCTGGATCCCTGGCACTGTGAGGCAACAGAGCTAAACACTGAGCCACCAAGCTCCCACAGACCTTCTAAATTCTAGCGAAAACAAGGCTAATTTGTATAATCTGTCCTCATAACGTAAGCTCTGCAGTCCAGATATCGTTCTTGTAAACATACGTAGTACTCCCTCCAGACCTTCCTATTGCATGATGCCCAGATCTGTTTAAGGTCATGACTAAAGGTTTTATCAGCAGCTACACTGAAACATGGATTGAGATAAGGGAAGATGGAAAAATGTAAGAGGCTTGTCCATTGAAAATTGCAGGAAAGATTGAGTGAAAACGAAAGACAGGGTGGTGATATCAATACAACTCGTCAATTTCTAAACTCCTCATTAGTCTTAATTGCTGGCTGATTTTGTATTTGGTGGTAGTTGGTGTCTGTTGGAGTGTATTAGAATTCCATGATAACTCCCACGAAAGCAGTTTTTTCAGATTTCACAACTTCTGTTTCAAGCCACAAGCATCAGGAAAGGCTATTGATAGCAACTTTGATTCAGTTTTCTTCCTCGTGTTTATTTTCAAGTGTTTGCATTAACTGCCTTTTGCTGCGAAACAGTTTCTTTTTGAAACAGAATTCTAATGCATGCATTTAAGGAGATGTGAGGGGCAAAGTTCAAAGGAGATGTGAGGGGGCAAGTTTTTTGGTAGGAGTCTGGAATGTGCTGCCAGGGGGTGATGGTGGGGAAGATACATTAGGGTCATTTAAGGGGCTTTTAGATAAGCACATGAATATGCAAGGAATGGAGGAATGTGGGCTAAGGGCTGGCAGAAGAGATTAGTTTAATTTGGCATTATATCTGGCACAACATTGTGGGCCGAAGGGCCCATTCCTGTGTTGTACTGTTCTGTGTTCTAATTCACTGTGTAGCAAAATGAAAGTTAAAATAAGCAGTTTGAATGAGACATTTGCCATCTTCAAATTTACTTGCAACAGAAAAACGACTGCAGATCATTACATTTTTGCTCTTTCTCTTCTGTTCTGTCTCAATGTTTTGCTCCTAGTAGTTCATTCGCAGTCTTTAGAATCTGAATGGATTGAACACTTTCCATCCAGATACACTGTTTGTAACACCGGCAGATTCCCGTGTGTTCCCATTATGTGGGATAACAAAAATCGAGCTCTTTCCAATTAACTTTTGAACTTTCCCCAGCTACCACCAAAATTTCAAAACTCTTTTCCCCATTGGAGTAAATCCTAATCAGCCTCAAACCTTCTCTTTCTATTCTCCTCAATAGATTCTTAACAGATTCAGTTACTTTCCACTGAATGTTCCCGGCCGGAATACTAGACAAATTTTCCGACTCATTCATCTGAACCGTACAGAATTCCAACAGGCTGATCACTGCCAGGTAGGCAAGGATCTAGAGCATGGGATAATAAAATGTGAGGCTGGATGAACACAGCAGGCCAAGCAGCATCTCGGGAGCACAAAAGCTGACGTTTCGGGCCTAGACCCTTCATCAGAGAGGATGATGAAGGGTCTAGGCCCGAAACGTCAGCTTTTGTGCTCCTGAGATGCTGCTTGGCCTGCTGTGTTCATCCAGCCTCACATTTTATTATCTTGGAATTCTCCAGCATCTGCAGTTCCCATTATCTCTAGAGCATGGGTTCTAGTTTCCCACACTTTGGAAAGTTAAGGTAAAATCTAACCTGGGACCCCTGGCACCGCGCTATAGGAGGTACTATGTTTTATGCTCAGAATTAAACAAGTGACCCTCTGCCATCTCAGTCTTATGTGAAAGATTCAGAAGAAGGGGACTTCTCCCTGCATCCCCAACCCAATACTAATCCTTCAACCTATCTCACCAAATGATCACTGAGAAACGGTATTTGTGGGATCTTTCTGTGCGCAGCTGGCATGCTGTATTCAATATATTTCAACGGCGGTTACACTTCATAGAAACTTATAAAATAGGAGCAAGAGTAGGCCATTCGGCCCTTTGGGTCGACTCTGCCAGTCCACTCGATCATGGCTGATCATCTAACTCCTGTTTCTGCTTTCTCCCCGTACCTTGTAGCCCTCAGAGCTTCAAAAGTCCTTAACTGGCTGCTGAGCCGTTTGGAATATTTCAGGGATGTGAAAGATGCTACATTAATGCTTTCTTGTTACTTCTAAGTAATTCTAATTGTAGAGATTCTCCACAGATGAGCCACCTATTTTCCCTGGAGAGTCGGAGGCTGAGGGGTGCCCTTATAGAGGTTTATAAAATCATGAGGGGCACAGATAGGGTGAATAGCCAAGGTCTTTTGGGCCTGGGAAGGGGAGTCTAAAACCAAAGGCTTAAAGGGAGAGGCAAAATTTGAAAGGGACCTGAGGGGCAACTTTTTCATGCAGAGGATGCTGTGTATATGGAATGAGCTGCCAGAGGAAGTGGTGGAGGCTGGCACAATTAACATTTAAAAAGGCATCTGGATGGGTACATGAATAGGAAGGGTTTAGAGGGACATGGGCCAAATGCTGTCAAATGAGACAAGAATAATGTAGGATCTTGTCAGCATGGACGAGATGGATGTAAGGGTATGTTTCCGTGCTCTACGACACCATCTCATCATTCGCCTCCCCCTCAAAACCCCACCACACATCAAATTTCACGCAGTGCTGTAAAAATAACATCACATTGGGCACGGCTAATTCTAATGTCATTATGCTGACAGAACAGCAGAACATTCCAGAAAAACGGTCACATTTCATTATTGAGAACTGCCTGCGAGTTTTGTTTTGATGTGCAATTAAATTGTCATCAGGCTGCACTGTTTGTTTTGCAGTAGGAAGGCACAGGTATAAAACCCAAAGTATTTCATTCTGCTTTCAAATAGGAACAGATCGCTGGAAAGAGACACAAAAATCAAGCCTTTTCTTCTCACATTCATCAGGACTGGGATACAAGAAACCAAAAGAAAGGGAACACCAATTTAAGCAGCAGGAGAGGAGGATTTCGATTGTTTGTTAAATTAAAACAGAAAGAACTGTGGATGCTGGAAATCAGAAACACAAACAGAAGTTGCTGGAAAAGCTCAGCAGGTCTGGCCGTGCCTGTGGAAAGAAATCAGAGTTAATGTTTCGGGTCAAGTGACTCTTCCTCAGAACTGATGGTAGCGAGGAAAATGTCGGTTTTTATGCAGAAAATAGGGAGGGGAAGGGGGTAAGGAATAAATGATAGGTGGGCTTTTGAAGGGAACACGTGGAGAGAAGTCAGAGTTCGTGTTTCGGGTCCAGTGACCCTTCTTCAGGCCTGAAATGTTAACTCTGATTTCTATCCACAGATGCTATCAGGCCGGCTGAGCTTTTCCAGTAACTCCTGTTTGCGTCTCTGTTGATTGTTAGCCACTGAGCTGGCCATTATACTAAGGGCTGACCAAATGATCGATCACTGTAAATTACGTGCGCTCATAAAAGGAGCAATGGCTGCTGGCTTGGTCCTTATGACCAGTTTGCCTCAGATTAAGGCAGAAATCAGATGACACCAGGTTGTAGTCCAACAGGTTTATTTTAAATCACGAGCTTTTGAAGCACTACCCTGAAGATTTCGCCTGATGAAGGAGTGGCGCCTCGAAAGCTTGTGATTTCAAATAAATCTGTTGGACTGTAACCTGATATTATGTGACTTCTGACTTTGTCCACCCCAGTCCAACACCAGCACCTCCACATCATGCCTCAGATTACCATGGAAGCAGAGGGGTGTCTGAAACATCTGGACAACTGGTGAAACTGGTCTGAAGCTGCTTCTTTGAAGTAAACACGAGTGGTATTCTTCATAAACAAGAATATAGCTTTAAAGGTGAAAGATGTCCTTGGAGCAATGAGTAACATGACATCTGTGTCTCAGTGCCGTTTCGATAATAGGCAGGGAGGATGTACATCTCAGTGACTGGAGGGCCATATCGAACAATATGCCCCCTTAACTGTCCGTGGCAGACAATGTACCAATTCCGACCAACCAGCCCACACTTGCAAAACTCAAAACACACTGTCCAGCATTAAATGTTATAGTGCTATTAGACAGCATTTATTAAATAATCCAGACAGTGCTAGGAATTATATCAAGAAACCAATTTACTAAAACCTTTAGTCTAGGCCAGTGTGTGTTCGAATCCGGCAATATTGCAGGTAGCAAATCAGAAGGCATGGTGACTAATCTGAAATGCAGCTCTAATTTTTATCAAACTGAACAAACATTTAGAAGAATGACAGAGGATCTTACAGAAAATTATGAAATAATGAAGGGAGTAGATAAGATAGAAGCAGGGAGGTTGTTTACACTCGCAGGTGGAACAAGAACAAGGGGACATAGCCTCAAAATAAGGGGGGAGCAGGTTTAGGTCTGAATTGAGGAGAAACTTCTTCACCCAAAGGTTTGTGAACCTGTGGAATTCCCTGCCCAGTGAATCAGCTGAGGTTACTTCACTGAACGTGTTTAAAGCTGAGGTAGGTTTTTTTTTGAATAGTAAAGGAATTAAGGGTTATGGAAGAGAGTGGGTAAGTGGAACTGTGGTTATGGAAAGAACAACCATGATCTTATTGAATGGCGAAGGCAGAGGGCCAGATGATCTACTCCTGTTCCTGCTTCTGAAGGCTTTTAAAAACATTCCAAAGACTTTATAAAGTTTTATTTCATCCTTCTTATTTTCTAACCGTTGGGACTTTTCTTTGTTTCTGTGTAATTATCCCATCTGAGAATAAATCTTACCACCAGTTTTAGCCTGAATGGTTGGTCAGGCTCGCAGAGACTTTCTTTTGGAGTACTAGAAGTTGCATGTAATCACACAAGGACTTTGTCCTGTGTAGGTTTTTGCGTAATCACTGTGTTTTTTTTCTTCGAGAAATGGTTGTGGGGGCTACCTGTTGCATTTCCCATGGCAACACCCTGATCAATCAGAGTCTCCCTGCCTGACCTGAGATTAATCAGAAAGTTAAGATTGACAGTTAACAGATCCACTGCATTCCCATATCAGGTATAACCCTACTACTCAGCACTCTGCTGTGTAATTCGGTGTTCCCTTTCTAAGTTTGGTTTCTTGTGTCCTAGTCCAAGACAAAAATCTTTGACTTTGGGTCTCTTAACAGCAACGTAAAATCCTATACTAATCAATCAATTATTTTTAAGAGGGAATGTTTTGCTTTATTTATTTTGAAAATAAAATGGTTTCATTTCTTTATGACATTATATGCATGGGTCAAAGCTATTACAGATAATATGAAAGGGTTTTCAAATTAAATTTCAAAGTGGAAAGTGGAATCAAACTATTTATGGAAAAGATTGTCGGTGAAATTAATTAACTAATTAATAAACAGGTCTGGTAATTAAATTGATTAAACTATCAGGTTGCAGAAGTTCAAATGTGCTCTACTAGCCTGGGCAGAAGTATGAGTGAAAATTAGTGTTGGCTTAATCGTGGGTGAACTGTGCAACTTTGTTGGATAAAGTTTTGACTTCTGGGGATTATAACTGGCTCTGGAAATTGAGCAAATTGGTAAAGATTGAAAGATTTACTAAAATCTTTGGTGTAGGTCAAAGTGTGTTTGAATCTGACAATATTGCAGATATGAAATCAGAAAGTCTGGTGATTATTCTGAAATGCAGCTCTAATTATTATCAAACGGAACAAGAAGTGGTTTTTAAAGACATTCCAAAGGCTTTATAGAGTTTTATTTCATTCTTATTATTTTCTGACTATTTGGACAATTTTAGCACTTTTCTGTTTCTCTGTAATTATCCCATATGTGAATAAATCTGACCACCAGTTTTTAGCCCGAACAAAAACATAACAGCTATTATTTACCCAACGCCAGTCCTAGTGAGACTTGAACCCACAACCTGCAAACTTAGTTGGGCATCATTCCCCTTCAAAGTGATTCACTGGATGGCATTTTATGGAAGGGATGGGGATCTTATCTTTTGAATGGAAAGCCAGCAAAAGTCCCTGGTCTTTTCTCTTAGGGAGGTTCTGCCAATTTAAGTGCCACTCTGATAGTGAGGCTTACCCTGGGAACACAGGGGTGGGGTCAAGAGGTTGGAAGCCCCCAACTGCTACAATCTATTGTTGCACCATCAGCCAATCAGAGGGCAGTAGCTCGATTGAACGGCAGCACCTCTGGAGCATTGGTGGTTCCTGCTGGTACTGCAGCCTCCTGGTGGCATTGGATCCCAAGCCACAGCTGAATAATAATGGATCACAGATCACAAATCACAGATCACAGATCACAGATTATAGAATCCCTACAGTGTGGAAATAGGCCCCTCAGTGCACACCGACCTTCAGGGAATTCCACCCAGGCCCATCCCCCTACAACCCACCTAATCCACACATCCCTGAACACTATGGGCAATTTAGTATGGCCAACCCACGCTAACCTGTACATCTTTGGACTTGAGATAGTAGGAACTGCCGATGCTGGAGAACCTGAGACATCAAGGTGGAGAGGTGGATGCACACAGCAGGCCAAGCAGCATCAGAGGAACAGGAAGGCTGATGTTTCGAGCCTAGACCCTTCTTCAGAATAAATGAAGAAGGGTCTAGGCCCGAAACATCAGCCTTCCTTCTTCTGTTCTGCTGGTTGGCCTGCTGTGATCATCTTTGGGCATGTTGGGAGGGTTGAGAGACAGAGGGTCATGGGCGAGGTGGCTGTAGGAGAGGAGGTAAGCTGCTGAGACAGCAGCAATGGGAGCTCTTAGCAACTGGCCCCATCCCAATTTTGGGCCTTTTGGCTAACACGAGTGCCAACAGGATGAAGCCATTTGGTGAGCATTCACTTGATTGATATAGAGGTGGTTGGTGTGAACTTAATCAGAAAGGCAACAGGACTCCCTCCTGGCCTAATTCAATGCTCCCACCTCCTCACCACCAATCTCATTGCAAAGAAGGGCACTCAATACCACCCGTGTGTGTTAAGCGGTTTAAGGCAGCATGGAGAAAGTCAACAGGATGCAAATGTAATCTCAACTGAACCTGGTTGTTCAGCACCAAAATGGGCCATTGTTGCCTGCAGACATGATCATTTTAATCACATGGCAGCTTGATGACATGTCAACGAAGGACCCCCTTCACACATCAGACTCTCAGAAAAACGGGAGTTGTCTATCATTGACGTGGAGGACAGAAGCCACTTCCTTTCTTTCATGGGATGCACACATCATTGACATGGGGCTCATTCCTTGCCCATCCCCAACTGTCCTTGGACTTGCCTCAGCTATTTTCAGAGGGCAATTAACAGTTGGCCACATTGCTGCGGGTCTGGAGTCACATGTAGGCTAAATGGGGTGGGACATATGGCTTGAGTGAAGTGTCTATTTCCGTGATGTATGATTCTGTGATTCTATGCAGTGATTGGAGCCAGTTGGATCTTACTAACTATGAATTCCTTGATTGGTTGTTAACCAGGGCCAATCAGGGAGCCCTGGCTGACAGATATAAACAGGAGTGCCAGAAAGTGCCCTGACTTCAGGGGCTGATTCTGAGCCAGGTGGTCAAGGCCAGAGTATAGCTGCACATGTAAATAAAGGGTGAGTTGGCAATGGAACACCAGCCTCTGTGCAATTATTTAGCAATATTATAGAGCAGTCACTGGTAATTTTGTAGCTGGCATTGCTATGATGCGATTTCAATTCCAGATTTTACTGACTGAGTTTATGCCAGCTGCTGGGGTGGGAACTGAGCTCAAATTCCCTTGGAAATAGTGTGGTGGGGTGCCTGGATTATCAGTCTGGTAACATTACCACATGGTGCCCACCTCCCCTAAAATGCCTAGTCCATCGTAAGGCACTAGTTCCCAAAAGTCTTAACACCAACAGAACGTGTCCACTTCTCCTTACTGGTACAGGTGGGGCACAATGAGAGTGTACCATGCATGAAACAACCAAATAGGAGTGAAAGAAACTTCTTTACCCAGTGTTTATTGTACACATAAAGGAGCTGGCACTGAGACACACTCTGAATCATATACAAGGGAACTGTTTCCCCCTCTATCAGTCTTTCATAAGCAAAGAACAACCCGTAGCACAGGTGTGCCAATACTGTCTGGCACCTGATCAGGAAGTGGCAGGTGTGGCACGGAATCTTAAATCAGATGAAAATCCTCATATTCATGACGTCTATAAAAGCTAAGCTTTTGCAATTGATTTATGTAAATTGTGAATCAGTGTCTTTCACAACGAGAATTAATGTTGTGAAAATTTCCAGTTGACGTTACATCAATCTACTTTGTTCACACAGGTGATAGCCACTGTTACTCTATTTCACTGTTGGGCAGTCTGATGGTGAGTTTTACACAGAAACTAGGAGCGAGAGTAAGCCTCTAAGCCTACTTTGTCGTTCAATATGATTATGGTTAAGCATCCAACTGTTCCCATTTCCTCCCCACAGCCTTTGAATACTTTAGCCATAAAAACTATATATAACTCCTTTCTGAAGCACTCTATATTTTGGCCTCAAACACTTTCTGTGACAGTGAATTCCGCAGACGCACCATTCTCTGGGTGAAGAAATTCTTCCTCATTCCATTCCTAAACAGCCTACCCATGTCCTTAGCCCATGATTCCGCAATCGTTGAGAATATCCTGAGTTTTGCCCTGTCCTCTGAATTAAAAACAAATCCAGGACTTTTGCAAGTACAAGTTTATCATTCTATTGTCACTTCAACTCGCCACCCTGTTCCCAGACTGATATCTCTGTCTCAGGCTTGCTGCAGTGCTCCAGTGAAGCTCAGCACAAGCTGGAAGAACAGCAGCTCATTTTCCACTTGGGAACTCTACAGCCTTCTGGACTCAATATGGAGTTCAACATGTTTAGGGCTTGAGGCGCCTTCTCCCTTGGCCTCACCCCAACTCCAACACATCAGGCCTTGTTATAACATGGTCTGCTATTACACACAGCATATCATTAGCTACTAGTAGTCCCCATTAGCAGCCATTCATTCTCCCTGACTAATCATTATCCATTCATTTGTTTGTCCGACTGTTCTCTCTCTTTGGGCTCTCTCTGCACCTAGCATTTTTGATTAGATTCCCTAAAGTGTGGAAACAGGCCCTTCGGCCCAACAAGTCCAACTGCCCCTTGAGGCATCCCACCCAGACCCAACCTCCTATAACCCACCTACTATGGGCAATTTAGCATGGCCAATCCACCTAGCCTGCACATCTTTGGACTGTGGGAGGAAACCCACGCAGACACGGAGAGAATGTGCAAACTCCACACAGACAGTCACCCGAGGCTGGAATCAAACACGAGTCCCTGATGCTGTGAGGCTGCGGTGCTAACCACTGAGCCACCGTGCCATCCCTTTTTTTTGTACACCCATCTATCTGCCTGCACCTCGGGTCACCACATCTCTAAAACTAATGTTTATGATGCTTTCTGCCACCCTCACACTCCTAAGTGCATCAGATTGTTGCTCCAACCTATCCATGTGGTCTGGGGAAAACTGCAGTCGGATTCACTTCCTGCAACTGGAAGCGCCACAGATCTCCGACATCTCACAAGTGCAGCACTTAACCCTGACTGATACTTCTGTTCTCAATCAAAAAAAAATTGAACACTTTACCCTTATTTGCTGCTAATACCCAATGTAGAGATTCCCTCACTCACCTTCCAAGGATGCTTCCTGCATCTCTCCCTTACTTACTCTCCATTTACTGTTTACCTTTGCCCATGACCCTATCTTCTGCATAAAACTGAGAATTTCCTAGCAGCCATCAGCTCTAAGGAAGAGTCACTGGAAACAAAACATTAACTCAGTTTCTCTCTCCACTGACGCTGCCAGACCAGCTGAGTTTCTCCAGCAATTTCTGCTTTTGTTTATGATTTCCAGCACCCGCAGTTCTTTCAGTTTTTATTTCTCATGCTGTTATCTTTCGTATTTCCAAGTCATCACCGCATTTCCATGGTGACCACTTGACTCTCCCTGTTGGACTATAAACTGGTGATGTGTGATTTCTGACCTTCTGACTCCAGTCCAACTCCAGCATCTCCTCATTACGTGTAAATTCTGACATTACTGCCTGACAGGAGCACCTTTGTAATTTGAACAGCGCCTTAAACACTGCCTTGGGATGTTCAAAATGTTTTACAGCCAACAAAATACTCTTGAAGAGTTCACTGACACTCCCAGGTCAACACAGTTAACAATTTCATGAAAGCCATGTCCATTTGAGCTGCTAATGCAGATTGAAGCCTTTTAAAAAAAAGTCAGTGGACTTGAAATGCTAACTCTGTGTCTCTCTCCACAGATGCTGCCAGACCAGCTGAGTTTCTCCAACTATTTCTGCTTTTATTTCAGATCTCCAGCGTCCTCAATTCTTTGTTTTATTTTATTATTGCACTGAAAATGTTTATTGTTTGCACAACAGGTACAACAGTAACCCAGCATCGACAGTATGTTCAGAGATAATGGGAACTGCAGATGCTGGAGAATCCGAGAAAGCAAAGTGCGGAGCTGGAAGAACACGGCAGGCCAACCAGCCCCACACTTTGTTATCAACAGTATGTTTCAATGTTATAGGAACATAAGAGATAGGAGTAAGAGTTTGGGCCTGTTAAGTCTGCTCTCATATTCCTGCAATCATAGCTGACTATCTTCCAAAGATCCACTTTCCCATCCGCAACTATATCGCTCGATTTCCCAATGAGGCCAAATATCTGTCAAAACCAACTCTTACCTCCACACTCCCAAAACCCATCAGCACAGAGAATTCAAGAGATTCATAACACAATCAGCAATGGCATTTCTCCTCATCTCTTAAACAACTTAAACAACAGTCTTAAACAACTGGCCGCTTCATTTCTGAGGCTGAGATACCCCAGCCAACTTCCATATCTACCTTAGGAGACCTAATGGAGGACAAACAGGAGGCTGGAAGAACACAGCAGGCCAGGTAGCATCTGGAGGAAAGGAGCAGTCAATGTTTCCTTTCTTCAGTCCCGAAGAACATTATACCCTAAACATTGACTCCTCCTTTCCTCCAGGTACTGCTGGCTCGCTGTGTTCTTCCAGCCTCCTATTTGTCTACCTTGGATTCTAGCATCTGCAGTTTTCTTTTCATCTCCAGACCTGATGGAATGTTGTAGCTTTCAGTAGAAACAATTCTCTTTCCCTGAAATTGTACAGATTACTGTTGGGTGTAGCTCTGAAAAGGTTAATATTTCAAACCACCACCCATTATGATATTGTCCATTGGAATTTTAGAAAGTTTGTTTATTGGATTGTTGGCTAGGCCCAGCATTTTCTGCCCATCCCTAATGGACCAGAGAGCAGATAAGAGTCAACCATATTGCTGTGAATCACATGTAGGTCAGACCAGGTAAGGATGGCAGATTTCCCTCCCTAAGGGGCATCAGTGAACCAGATGGGTTTTTAACAATCGGTGGTGGATACAGCTTTTTTTTTGATTTTCAGATTATCAGGCATTGCAGTAGTTCACCAAAGATCCTTCGATAACACCTTCCAAACTCATAACCACTTCCATCTAGAAGGACAATGGTGGTAGATACATGGGAATACCACCTTTCCCCTCAATTTCTACTCCAAGCCATTTGTTATTTTGACCTGGAAATATATTGTCATTCCTTCTCTATTGCTGGGTCCAAAATCCTGGGAATTCCCTTTCTAGGGGTGTTGTGGGTCAACCCACATTAGATTGACTGCAGCGGCTCAAGAAGGCAGCTCACCCTCACCTTCTCAAGGGGTAACTAGGGATGGGAAATAAATGCTGGCCCAGCCAGCAACATCCCCTGAATGAATAAAGAAAAGTAATTAATTGGTTAGCAAATATTTTGGGACTACTTAGGGTCAGGAAAGATGCTACATGAATGCAAGATCTTGTTTTTTTTTGCATGCTTAGGAAATGCATCTTGGACGAGAATCAACAATGGGGGGTGTTAAATGTCTCCTCACTCTTTGTTCCACAATTCCCTTTCCAGCTTTCCTTCCTGTGGCTGGGGGTGGGGGTGGGGGTGGGGGAACTGGGGGTTTGGAACAGCTGCTCGTGTGAACTGACGTTATACACTTATCACGGTACGCGTGACAATCAAGCTTAAATCAAATCAAATCTGGTCCTCCTCAAAGTCTCTGTCACAGAGTCTATCAATGGCAGTGTCAAATATAATTAGTTGCTCACATGTAATAGACTGTATCAAAAACCGAAGTTGCTGAAAAAACTCAGCAGGTCTGGCAGCATCTGTGAAGAAAAAAATCAGAGTTCGCCATCAGTTCTGAGGAAGAGTCACGGGACCCGAAACGTTAACTCTGATATTTTTCTTCACAGATGCTGAGCTATTCCAGCAACTTCTGCTTTTGTTCCTGATTTACAGCATCTGCAGGTCTTTCGGTTTTTATTTTGTAATAGACTGTGTCTTGAGAACCAAAATAAACTCTCCTACTTAGACCAGGTTGTGTTTTTCCTTTACTGTGTGAGACCAAGCACGTCATTTGAGTTTTCTAGGTTTAAAGTGTTCTGTAGTGACCACCTTCATCGTGAGCAGCAACTTATACCATACAATGAGCTGGCCCTGCTCATGAAACAAATATAGACCTGCCTTTTTCAGTATAGGACAGCCCCTTATGCATGTCCAGGTTAGGTGCAGCATGATCACAGATAGGGCAAAACTCTCTCTCTCTCCTGAACCCCAACCATGTTTCAGGCTCAGGAGATCTCCTTCCAACCCTCCCCTCCACTCTTCCTTCCCTTCCCCAGGGCTGATGTCATCGCACCGTCCCCAGTGCCAGTACATGCCAACTTGCACACTTTTCACACTGCATGCTTTTCAGAGGGTCAGTGCGGGATTGATGGGTCGAACGGCCTCTTTCCGCACTGTAGGGATTCCACAGTAGCCCCTAGGACAAAGGCCTGAGCCTGCAATCTGGACTGACCACCCACCACCTGATGCCATGCTGAGTGAGTACCGCCCACTCTGAGGCACCTTCTCTGCCTCTAATGAATTCTTCAGCCCAGATCTCAGTTCCACATTCCAATGACTCACTAATGACGTGATAGTAAAAGGTGAAACATCATATTCATTAGCTGTCCTCATAAATATTCCTTCTTGACATACAGCATAAGAAACAGGAATCAGATTAGCACATCATTCATCTGGTTGCTGGCTGTGAGAGCTGGTAATATTGCTGTGTTTGTCTACACATTGACTGTCAAGAATATCCTGAGAATGTCATGTGGTTAAGAGAGCTAACAAGGTGTAGAGCTGGATGAGCACAGCAGGCCAAGCAGCGTCAGAGGAGCAGGAAGGCTGACATTTCGGGCCTAGACTCTTCTTCAGAAATGTGATTGTTATATAAGTGAAAGATCTCCTTAGCCCTCCCCCAACTAACCACAAAAGCACATTCCAGCTGCAAACATGAGTTAGCTATTAGGCCCATTGAGCTTGATCCAGCTCTTGGACTAGTCCAGTCCCTCCTACGCTTTCACTGTAACACTACACATTTCCTCTTCTAAGTATTTACTCCATTCCTGGTTGAGTACATGAATAGGAAGGGTTTAGAGAAATATGGGCCAAATGCTAACAAATGGGGATGGATTGATTTATGATACCTATTCAGCATGTATGAGTTGGACCGAAGGGTCAGTTTCCATGCTGCACATCTCTATTCCTAGATCCACTTCCCCCACCCTTCTAGATAGTCGGTTCCAAATAACAACCTCAGACTCAAATAATTCTCAAATAATAAGGCAGCCAACATCATCTAAGACTCCTCCCACCCCAGTTACAATTTCTACCACCCTCTTCCATTAACCAGAAGGTACATGGACCAACAGATTCAAGACCAGCTTCTTCCTCGCTGTTATCAGATTTCTGAATATCTGATCCGGCCGATTTTAATTTAATGTTAATCTGGCTGTTTGTGTGCCTTCTCTGCAGCTGTAACATTGTATTCCAATGCTCTGTTCTATTACCCTAATCCATTTTGAATGGCATGATCCATTCGTAGGGCATGCAAAACAAAACTTCCCACTGTACCTAGGTACATGTGACAGTAATATATCAAATCAAATCTTCTACCCCAACCTGGTTTATTTGCCAATCACGTCTGATCTCCATCCCCCTCCCACCACCCCCTACAGCCTCAAGCCTTCATTGGACATTATTTACCCTTGTTCATTGAAGACCTGTCATAATTTTGAAGGACTTGATAAATTCTCTGCCTCGCCCTCTCTGCATGAAGGAGACCAATCCCAGCTTCTCTGATCTCTCAACATAACGCAAGTCCCTCCTCCCCAGTCCCATTCTCTCGTTCTCTCTCTACTGTACCAAAAGGCCACCACACCCTCCTTACCCTGAACCAAATGTAATCCTTCAAATGAAGCTAACCAGTAATTGAAAATGTCGCTACGTAACAATTGTCCTGCCCTATCCCAGAGGGGCTGAGGGCAATTGCAGCACCTAAACCGAGCCCCTGCCTTAGAACAGAGTCCTGGAAACTTACGCCACAGACAGAGGACGCTTGGCCCATCACATTTGTGCTGGGTCTCTGAAGCAGTTGTTATTCGTCCCTTAGCCCTTTATATCTGAGGGAACTGGGTGAGGGAAAGACAGTGTTGTGACGCCGAAGTCACTGGAATAATAGCCCACAGGTGAATGACCTGGAGACACAGGTTCAAATCCTGCCACAGGCGCTGCGGAACTTGAAGAAAGCCAATGACCCTGGACTATGATGGTGACCATGAGAGTTATTAAAAATTGTTGTTTAAAAACTCATTGGGTTCACAGCATCCTTCTTACCCATTTTGCCATACATGTGACTCCAGACTCTTTCTACCTGACACTCAGCTGAAGAGCAACTAGTCTTGGGGAAATAAATTCTGGCTTTGCTCCCCACCCAGGAAAAAATAAATCTAAAATTTAGTCATCCCCAACTACATGTCCAAGTGCTTTTTGAAGTTCTTTACAAACTTCAAATGTATACGTAGAATGTTCCAGATCCCACTAATTCACCGACTACGGACTTTCTCCCAATCCGTCCCATCCTGTGCTATACCATTGATTTTATTCCTGTCACCTCCTTATTCACGAGAGATCCACACAACCCAGCACCTT
This sequence comes from Stegostoma tigrinum, assembly GCF_030684315.1. Lineage (NCBI taxonomy): Eukaryota > Metazoa > Chordata > Chondrichthyes > Orectolobiformes > Stegostomatidae > Stegostoma > Stegostoma tigrinum. The sequence goes on along the minus strand of NC_081391.1, from coordinate 17,916,833 downwards.
CCGGCCAGCACTGGCCCACTGTGTGACCTCTAACCACTCAGAAGGACAAGGGAAACAGATGCATGGGAACACCATCACCTCCACGTTCCCTTCAAGTCATGTCTCACATGCATGCACGCACTCTCTCGCTCTCTCACACACACACACATACACACATCACCCTGATTCCTTCACTGTCACGGGGTCAAAACCAGGCCACTCTTCCTCTAATCCAACTGTAGGGGCATCCCGACAAGGAGGAAGCAGCGGTTCAACAGGATGATTCAACAACCACCTTCTCATGGGGCAATTAGGGATGAGCAGTATATGCCAGCCTTGCCAACAAAATCCATGAGAATTCATTGGCAAGGCTGTCAATGCTGACTCTCAATGGCTCAACGTGGAGGGACAGTCCATGGGAGGTTTCAAAAGGGGAGCTGGACATATACCTGAAGGTGATGAGGCTAGAGGCCTACAGAGACAGAGATGGGGAGTGGGACCAGCTGGCCACCTCTTTCAGCAGCTAGTGCAGACACAATGGAAGGCATGGCCTCACTCTGTACCATAAACTCTATAATTCGCCCTGTGGTGTGCTCTTTTCCATTGCAAATCATCACCATCGCACTCACTCATTAGTGAGCTTCATTTGGGGTTACCATGCCTTACATGAGGTTGCAAAAGGCAAACTGTCCTGATGACCTCAGCTGGATTAGGGATGGAACCCGTACTGTTTTTGTTTTCCAATTCACTCACAGGATTTGGGCATCCCTGGCTAGGCCAGCATTGGTTACCCATTCCTAACCACCCAGACATTGGTTCGGCGTTAACCACATTGCTGTCGGTCTGGAGTCACATGTAAGCCAGACCAGGTAAGGATGTCAGGTTTCCTTCCCTCAAGGACGTGAGCGAACAGCATGGGTTTACCCCCTTGACAATGGATTCACTGTCATCATTAGGCCCTTAATTCCAGATTTTCTGATTTCCTCTTCATAGATGCTGCCAGATCTGTTGTGCTTTTACAGCAATTTCTGCACTTGTTCCAGATTCTTTATTGGATTCAAGTTGCACCATCTGCCATGACAGGGTTTGAAACCAGGTCCTCAGAACATCAGCTGAGTTTCTGGTTTAACGCTCTGGTGACAATACCACGAGGCCACTGCCTCCCCTGGTGTCACGACAAACCTGCTGGCCAGCCAACTGAGCTGACAGAGCCCTCGCACTAATTCAGAGGGTGTGGGTCTCAGCTTCACGGCCCATCCCTACGGGAGCCACAGCGACACAATGAGAGAGGATTTTACTCAACGGGAGAATCTGGCCAAGGAAATCCAGGGTTCCGAAGAGATAAACTCCTCGAGGGATGGAGAGAGAAAAAAAAACTCACGTTGATAGGAAAATAGGCTGGGGAAGAGCCAGCATTGCCATTTTGGGCTGAATGGCCTGAATCCATTTCCATGACTTGAAACAAGTGGCACTGTATGGAAGGTTAACTGCACCATCCCCCACTCTTTATCTTCCTTATCACCAGCTTATCTGTTGGGTTACCCAGGTACGAGCACAACGCTGAGGTAAAGAGAGCGAAAAGTGAAGACATAAACTTACAACAAATGCTCCAGCCCTTCAACACTTCAATAAACTCCACAAAACGCGGCAGCAACAGTGACGGAAAGATTCGCAGGTGTCTCACTCTGGAGGTAGCTCTGTCTAATTCTGACTGTGTGCTGTGTACACTTTTTTTTTGTTCATGAAGGAGGGTGTGGACACAGTACTGACCTCACCTCTCAAGACAGAAATCCACGCCCATCTACATTCTACGAGTCACCCCTCTCTTCCTGCTGATAAAATCCCAGCATGTTGCTCCACGTCGCCTTCCTTGGGAACTCTTATCCCTGGCAGTCAACTGGATTCTGTAACCAAAGGTTCAGCGGTTGCTTTCAACGCTGTAAACTTTGTCAGCAGGTTTAATATTAACCTATAGGCTGCCAAGGAGTCTGTGAAGGACTGTTCGTCCTTCTGAAAAAGTGGCAGCTTTTGGGCTTCTTCTGTTTACTCCTAAACAGAGTGCGCTCATCCCGCAGCGAAACACACTCCTGTCTCGTGATGAGGCGCAGATTTGGACAGCACCTTGCCAAAATCCTATCTCGTCACTGTGAAATGTTCACTTTTTATTTTGTTTATTCACAGCTCACGCATACGCCCTGCTTTAGAATCTGAACTCAAGAAGCAGGCAATGGGTGAAATAAAAATGTTGTCTCTCCGGATATTCCTGTTTGAATTTTGTCCCTTCTCGGTGGTGTTTTACTCTGTGTTCTCTCCCCACTCTTCCTCTCGAGTTAGGATCTGGGAACGTCTACAGTCTGAGGGTTTGTTAGTTCCCCGAAGTTTAAAATGTTTCATATGCAGAGGCCTGTTCTTCCAGTGAGAGTTTTATTCCAGTTCCCACAAACTCCAGCACCCACTGATTCCTCCTTCCTCATTTATAATGCACAGCCAGTTATCCTTTTGTTTTCATAGCAATCCTAATCCCTTGTTCCATTTACTCCGATGCATCCCTGCCAGACATGGCTCGGTGCTAACAGGAGTGTGGCAGAGACAGATTTGATCCTGGCCTCCAATTCTCTGAAATGGAGAAAGCGTGAGGGAGCTAGTACTGACTCAGTGGGTTTAATGGCCTCTTCCTGTGTCGGAACCATTCTACGATTCCAGACCAAGCACCTCCTGATAGATCATTCGCTGTCTCCCGGCCCCTCAACTAAGGCCCAAACGAGATCCATCTTTCCCTCTAATGGGTGGTGTAGTTTTGTCTTCCTTCCTTCAAAGCCCCTGGTTACAGAGATTGCAGAGATAACCAAGAAGCGGGTTATTTAACTGCCGCACGCCCGGAAACCTCCCCTCAAATCCCATCCAACTCCCACTCCCCTATCCCACCCTCCCCTCAGTCGTTGCCATCTTGGTGCAGATCAATCTCACTCTCTCTCCGGTCTCTTCATG